>NC_133819.1:110647965-110966854 GCF_047830755.1 Zonotrichia albicollis
GCAAGCTCCTACTTAGAAATAAAGAAAACTTTATTAACTAAACTACAAGAGAATAACTAAACTACAAGGAAAGGAAAAAAAACACACAAGGAAATGGAAACCTTACAAAAAGCACTTTCCTCCTCCCCCTCACCAGAATTTCCCAATGCAATACATTCCCCTAAATCACCAACTCTCAGTCCGGCACCACTCTTTAGAATACTCAATCTTCAGTTCATCAAGAGGAGAGGAGTCCTTCTTGCACCATAGGCTTCCCCTGGAAACACACTGAAACCTCGTGTGCTTCCATGTCACTCAGCACCGCCCAGAAAACATTTGCCAGCGTGACACCTTCCTTCCATGCCCAGTGCTCTCACCACTGTGCATGGACCAGAGCTGCTTCTAGGGTTGTCTTTCAAGGATGCCTTGTCTATTTCAACAAAAAAAGGCACATTCTCTCCTTCGGGACACCTGTCCTCAGCAAATTTTTCCACCCCCTGGGGCCGAGGGGTATCCACACTGAACCCTCCAGGATCTGAGGCACTGCCTCCCCCTAAATGCAGTCTCTGTGTCACAGGAATAAAAATGGTTCCATCTATAGCCACACAAGAAAAGTCCAGCCAAAAGGCCACTCCGTCATCTTCCCCCCCACTCAAGAGTCTTCTCCACTTCCCTCGTGACCCATCCCCTCTTATCTCATCTATTATCTCTCTTCTGATTCAGCTCCAGGAGGATCAGCATTTGCAAGGTTTCTATCATGCAAGGGTTAAAAATTTCAGTTTCTGCCTGTCCCAGAGCTCTGGAACTCCCACACTGCTCTGGCCGGGCACCTTCTTGCTGCACTCTCCCCCTTTTCCTCCTGGGCCAGCACCGCTATCAAATTCAGACGCAGCTCTCCCTCTCTCTCTCTCCTGTGTGGGGGAGGGGGGGGGGGTGGCTGCCCGATGCCTCCTGGGGCTCCTCCACCCTTCCATCCTCAAGGGCCTCCTCACCCCCCATCCCTGTCCAGGCCCAGGCCTACCACATGGCTGCCCCTCTCCCGCCCAGCAGCAGTAGCTGAACTGAACGGGGGAGGGAGATCCCACCTCTTTGCCTCAAAGTCCCAAGAGAGCCTCCCAGAGAAGCAGCTCTGCTTTTAACCGCTGTGTGTTCTCAGAGGCGTGTCCAAATGTCCCAATGGCCACATCAGGTGCCAATATTCAAATCTGACCACCCATTGGTTTGACTACAGCATCCCAGAAATGCCATTTCCAGTCAAACCACCGCAAGGTTTTTTCCATACTTTCTGCACTCCATTTAAGCATAAACCCTTTTATACATATATATATAAATGTTTTGTTTTCTGAGAGCAATATTTTGAAGTCATGATGTTTGACCAATATCTGAAGTTTATGTTCAGACAGAATTTGACTTTACTTCAGACTCAGAACACATTATGGAGGTCTGGTGGATCGGTGGCTCACAGTTGCTTCTACTTCTATTTTGCTCCAAACAACTCTTACATTATATAAAATTTTATTCCCTTATATTATGTTTTAGTGGGAACTTTCAATCATTTTGACTCCTACTAAAATTCAGAATTGATTTTCTCTCACTTCAGTAAAGTTTTAGTACATTTTTATTTTTCTGAAGCTACTGTATTCTTTACAGAAAATGAAGGGAAAACTTAAACAGTGGGAGAATTTTCATAAAGACTGATTTAAAATATCTGAAGAAAGAGAAACAACACAGGTCTCAGATTTATATTTGGATCTGCTATCTTCAGTTTAGCTTGTCCTACAAAGTTGAAAAAAAAAAATCTTATAATCATGCTTGTTTGTTAGTCTGGACTGTTCAACTCTTCAGAAGCAGAGCTGTTCCCCAGGAAAACAGCAAATGCCCAGGGAATTCAGCCATCTCTACAAGGAACCATGAGAACTGAGGGCTCAGGACTTTCATGGAGACTGTAAACATACCTGCTCTTCATTTGAAATTGCAATGAAACCAAGTTTTAAAAAAATATTAAACCTCTTTATGAAATAAAAAGTTCCACTTTTTTTCCTTTACCTCTCTGTCTCTCACCCACCCCTAAAGAACATAGATAATTATTGCTGCAGGGCAAGAAAGAAAAAGAAACTGAAAGTTGTTAATGGTTTCTATTTTTACACAGATATAAATGATGTTACCCAGTGGGACCATATAGGAATCTAGGTGAATAGACATCAGCAATCATGCTACACAACTACAAGGAATAAGATTTTATCCAATGAAAATTATGAGACTATTTTATCTATTAAATAATCTTTTGAAACTGATTATTGCTCAGTAATAATAGAGGTACACAATAATAATAGAGGGAGAAGGAGAAATAGGTATCAAGTTTTTCCACAACTAACAAGCCAAGTAGGAATAGGTAACATTAACTTTCAAGAAACTACCATTCTATTCCTGAAAAGCCATTAAAATATTGTCCCAAATGTCTCCTTAAATCAGTAAAAATACATAAGTGTACTATAAACAAAATATTTGAAGAGCTGAATTATTTTTTGGACATACAAATGTCTTTTGAAATTTGAAAGGGTCTTTAGAACTCTCTAGACTCCCTAGAACAAGATCTGCTCTTGTTTTTTTGCATTGCATGCATTCCCCTATTTGCTGCTTTTGGTACACCTGCACATTGATCCTAAGGTTACACTTCAGTGGAATAATCATCTTACAGGACAAATACCATCTAGGTTTAAGACAATGAATTCAAATGTTGCTGCTGCTATAGCATAAAGATCAGTGCAGGTACCTGAGTTCCCCAGAATCCTGGGACGATATTCAGGCTGCTAAACTGATCTGAGACCAGTGCAGCTGACTCTTTCATCGCTAGCCAGCTAAAAGCAAGTTTGGATATAGCCACAAAATCTGCACTCGTGACTGCTTTTGGAGGTGTTGACATATCTTAAGGATGGTATAATCTTACACACAATCCCCAGAAGTGTCAGCTGTTCTGGGCCAAAATCTCACAGGAACAGCTCATTAGTTTTGACTTAGGAGCCACTTAAGTAGTCCTGGTAGAAAAAGCCACTCAACTGGTCTGACAAACTGATAATTAATAGGATGCTTTGCAACTTGCATTTACAATCAGAAAGGCAAAATGATTGAGTCTAATCATTAATAGGGAGATCAATTCTCTGGTGTTATAGTTCTTCTGTAGACAAACTTGGAAAGGCAATATATGTATATAGTAACCACAAAATATAACTCTTATTCAAGTTATTAAATTTTTCAAGAATGTAATTTCTGTAAAATAGAAATACTTCCTTAGGGTTTGTCTTTGTATTATTTCCCTATGAATATTTTGTCTTGGTATTGCTGCTTATAGGCTTTACAGAGACAGTTTACTTTCAGAATGTGAGTTTCTAAATTAAAGTTCCAAATGCTGGTACTGTAAACCTGAATCTTTACACTTGCAGTGCAATAACAGTCAGTGACACCTGTGTCCAGCAAAAACATTTTGAATTTCAAGCTAGGCACAGCCAATAAATATCCTAAATTACATCCAAAAGCACCTGGATGGACAACAAATCCAAGAAATTATATCTCTATGATAATACTGAAAGATCAGAATCAGACTCAGTGGATTTCCACTTTAAAAAAATTAAATCAGAGTTTAGCTCTTCCACAGAATGAACCCTCAGCAGGCACTTTTAGTGATAACGTTTTCTCTACAAAAGTCTGCAGATGGAGGGCATCTCCTGCTTACATTGTCACTTGCTCCAGAAGTCCTCCTCCTCCTGAGCTACTTCCTCGCTTTGTGTCTCACCCCACAACTCTCCTTTTTCACTTTTCCCTGCAACGAAATCCTCTCTCTGCTCAGCTCAGCACTGTGCTCACTTCAGGCTGAAGGAGAACACTGGCATCTCATTGCTTTAGGCTTTCAGTGTGCTTGTTCTTTTTCTTTTCACTATCTGCACACGGCATGTCATTTTCTTCTAGCTATCTGCATGAGTGTAACTATTGCTACTTCTGTGAAACATTTGCTCTTTATTCTGCCTCTCTTCCTGTAGAACACTTTATCACAGTTCTCATAAAGGCCTTTACAAAATGGGGAGAAAGAGAGGCAGTCTCTGTTCTATTCATTCCTTCAAACTGAAAGTCGAGCATATGCTCGCACTTGTTTTCTTTGAAAGATGTGAAGAGAGATTTTACTGCCATATGCATGGAGTCCTATAATGCTGGTGGAAAGGAAGGTCAAAACCAGCTTTTCATGAGCTCTGCACCCAACAGAGCACCAGGTCCATTCACAGTGATATTCCCAGCATTAACAGAGTGCAGAGATTCAGCTGGCCATGTGATCTCTCTCAAGTGATTTTTATCCAGTGCCATGGCAAACATTAAGCCTTTCTTGTTCACCTTTACTTACAATGAAAGGTTCGACTGCATCCTGGAGCATAAGTGACACAGATAATGTAAATGCAACCAGAAACCTCTGAAAAGTTCCTTTCACTCTTGTAACTCATTATCTCTAATACTGTCTCTTTGTATTATTGTGTGCTCCCCTCTGGTCACCTCTGCAAGCTGCTTAAGCAGAAAAGAGAACAGCTTTTGCAAGACTATTTAATTAAGAAAGAAAAAAAACCTCTATAGATTTATGTAAGAAGGAGAGCTCTGGATGCTCAAATAGGACAGTTAGCATGAGTTGAACTTTACCCATATGACTTACTGAAACTGATGCATTAAATTAAATCAATACGCTGGATATTACTTTACCATCTACTGCTATGTCTAGGCTGAAATGATCTGATGTGGAGTGAATTCAGGTGGGAGTGAGACAAAATATTCTATAACAGAAGGCAGCAATTCCACTTGTTAATTGATAGGTTGTTAGCAAGACTTTAAACAACTTGGCAGCTGGCTGGCAGGCCTTGTTCAGTGGGTGAGCACATATGATGTATTGATATTTAAAAGGATATAACCCACTTACAATCCATATAATCACACTTCTTCCTCACACTTTTTTCTACCTAGTCTTGTCACAGTCAAGAACAAGGAGTTATAGCAATGGAAGAGTAAAAACGCTTTCTGCATTCTTTCTCTTTATTTAGCTTGACAGCATTCTGAAAACAGTGAATTTCACTATTTGCCCTGCAAATTTCCAGCTGAAGGACTAAGTTTTGTCTAGAGAAGGGACCAAGTACCCTTTTTCATTATCAGAAGTTGTTTTTCTAGTTCTCTAACATAGTAATGAGTGAGAAACAAGAAATTACTAGTCAGAAAACTTAAACATCATCAAGCAGACCAAGATTAAGAATCATTGCAGGGTTTGTTCTGGTTTTCTTTCCATACAGTATTTACTACACATTAAGTTCACTATTGTCTTTTAATTCACTGCTTCATTTCTATGTGTGTTGTTCAAGACCATTGGTGTGGTATAAATGTACTCCACAATCTTTATTTATCCTTAAAACTACTGTGCACAGAAGGCATTTTACTAATTTTATAAGTAAAGAAATGCAGCAAAAAGAAAATAAGTGACTTTCTCAGTGTTAGGGAACAGAGAAGCTTGAATCAAACCTTCTTGTTCCAAAGATGTGTACAAACCTGGAGCGTATGTTCACTGGCATTATAGAGGTCACAATTTCACTCTTCCCTTGCTTTAGAGCACATCTACTCCTTGATGCCCAATGAATCCCTCTCCTCACCAGGTTAATATCTCCTTTTACTGTGACAAGTTAACACCACACATGGAAAATTACTATGTGTCGTCTGAGATGGTGACCTATGTTTTGTGACAGTCTCAGGAGCAGAATCATCCCTTTCAGAGGAACAGAGTTGCAAAGACTTGCTAATGATGCGGTAAGTGCAATGTCACTTGTGTTTACTTCTGCTGTGCAGTTCTGTGGATGCACAGAACCACCAGCTATGAGTGTCTCCCTAACCCCCCTTGAGTCCAAGCCAGGAACCTCCTTCAAAGGAGATTTATCCGGCCCTACCCTCTATGCTTTAAATCACATTAAGGAAAAGTCTGAACTGAGCTGTCTGGAAGTCATCTTCAGCACTCTTCACAGCACCTCACAGGACAGATAGAGTTAGTCTAATGCAGGCCCCCTGAAATATAACTCAGATGGACACTGGTCACCAGCACATAATGCCTCTGACTGCAGATTAACCTCTGTGACACTGAACCACTTGATTAGGTAGAGCCCTCTATTAGGCATGAAATTTTTTGCAAGTTTCACAAATTAAATGAACACTTATCTACAGGTCTAGGTAATGTGACTCTTATGTGGACATTCACTGCATAGTCCAAATTAAAATGGATTCCCAATGAGAACTCTTTTAGACAAACTTGATTATAAATGTGTATGGGACAGAAGTGTGAGAATTACAGCTAATTTCTTCTAATCTAAACAGTACTGATGGAGAATGACAATGAGTGATTTCCTTTGCACTGCTTTGGGATAATGAAATACATTATTGTAGCAGGATGCTCTGCCTAAGTGGGGTAAAACAGCATTGGCCTTGCAGTGCTTATGGTCTTGAAGAATGCTGAGACCAGCCTGACTCTGCAATCCTAGAGTTAAAAATTCTAAGGAAGTGAAAAATAGTTTTTCCTGACAGAAACTGACCTTGGTGAGGGTATGGCAAAGTCCCTGATGAAGGAAACAAGAAGTCATAGCACCAATATCTTATCTAAAGCTGCTGAGCTGAAGGCTGCTGAGCTGGCACATGTAGCCTAGAAACATTTGATTGACAGTCAATCACTTTATAGTATAAAAGCTCAGTCCCACTGTTTTACAGCACTAACCTCACATGTTTCTTCTGGAGGTGTGTGTTGAGATTCCTGCCTTGAGTGGGGATACCTCAAAGTTACTCTCTGAGGCCACGTGAGAGATTTGGCCACAGTCATTGGCATAGGTAGGTAACATAAATCTCTACCTATTAAGCTAGCTTTGAAATTATTGATTTAACAAATATAGTATTATGCTATTATTCATATCTATCTACATTGTGTTAATTCTGATTAATGTCTTTTTAGTCTAATTATTATAATCAATATAAATTATTTACCTTCTATCAACATATTTATATAAAACAAACATAACATTTATATGTTTGTGTTAATAGTCATAAAATATAAATTCACATACAGGATCAATTATTCTTATTTAGTCCTTTAAACATAAATTGTTGACCATGTTTGGGACTTGCATTGGATCCAACCATGGCTAGGCTCCTCTTTGAGAAGGAGTTTAGAAAGAGAGCAAGGAAGTTGAATTTCACAACTCAACAGGACTGCTGCCCCGATAAACATTACCTGCAGCTTTCATTCTGTCTGTGACAGTTAAAAAGAGGAAAAGCATGGTCATGTTTCTGTTAGAATGGGATCTTGGTGCTAGCTGCAAGGACTGAATATCTTCCAGAAGTCCTAACACAGGGCATGCTCAATGGAAGTTCCGTGTTCAGGGCATCTCAAAATTTCTCTTGAGCCATTAAATATGTTAGCAATCTCCCTTGTGAAGAACAACTGGCAGTGAGGAACTCAATAATATGAGATTATAAATAATATGAGATTATTAATTTTCTTAATTTACAGTTTTATGATGCAATTTCTCATCCAAATGAAAGCTCCATTCTTTGAGGTGAAATGTTTAAAGATGTCTGCACAACTGCAATAAAAATATTCAAGGTGATGAAAGACCAAGAATATGATGAGGTTATTGTAATTATGGCAGAGCTTGCAGGTACAAACCATCTGGCAGAACTGCTAATTTCATAGCAGCATATTCTCAGTGTGCTAACTTTGTCAAAAGCTTTGAAAGTCAGCATCCATTTCTATTCTGAGGTACTGTTTTCAAAGGTCACTCTCTAAAGTGTTCACAAAAAGACAGAGAAAATAGAAAAAGCCCGACTGTTTATTCACATTTTACTTGCACATAAAAAGCAGTTCTGAATCTAACTGGGAGAAGAAATGCAGTATCCATTCAACAGTTAAGAAACATTGAGCTATAGCACTTGAGAATGCCTTTAGACATACCGATGGGACAGTATTATCTTATCCTGGAATTATTTATGCCATCTTTTCTTTAATATGTAGAATTATTTTTTAATTACAAGTATTTAATTTGATTGTCTGATTATACATACCCTATATATTTGCTTTCTGGCAGTGGATAAAAATTTGTCACAGGACCAATGATCTGTCACAAATTTTTGATTTAAAATACTCTAATAATCCTGGAGAAACACCGTAGTTGTCATAAATTAACTTCTGACTCCCCAAAGACTGTTGTCTCTACAGACAACATAGCTCCCTAGAGAGAGAGAGACTAAATAATAATGCAGTCAGGACCAAATTAGAAACTGTTTCTGCATCCTTGAAATACGTGTTCTTCAAATTCATCTGCATGCAAATGCATTTCTCTACTTCTTATCCGAGGAGTGTAAATCACATAAAAGGTATTAATTCATTTTTGTTAGAAAAGAAATTTTCCTTTTGTAGAAATCTCTGCTGATAGCAATAGATTTTTAAACTGTATGGCTAAAGTCAAAGAGATGTTTAAATATTTCCTTTTAGGAACTTTATATTTGGCATATAATTTTCATCGGGCAAGCACAGAAACAAATCCCATGACAAATTTTTGCAGTGATTTTGGGGGAGTTTATGCCCAGTTTACCAAAACCAAAGGGGATTGTGTATGTAATAAATTTGTTTGTTTGCTTGCTCTTGAGATTACCTATTTATCTGCCTTCAGACAATGATGAAGACAAATACTTTCGTCCTTGACACAATGTGAATATTTTACCCTGAAATTAGCTTTAAATATTTTTAAAAAGTTTATTTTAAAAAGCTCATTAAATACAGATATTTACCATTTTTAAACTGCATATTTCAAAGATGTATCAGCTGGTATTCTGACTGCTGAAGAGAAGAAAAAAAATCTCCATTTTTTTCTGTGCACATGTTGCTAAATTTAAGACTGCTATACAGCCAATATCCATATCTGAAAGGCTCATATGTAGTGAAATATATTAAGAAATATCATTCAAAATGATTAACAGTTATATTTTTTTAACAGAAATGTCATATTCTTCAGTACATATAATAAATTTTATATTTAAGAGAAATTTTAAAAGTTGATTTCAAGTTAATGGTTCAACTAAAACCAGAATAAGGTTTTAGAAGCAATATATTTAAACATATTTTTCACCTCTGCTGTGATAGGTTTGTATTCATGCTTATTGAGGAAGTATCTGAGATCATTTTTGGAAGATTCCTAACTGGGAAAGCTTACAGGAATGAATAATATAAACAAATAAGATATATAATGATAAAAGGAAGGGTTGGATATGTAAAGAATGAATGGCAAATATCCCTTGGTTTAATAGTACATGTTTCCTTGGTAGAGTAAACCATAAACAACATGAAAAACAAAATGAAAGAAATTAAGAATGGACAGAAGGATAAGAGAAATAATAATATATGTGGAACAAAATCAGGAAATAGGCTGAAAAATAAAAGACAAAAATATGACAGGAAAAAACTGCACTTTTTTTCTTTTTTTTTTTTTAAACTGGCCAAAAGCTATGTATTTGATGTCATTGGTTGTATACCTCTGACCTAGAACCATTTTTGCAGATTTTCTCAGGTCATCCACCCTTTTGTCTGCACATGAAGTCACAGTCCAGGGCTGTTAGGAGTAAAATCCAACATTAGGTTATCCTGTAGTTTTTACTTTGTAACATATAGCAATGGAAATTGATTCAAAAATCAATTTCTTCAACTGGAAAATCTATGGGAGTTATAAGAGAAATTATTTAACAGAGTAAAAAGAAATCAGAAATTTAAAATGCTTTTCCAAGTGTTTTGGCCATATACATTAATAGCAAAACTCTGATTTTTCAGCACATATTCAGTTTAACAATTACTTCAGGGAAGGCTTTTTTGTAAGAGGTAGATTGAACCATTAGTTTTTGGCATGATTTATGAGATTTTACTTTAATTCTATTGGGCCCACACTGTCCTCTATTGATGCAAAAGATGTTCAGAAATAGCATGGGAAGCATGGAAAAGCAGAAAAATCTCTGCCCCAGTATGTGTGAGAGCAGAATGATGGTTACCCACAAAACAGGAACACAAAAAGCTGGAGTTAAAATAACAGCAATAAACATTTTGTTTAGGCTACTGATTTAAAGGCAACTGTCGGCCTGTGCTTAAGGAGGGTGATTGTCTTATTTACTCCATGGAAGTCAAATACAGAATAAAGCCGTAAATAAGTTTGCCAGCACTGTGGCTGCTCCCTAAATAGCAAGGAGGGTTGTATTTGTGCCCCCATTCTGCAAACAGGAGGATGATGAGGAGAGATGTGTGAATGTTTATAGGCAGACCTGGGCAAACTAACAAGCCTTGTGTCGGTGTAGGTAAGGCAGTGGTGGTTGTCACAAAAATAGGCAGTGTTAACAAGTAGAGTGACCCTGAACGAGTGAGAATATGGCCAATTTTTCCTCAAGGAAGATTTCCTTTAAAAGAAATTGGAAATCACTACCTTTAGAGACAGCTGGTTATCCAGGTCAGATACAATTCAATTCTTCTGTCCTTTGGTTATCAGTATTCTTATCATGTTGTCTAGAACCTTGCAAAATCAGGCTATTACACAAAAGTTATGTCATTCAGAAGTACACTAAAAGTATGTTGTACAACATTACTTGAGCAATTCCACCTAGTTTTGGGTAGTTTAGGTATAACAAAACAAACAGAAAAAATAAAATATTGTGATGGAACTCCATCATTTTGCAGATATCAAGGTGGAACACCAGGATAGATTTAAAACCTAATCAATTACACAGGATTTTGCAGCGGAAATAAAGCAAACAAAAGGCAAACCCAAACCAAAAAGCCCTCTACCAGTGTGATGAAAAGATGGTTCATGTGACAGTTGTAGCATCCCACACCAGTAATAACCCAACTAAAGATTAATCTGAAAAGAAAGCAGCAAACAGCATGCATTCAGGAAGGAAATAGCAGAAAGCAGAGGAGTTCTGTCTTTCATATTTGCAGCATAAACTGCAGAAAAAATATTTCCCTCTGCTTCACAAATATGATGGATAATCTTCCAGCCAGTGCATTCCAAGCAAGAAAGAGTGGACCACAGAGAAGCTGATTGAATTTTATGTCTTACAGAGAAATCTAAGAGGCCAAGTGAATATGGAGAAGCATATAAGGGGGAGGTATCTTCACACTGTGTGACAAAAGACACAGTAGTAAATACATTCTAGGCAGGAGAGTATTAATTTACAGTTGATTTGGGAGTTTTGGGATATTCTTAGAAAGCATTATCAGGTAACCAACTGCTTCTTAAAGCTTTTGTCAGAATTTTGGAAGGTTTTTCTAATAGGAAAATAAAAAAGGGATCATCAGTGCTTTGCAGAAAGTGCTTCTGAGAGTTATGAAACACCAGATAAATTAATTCTCTGCTGGAAACAAAGGACATGAGAAGCTACATACTGTATATGATAAGATACATTTTTTTAAAGGCACTTCTAGTAGCTGAAGAAAAAGACCATAAGTTATGCAATGGAGGCCAAGTTCCTGGTGTGACTAATAAAAAAACATAAGGAGAAGTAGTGAAAAAATGTGAAGCATTGGTTTTCAATGCTGTTCTGATTTTGACAGAGATAAAGTTAATTTTCTCCATAGTAGGCAATAATGTTTTGGATTTGTACTGGAAACAGTGTTGATAACCCAGGGATGTTTAGTTATTGCTGAGCAGGGCTTGCACAGTACCAAGGCCTTTTCTGCCTCTCACATCATCCCACCAGTGATCAGGCTGTGGGTGCACAAGGAGATGGGTGGGGGACACAGCTGGGGTAGCTGATCCCCAACTCACCAAAGGGATATTCCACACCATATAGCTCAACACAGAAAGCCAGGGGAAGAAGGGGGAAGGAGGCACTTTTGGAGTGATTGCATTTTTCTTCCCCAGTATGTGACACAGCCAGACTTCCCTGGAGATGGTTGAACACCTGCATGCCAACAGGAAGTGTTTAAAAAACTTTTATCTCAGTCCATGAGTTGTTTTCTTTCTTTTACCCTTCCTATTCTCTTCCCCATCACATGGGAAAAATGAGTAGGTGGCTGTGTGGGGTTTAGTTGATGGCTGGGATTAAAGCGGTACAAGCATTCTAGCTGTGCAGAAAAATCCTGAACAGCTGGATGCAGTCCCTTGTTGTCCTTATTTGTAACAAAGGGACCTGCCTTCTTTTGGAAATTCTTGAAGAAATAATCACCTCTGAAAATTGCTGCAGAAATTCAGTATAGACAGAAAAGGAATAATATTGTTAAATCTATACATTTGTATGAAACCACTGAAGTACAAAGGAAGGAAAATTATTTTGTCATGGATTGTACTCACACATTTGGTATCATATTGCTTTTTTTAGAAAACTGCAGCTGGATGGCGTTGGTGAAAATATTCAAAAAAATCATACAGAATCTCTGTGGAAATTCTCATGAAAAAAAACACAAGAAAAGTAATTGGTTTAACTTGGGGATAGGTGAAAAATAAGATTGTAAATTCCACTGACCCTCTTTAACTGTTGAAAAAAGTCAATACACAAAAAAACAACAAACAAAAAAACCCCACAAATAAACAAAAAAAAACCAACCAACCCAAAAAATATAGCGTTATCATTATTACTTTCAAAGGGTCATCATCATGTCTTGATAGGTGATATTCCCATGAGTGGGAATTGCGTAGATATTTCAGCAAAAGAACAGCAAAATATCATAATTAATTCTAAATGTATGTGAAAATACAAACAAAAACCCTCCTAAAATCTTTGCAACTTTGTGGAAAGATTTGATGAATTATGCTGAGCTCTGAATGCAGTACTTTGTGAAAAAATCACCGGAGATGCTAATTATTGTGAGAGATGTAGCTCTCAACTGTTGCTCTTGGGAAAATCTGCAACATTTGTGACATGCATATGTCACCATATTCTTGTCTTCTGTGCAAAGAAAAGAAACCCTTTGTCTCTGGGATATTTGTATGGGTACAGAGATGAGAATTGTAAAGAGACCAAGCGTCATGCAGCTTCCTGCCCTGGTCTATCATTACTCTCAGACATTATAAAATCTATGTCTCACCTTTACAATTCATCACTCTCTCAAAGTTGTGGAATTGAGTGATTCTTTAAGTACAGGTACTAAAAAAACCACCGCAGTTAGTCATTTACATCAACTATGCAAATTTTAGTTGAACAATTTAAATTTGAAAAGGAATCGTGACTACAGAGATAATGTATTCAGACTGCTTTTTCCTATGTAGGAATACTATTTATGCTGCACTGTATTTCCATATACTATTTTATTTGTAAAGTTAAACATTTATGTCCTTTATTGATATAATCATTTCATGTCTTTGGAGAATTAGTGAGCACTGATCAATAGTTTGGAGGTTAATCAGTACTTTACTTCTTTACTCCAGATAAATTTAGTTCAATTAAACAGAATTGATGCTAATTACTGTCCTGATTGAGCAGTGCTTATTACCATATTACCATTCACTATCAGAAAGCTAAATCAGTTCCCCAAGAGGCAATTCAATAGAGCAGCCACAGTGACATAGCATGCCCCAATTAAACCATCTATATTGTGATAACATATTTACATAGAAATTTTCATTCTGATCCAAAATATAAACTTGTATTATTTTCAAGATTAGACAGCCTATGGCCAAGACACAGATGAATGAACACCAGTGTAAAGATGGAAAAATGTATAAATTGCACCCATGAATATAAGGACATGGTTATTTCAAGGTTCAGTTCAGTTATAAACAAAGAAACCTCTGCTCTCCTTGTGGAGATAAAATTGAGAAGCAGTCTTTTCTGAAGCATTTAAAAATATAATTTTTGCAAGGTGTTTCACATACAGACTATGTTCTAGTCCTTTTCCTCTCTTTCCCCATATTCCTTCACTCTGTTTAGGGGCTGAAGGGTACATGTAGGTGCTGAGATTGAATTTGTGCATGAACAATCATTTGTGCTACACTTTTAATTAAATGGGGTAACACTTCTTAACACTGTGACCATACTTACTTTTCAATTAAAAAAAAAAAAAAAGAAATAACCTAAAAATGCATACAGAAGTGTTCAAAAAACATAATTATATTGATGAAAATAGTATTTGCTGAATTATTTATTTCATTTTGTTGCTTTTCTCCCCACACCCACCTTTTCTGAAGGGAATCCAAGAACCTGTAATAGCTAACAGTGATAAAGGAGCAACACTTTATGCTTTCAAGCTGGGTAGAAACATTAAATAATTAATCCTTGTATGACTGTCTCTTCTCTCTTTAATTAGAAGAGTACAATTATTCAATGTATTTGCATTCAATGTATCAGATCATCTGGTGAATACAGCTCTGCCTATCCAAATGTATATGTATGGTTGAGATTCATTTTTCAGTTCAGCACAAAGCCTGTACACAAGAAGACGAAAATATTCTTCTTCTTCTTATGATAGCTCTCTCAAAAGTTATGCTGTCCTAAGAGACCTTCTTCTCCACTTCTTCACTTTTTTTGGATCAAAACTTTTTATCTTTCAATATTTATGAAATATATGTTATGTAAGAGTACTGCACTGATATGTGTGTGGCAGGGGAGAATGTTTGATTTGGTTGGGTTTTTTTGACTCAGTTTAAATCTTTCGCATACAGCATCATCTTTTGCAATAACTATTATTTAAGTTTTGGGTTTGATATAACTTGCCGTGCAGTAAGTTACAGTAGAGGTTATCTGAGTTTACTAGTTATGATTCTTATGGATGACAAGGCAGCTGTGTGCCCTTCGTCAGCCTTCTTCCCCATACCCTTTCTTCAGAGTGAGAGAAATCATGGAAACCAAAAAATAATAAGAAATAGATGCAAACCTTAAAAGCATCTTACCCCCATCCCTCTTTTCTTCCCAGGCTTTTCCCCCAGCTTTCTCTATTTCTTCCCCCCTAGAGATGCAGCAGGACAGGGTGTAGGGGCTAGGGGTCAGCTCATCACATGTGTGCCATTCCCTCCTCCTCAGGAGAAGGACTCACACTCCTACCCTGCTCCGGCATGGGATCCCTGCCATGGGAGATGGAAACAAGGGTGTTGGTTTTGATTTGCTCAGGTGCTCCAGGTAAACATCTTTCAGGCTTTGCAATCACAGAGATAATCCAAAGAGAAGAGCAGGTAATAATTTGTTGCTATTTCACTTAGACCGAAAATGTACTTTTTTAATTCTGTAAATATTTAAATCACATCTAAAATTAATTTTGTACAAAAATGTTGCAGTGGGACAAAATACAGAGTGTAAAATACAATTCCAAGAAAAGCCAATGGTCGGATTTATGCAAAAATGCTTTCTAATTCTTTCTCCATTTCCATTTTTACCCATCATGTTTCATACATATTTTTGGTAAATTTCCAATTTTCTCAAAGTCTTTTGGTTTTGATTTTTATTATATTTTGTTTTCAGATTGTTTCAATTTTAAAAAATATTTGAATACATATATATATATAAAGGAAGTGTTGCAGTCATGTATACATAAAGTATATATATGCCAAGTACTTAATTTAGGGAATATATTCATGTTGAGGAATGAGCAACACAGGATTGTTGGATAGGCAGAATGAATGCAGGCTCTCTCAAAAGATTTTCATAATTCACATAATCTTATAATAAGCATTAGTTCCTTTAGATGCTTAATTTTATCACAAGCAACTTCTGAACCTTTGGAGGTGCACAGAGCATAAACTCTAGTAGAATTCTTCTCTGATGTTTAAGTAAGTTAATTAATTATTATAAATCTGTAGAAGCTTGATGGATTTATAAGAAAAACATGTGCCTTTAATGTAGTGCTTACACCCCTGTAGGATTGTTCTAGTGAATAAATCTTTTTATTGTCAAGATTTACTTTCTTGACTCACTGTAATGATTTGCTGGTTTCTGAAATGATGTTTTTCTCCTACCACTACTCATTTTGTCTATTTAGAAAATAATCATGGCTGATAAAGCATGTTAAGATAGTACTTTATAAAAAAAAATGAATAGAAAGAAGTTGGTTAATATTATACTGTGTAATTAAAAGTTATTGTTACTACTTTTGGTCTTGATGCATAATTGTTCTTATATTGGAATCAATATAAATGCATTATTATCATTCATTACGAGAGTAATTAGGCAGAGGAGAACGCATATTTGTATATACATGTGTCTTGACAACTTGGCAGAGTTACTGAACAACATTTGCTGGTCATGATGGTTTAAACACATAATTCTTTATCCTAATCTAATGTTAGAAAGTAATAATTCATTTGTATACAGAGCAAATATAACAAATGCAAAAAAACTGCCTGATAATGGTGAGCAAGAAGATATGAAAGATTTTTGTCCCCCAATGGTTTATTGTCTTCCTTTGTTACTCTGTAAGGGTTCTAAAATTCTTCAAGAGCTCCTCAATAGTATTCTGGTATAGAGGAGAGATCCATATTGGCAGGAGACTGATTAAGGCATTCTGCAGTCTAGAGGTTATGAATAGGAAGAACTGCTGAGATAAATTGGAAGAGCTGATGGTGATGTTCTGATTTATGAGGGGAATGCAATAGACTTCAGAATCTCTAGTATCAGAGTACAAGAATAAGGCAGCTCTGAATCTATTCTTCCGCTTCTATATTAGTATTTTTTTCTTTTTTTTTTCTTCATTTATTTGATTGGGGTTTTTTGTTTCCATTTTGGTTTGGGGTTTTTTGTTTTCATTTTGTTTTGGGTTTTTTTGGGGGGTGGGGGAATTTGATTGGTTTATTTGTTTGGTTCTGGGTATTAATACAAAAATGTCAGTGAAAGAAATTATGCATCATTTTGTTTTCTAGAATAACATTTTAACATCATCCTCATGGCCCCGGTTAACTCTGCAAATAAGTAATTATGCAGTAGGTGCACCTGTATTTTCTACAGCAGAGGATTTAATTTCTGGATAACGTGATAGTCAACTGTTTTCTCAGCTAACATATTGATTATATCATGATTTTAAATTCATATTTAATTTCAAGAGCATCCTAAATCTATTAAGCATGTGCTTATCTTTCATTAAGCTAAGCTCTTCATGTGGTTTTAGTTTATTGCAATATTTATAAGGTTTCAGTAATATCCCAGAGATGTGAATGAGCACCTCAAAGAAATATGCCTACAAATGCGAACTTTCAATAAGAAAAGTAAATTTTAAAGAAAAATAAAAGCAGATGATTTAATCTAATTGCTCCTTAGGTGATGCTGGACACATAGTTCACTCATAAGCAACAGCACCATGAGGCTTCCTAATGGTCAAAAAGCTGTAGGTTTTACCATTTTGAAATATATGCATTTTCTCAAATCAGTGTGCTTACTCCATCTGTGGCATTACACCTCTTGGGGTAACAGATGAAAACAGTAATTTTTGAAGTTTTTACCACTGCAACTAACATTGGCTAACATAATTTTTTAAACCTGAAGACTGCAAAAAAAAGGTACTCAAGTATTAGATCTTAATAACAATAGCCCCCCTATAGTAATTTTGTGTTCTTGTAGTAACACGAGCCTTCTGCTCTCTAGTAGTAGTGGAATGAAGTCTCCTGTTCACAGTCCTTCACTCTGTTGAGAAATCTGGGACAATATTTGAAATCGCTGAAGCATGCACTGAAGGACATCTGTGAGCTGAAGCACCAGCATAATCAGTTTAACTATTTACATTGACATTAAAGGACTAGTAAAATAACTTCCCTGTTTGAAAGTATTAAATACATTAGTCAATACATTCCCAGACTATGGCATTCTGAAGCTATACAGACTACTTCTGAAGCTATATACTCTACTACTATAGAAATATTTTGGAAAGGATTCAGGAAAAAAAAATCATATGTAAAACAAAATACCTAGAAAACACATTTTTAGAGTAGGAAATTCCTTCTATATTTTGTATTTATTTTCATTTCATAAAAATAAACAGAAGGACGATATGATAATGGTACACTTTTGTGACTTTTTTTTCCTAAAGTAATTTCCAAAAATAGAGTGGCACGTGCAAGGGGCTTCCTGAGGGCTTAGAACAGTGAGGAAACCCCTGGACCACAGAGGGGGCCCATCCCATTGCCTTGCACCAGGGGACATCCCAGCCCTGGCCATTGGGCACCTTCTTGGGAATGGGGATAGATCTGGTGTAAAAAGGAGCAAGAATTAAATTTTCTGGTTGAAGGACAGTAAACTTTAATCCAATTCAATGTCCTAAACCACACCAGGGGGTGAAATAAATCCTAAAGCTTAATGCAGGTGGCCCAGGACCCTAAACTTTAATCAGAGCATATCTGTCACAAGGCAGCTTCTGACAAGCATATATCCACAAAATACCATAGATCAGAAAATTCCACAGCAACCACTCTGTGAGGGAAAGTTTTCCATCTGCAAATAGACTTCATCCACCATAATTTTGAAAGCATAAAGTGCATTCAAGTACACAGAGATTATTAACCTATGAAAAAAATGTAAGTTTGTATAAGTATAAAGCTATTCCAGTGTCTGTGCATGGAGACTAAGCTTTGACACATCAATGTGAACTGCATTTGTTATAAAAATTATAGTACTTTAAGACTGTCTAAAAATATACACTAGCTGACAGTTCGAGATGGGAATTTATCGGTATTGCAGCAATCTTGGAGACTACTGCAATTCTAATACACTGAGCTGGTACAAGATTTATTTAGACTCAATGGTAAAGAAATGACTAATAGCTTAAGAAATTCTTACAAAAAGGAGGGTGACAGAGAACCATAAATGTTCATCCAGATTCATTACAAGATCTTTGAAAACATAAATTCAAGAGGTTTAATTATAAAATCTTTAAAGTTTAAAAAAATCTCCATCCACTAAGGAGAGTGAAAGGAAGTTAAGTGTTTGATATTTAATATGCTCAGGGTACCCCAAAAACATGAGCATCATATATGCTACAACGAACAGTTTCATTAGAGTTGTTGTATTAGAAAAATATCTCCATTGATTCAATGGCTCATTAATCAAGTTTCTGACAATCAATGGAAGCTGTGCTGGTGCAATTGCAATTGAGTATATATGGATATTGGAAATCAGAACTGAAATGTTACTCCATCAAATGGCAAAACATACAAGTGCCACATTACACTGCTGTAAACATACATTTTAATTGGTCCTTACTTTTATTACTCTGAAAGCAAAGCAAGTAGAACCAGAGTGCAGATTATTTAGCTGAAGTGAGAAGGGTCCTAACATCTTTTAGGATCAAAATCTGAATATGGGATACCTGGTGCCTATTAGTGACTAATGATAAGTGATTGTGGATTTTGGATGTTTTAGTTACCTTTCTATATGATATGGAAGAGTGATTCTATTCACTTTGGTTCACATGCTTCTCATTCCTCTTTTCTCTTTGTCCCCTTCTATTTGCAAATCCTATTGGTGTGTTTCATGATATGAAATGATGCATGTTTCAAATCGCAAAATATGTTGATTTGGAATTGAACATACTGTTGGCAAAGTATGTTGCCCCAGCCTAATGGAGCATGTCCAATCCCCAAGTGATTATTAAACATTGCTGAAAATAAAAAACCTCTATATAGATCGCTAAGTGTGGAAAGAGATTATTAAAATCAAAGTGATGATGAAGTATGCTAGTATGCTTATTTCAGTTTGTCTGCCTTAATTTTATATATATATATATATATATATATATATATATATGACTAAAGCCTTACCAGAGAATTTTCCCCTTTGTTGTTAGCCTTGATGAAGCCACATCTGGAGTGCTGTGTCCAGTTCTAGGCTTCTCAGTACAAGAGGGATATGGAGCTCCTGGAGTAGGCCTGTGGAGAGCAACAATGATTGAGAGGCTGGAGCATCTGTCTTACGAGGACAGGCTAAGGGAGCCAGCCTGTCCTCATAAGGAGGACCTTAGCTTTGAGAAGAGATGGCTAAGAGGGACCTCATCCTTAGACATAATTATCTGAAGGGAGGTTGTCAAGTGGATGGACACCGGCTCTTCTCTGTGGTGCCAAGCAATAGGACAAGAGGCAGCAGGCAGAAACAGGCACAGGAAGTTCCATCTGAACATGAGGAGGAAGATCTTTACTGTGTGAGTGACCCTGCACTGGAACAGACTGCCCCGAGAGGCTGTGGAGTTTCTCTCACTTTTAATACACAAGAAACACCTGGACACAGCCCTGCGCAATGTGCTCCAGGATGACCCTGCTTGAGCAGGTAGGTTGGATGGCAGGGCCCTCTTTGCTCCCTTCTAACCCTGCCTGTTCTGTGGTTCTCTGATTCTGTAATTCTGTGATTCTGTGTCCATATGTAGCAGAACCAGGGCACAGACACTGCCCCTCTTAAGGGACCTCAAGTGGTCTGTGGGGGTCTTCTCTTCAGTGGGATCAGTTCAAGCTACAGAGTCACTTCAGCCTATTATAATATTAATTAGGGATAATTTAATCCTCATCTAGAAGTAGGAAAAACACCAGTAAAACTGTCATCCCAGCCTAGTAGTTGAAGATAAGACAAGAAGAAAAAAAAAGAAAAGGAGGAAGCTGAATAATATATGCAAATATAAATTAGTTTCACACTTTTAAATGAAAGCAATTTGCCAATAATTATGGTAGGTTTTTATTCCTGACAATTTTAAATGGTGATTGAATGCTTTGTTTATGCTGTCTAGTTTAAATATGATTTACTTGAAGTAATTCCTGTGCCTTTTGTTAGACAGACAACTAGACACACCAAGTAGGTCCTCTCCAGTATATCTCTTTTTAGCCTATTTCTCTTCCTGAAAGGAGGAGTGTCCTTGAATAGGCAAGAGCTGCTTGTGGGGAAAATACTATAGAGGGACAAAGACATTTGAGATAACTTACTCTGCCAATCACAGGCTAACAGAAATTCTTCCCATCTGTTACTATAACAAAGATTAACTATGTGCTTGTCTATAGAGGCTGGATAGAAAGACAAGAGCCTACTCTTCCTGCAGGAAAGTTAATCACCACAGTGATATTTACTCTGAAAATTGTGCTTTATCACTAGAGCTGAATTATTAAACTTCACCTATAGGCAGGATTTATGAGTTTTACACCTGGCAGTATTGCATGACTTCCAGGCAAAATCTGGTTCTTAATGTGAATCCTTAAAAGTTACATCATATATTTCTAAGATTTATATCCCAAATTATGAGAAATATGAAGAGAAAAAAAGAAAAGGTGTTCACTGCCTATGTTTCCAGACTGTCCTTACCCATAAAAAGAATCTCAAGATCAAATTAGCTTTATGAACTAGTTAGCATTTCAGAAATCTGTGTCATTAAAAAACCCCAAACCATCACTTTATATATGATATAAAAACCTGAGTTCAGCTGCACAGAGAAGGAAAATTCAATTCCTCAATAAGAGGATTTTCCATCCCTCTCTCTGCCTCAGCTTGGAATAAACCAGAAATATTTCATATCTCTGTAGGAAAAGACTTTTATCTCCAGTACCCAAAACCCTAGCAGATCTCATCAAGAAAGTCACATTCTTGAGGCCCATGCTCTGGAGTAGACCCTTGGACAGTGCAGCATTAATTCACAGGAGACTTTGAAACCATGTAGGATTTGCTCTAAAGTTCTGTGAAACTGAGCACATCTGATTTGTTGAATTGATAAGTGGCAAAAATAAAAAAGGTGCTTGCTCCTTTAAAAAGCAAAAGACAACTGAAAGTTTGTTTAAGTCAACAAAAGGAATTGAAAATATTGACTATAAACATCTGTAGCATGTGGCTTTAGTATTTGTAAATTCCTGCTGTGTATTTTGTCTTTAACCATATCCAGCAGGCAAAATATTAACACAGAAATAAATTAGATAAAGATGTTCTTGTGTAATTTCCATTCAAATTACATGGAAATCTGATTGCCCCTGGAATATGCATCTGCTGAGAAAAAAAACACCCTCATATTCATGGTTTTTAAGACTGCAAGTCCAACAAAACACAGAGTGATTCATTACAAAACTATCTTCAACTGAAAAGTTTTGATAACTTATTAAGTGAACCATTTACTTGAGTTTTTCCACATATGTCAAGAGAATAAAATATCTTTTTAAATCTGTGCTGGTATTTTAAGTACAACAACTGCAGCAAAGAGGCTCAGTGGCTTTATTCACCTTGGAATTCCTGTAGAACAGTCCTTTGATGAGAAAATTTAACACCTATTTTTTTCTTTGCTTTTTTTTTAATATGATAATATGGACTTGGATTTGGTGGCAGTGAGGAGGATTGTTGTTAGGTGTTTTTTTTTTCTCTTTCCCCCTGCTTCCATGGAGATTAGTAATTCTACAGCACTAAATCACTGTACGGGAGTTGAACCTTACAGTAGTGACTAAATAATAAAAAATTGCACACAAAAGTAGTAAAAAAGTAGTTTCACTATTTTGTGAAGCTTCCTGCTACACTAGGAGCATAAGTAAATATAATTTTGGTGTCCTTATCTCCATATTACACACAAGTTGAGGGTTTGTCAATATTCTTCTAGGCTCTTTTGAACATTTATCAGTCAGCATTGGCAGCTGTGACAGGATGACTGCTCACTGAATACCAAATGCAGCAACACAAAGCTCTTATTCTTCAGCAAGTTATTACTTTGAAATGATTATTTTTAAGATAAGTTTTCTACAAGTACTTATGTCAGAATTTCCACCATCTCTGAGTTATAGGAGGATGTAAAATACTTTGATGCAAATTGTATCTGTAAGCAGTACATGTAATAGGAATTTTTCTGTGTAAGTGGATTTTTGTACTGAAAAGGAACTTGATTATTCCCTGTCAAGGTCTTATATAAACTACTGTTTATACTAATGCTTATAATTAATAATCTTTAAATATTTTGGATGGAAATTCATGCAGAATGTAATGGCATTTTTGGATTAACATATGGGTTTTTACATATTTATAAAAATCCAATTTTACTTTTATTAAACAGAAAACCTGCACCATATTGAATGCATAGAATGACAAGGTGAGAGGTGAATAATTTCTCCAGGACATGGAAGTGCTTACTTTCAATAACTTAGGAGCTGAATGAGGGTGCAGTGGGAAGAAAAACACCCTAAAGAATTACAGATTTTCATTTGGAATAGAACAGTTTCCATACCATTATATATTTTTGCATCTGAAGAGGTCTTGTTTCTGCACATTCTCCACTGCTGAGGGTAAATGAAAATAGCTCAAGAGCTAGAGATAAACCATGTTTCCATTAAAGAAAACCCTGATCACATTAAATTTTTTTCTAATCATCCCACAGCAAATGAAATTTAATTATGACATTTATGCAATGCAGAAATTATCTGGCTGTTAAATAAAACTGACTGTTTTTGTTGATTACATGATACACATTTATAGCATATCTTGAAGATTAAATTCCATCAACCAGATGAAAAAAGATTAATTAATTAATTGATTGCATTAATTTGGAAAGATGTTGGAAATGTTTTTTATATAATTTAATTTCCATTTGTTCTTGAAATAATGTATTCTAGCATAGTAACTAAGATAATGCAGTTCCTTCTCTCTTGCAAAAAGTATCTGTTTATATAACAAAAGAAAATGTGGTTTCAGAGTCTGAGAAAAGAAATTGCTAAAGATTTCCAGGGAGTGGGAAAAACCTGCCTTTTAACAGCTATAGAAGCCGTATATGGTATAAAATGTTCCATATAGCTAATGGCATTCTTCTAGGTGTACCTTGTCTAATCTTTATCTAATTTAGCAAATGATAGTGATATTTTTTTTTCCCAATTAATATTTCAAAACTTTTTCTGTTGTCTTTTCCATCAGTATTGGATTTTTCTGCATTTTTTAGTCTCATTACTCTTTTTTTTTGCTCCAATTCGTATTGTTGCTGCTTCTTAGTTGAGTAAAGACTACCCTTAAACTAATTATGTGAATGTTTATGATATTGGAACTCAAATGAAGATAGAAAAAAAAGAAAACACAAAGGGATGCATATACCTTTAAAGAAAATTCACTAATAATGTGACTAAATATCCCTGCAAGTAACATTTACTTAACTGTATTCTTAATTACACCTTGAAATCTGCAAGCTTAAGTCTATTGCTTCACTTAATTAGGCTTTTTCCTTTTAATTCAGCTTGTATTTTACTGGTTATTTCCAGATCTCTATTGTTAAAATGGCAGAAGTTTAATTATTTCTTGATTTGCATGTAAAAACAGCATAATTAATGACATTAGAAAAAGGAAAGTATTTTTAAAGTAACAAGGGGTTTTGTAGCCCAATCTCTAAAAAGATAATGGTGCATCTGCTTTGTTTTTTCCTGTTTAGTCTTTGTGCTTCCTAACTGAGGTGCCACAGCACACACTAGCAATTAAGAGGGAGACTGGGGCTGATAGTAACCATTGACTTTGGAGTTAAAACAATTAATTCCTCCAACTGTGAGCTGAGTGTTCATATTATTTGTTGTTGTAGTTATTCAGGAACCAGTTGAGTAATTTATGCAAATATCTGTCTCCAGGAGTTCACGGGATCTTTGAATGGGTAATTAATTATGGCAAACTTCTCATTTGAAATGGATCATTCATTTCCCCACTTAGTCTTTTTATCATCACAGGGCACAGGAGCCACAGTCACAGAGTAGCACTTTGGTTAGATTAGCTGACTTAGAACTGCACACAGACCTAAACTGAAGCCTGCACCGTCCAAATGTGAGATGAAGAGGTGCAAGCAGGCCTGTGAGAACAAAGAGAACACAAAGCTTACTAGGAAATTTCATTGACATATCAACAGGAGTGTTATTTTCAAGCTTTTTATTATAATTTGCATTGAATGAAAGAATTTTGAAAGATGTAAAGAGGTCAGTCCTTCTACTTCTCAAGACATGGTCTTCCAAATGTGAGAAGTAGCGTCTGTAATTTGAAATTTAACACATGAGCCATAGATGCAGGCATAAGCAGAAGTGGGAGGCAGTAATGAGTGTAAGGTGACAATAAGTAGGAAGGGACATAGCTGTGAAAGACTTTGAAAGTGAGGAAAGGATCTTATGCTTGATTTGTTGGAAAGGGACAAGCAACAAAAAAGAGTGGGTGGTATCAAAGCTTGGAAAATGTTCTTCAGAGAAGCATTAGGAGCAGGATGGATCTGTACTTATCATCAGACAACTGAGGTGACAAAAGCCTGAAAATTAGCTGCATCTGAGTTTCCAAGTCCTTAAGGACACGTGACTCTTAAGGAGACAAGGGATATCTGAATTATATCTCCTGCAAGGCAGTGAAGGGAGGTTTGGGTAGAAATATCTCTTGGAGGTAGGAGTGAAGGCCCATTGGGTTTTTCCTGGTTCTTTATAAGTTTATTTAATCTGATCTAGAGCAATTTCCTTGGGGTCAGTTCTGCAATAAAGAGGCTTAGTTTGAAGTTTTCTGTACACAATGTTGTTTTCATGAATCGAAAGGCATTTTAATGGTCAAGGTCATTACATTAAATAAATTATGATTAAATAGAAAGTACATTTTCACCAGTAAATAATTCCTGGTGAAAGGAACTATCTTTAAGTGAATATTTTCTAAGCAATCAAATATCTAGCATGAATTATGCAGAAAAATATTTTTGAATGATGATACATTTTGCATGCAAACACGACTGGGTCATGAATAAATTGATAATCAAAAAGAGACTGCATTTGTATTTTGTTAGTAATGACTACTCCATCAATATTTAAGAAAATATTCCTGAATCTAATGTTTTTCTTTTTGTTTCTGAGTACTGCATGCTGTCAAAAAATTATACTTTGTAAAACTGTAAATTTGTATCTGTGATGTCCTTACTAGTTTTTTCTTCATCACAGCTACTTTTGGTTTTTGTTCCCAATTTATTATAAGAAATTAGGCATAGCAAGCACTCTAACCTGGCCTACAGAGAGTAAATGTACAAAAATAATGCTGTAGGTAAAATCTCACTGAATTATTTCTGCCTTTGCACACTATCATGAACCACAGTTAATGACAGTATTTGTATATATTCTTTTAAGTGATCTCAGGTTGTTTTAGAAAATTATGCAATAGTAATAAATATGAATTGATACATTCTGTAGATAATATGGATAGAGCAAGAAAGATCCTGAAGAAACTGGTAATCCTCTTCCTCTTCACTGGAACTTTCCACTAAACCATGTCTCAAAGCACCACATCTATATGTCATAAATACCTTCAGGGATGGTGACTCAACCACTTGCCTGGGCAGGGCAGCATGTTCTGATGTTTGACATCCCTTTCAGAGAAGATTTTTTTTTCCTTAATACCAATTCTAAACTTCCTCTGGCACAACTTGAGATTGTTTCCTCTTGTCCTATCATTTGTTGTCTGGGAAAAGAGAACCATTTCATCTCTACATCTTCCTTTCAGATAATTGTAAAGAGCAATAAGGTTTTCCCAAACCTCCATTTCTCCAGACTAAATGCCCTCAGCTTCCTCAGGTGCTCCTCCTAAGGCTTGTATTCCTTCACCAGCTTTGTTGTCCCTCTCTGGACGTGCTCCAACACCTCAAGGTTCTTCTTGTAGTGAGGTTCTCAAAAATGAACAGAGGATTCAAGGTGCAGCCTTATCTGTGCTGAGCACAGAGAGATAATAATTTCCCTGATTCTGCTGGCCATGGTATTAATGATTCAGGCTAGGATGCCATTGGGCTTCTTGGCCATGTGGGTACACTGTTGGCTCATGTTCAGCCAGATGCTGACTAGCATCTCCAGATGCTTTTCCACCAGGCAGCTTTCCAGACAGTGCCCCAAGCCTGTAACACTGCATAGGTGTATTGTGACCCAAGGGCAGGACTCAGAACTTCACCTGGTTGAATCTCATTAAATTGGTCTTGGCCCATCCAGTCATAGCTCCAGATTGCTCTTCAGAGCCTTCCTGCCCTCCAGCAGATCAACAGTCCCATCCAGGTGACGGTTGTTGTGTGTGAATTCACTGAGAGTGTATTAACTCTCCATGTTATTGATAAAGTTATTAAAAACATCTGGCCCCATACTGAGCCCCAGGGTGTCTGGTTTATCTCGGCTGTTTGAGGGGCCTGGAAAGGCCCGGAGTGGCCTTGGGGCAGCCCGCGTATCGAAGGACGAGAAGAGGCTTCAGTTCTTCTTTCGGTTTTTATGTTTATTAATTGTTTATCTAAAAGATGTTCTTTCAGCCGAACAGAGATCTGCTCAGCAGTCAGCCATGGGCACACTGTCCCGTCCCCCGGACCGCCGCATATCTTTATACCCATTGTTACGTGTACAATATTTATCATTTTTCCCCAATACCATCTATTCTTATAACTCGGTGCACTCTCAGTAATAACCAATCCAAAGGTGCCACCGTGGCCAAAGAAGATGGAGGAGAAGAGGAAGAAGAAGGAGGGCAGGACACACCCCAATTCCTCCATCTTACTCCTCTAAACCCCCCTGTACATAAATCCTAAACCCTGTGTCTCACCCTCTAATTAGCTAATCTTTTCGCCATTCATGACCGGTGAAGTCCTCTTATCTTCAAAAAGGTGTCGTCTCCTGTGTAGGGTCAAAGTCCTGCCACCAGACACTTCTGGCAACATTCCAGGACTCCCGGGCCCCCCAAGGGTGGTCTCGGGGGCCCGGCATCCCAGGACTCAGATCCTGAGATCCCACACCAGGGCACAGAGCTTGTGCACAGACTGAATTCCATTTACCATACTTTTTTGGACGTGGACATTCAGAAAAGAGTATACCCTTCCAAGCTATGGGAAGCCATTTTTTTCACAAGGATGTTGTGGGAACCCGTGTCAAAGACTTCACCTAGGTTAACGCCTAGGTTATATCTACAACCTCTTTTGCTTATATCAGACAACCTTCAAGACACACCATTACAACTTCTGTATGGTTTATTTGACTGCCATATTCACTAGGAATTAAAAAAAAATATTTTTTGCAATATTTACACTACTTTCCATACACTTACTTCCTTCTTATGTATTATCTTATGCTATGTAGTATCTATTGTTTTTCTCTTTCTTGAAAAGTATTTTACAAGTATGTTTGTTGTCGTGTTCTTTATCTTTTGATGTCTCTGGGTATGGTGGAACTGTTCTGCTATAGCAAGCAATAGACTTCACAAAACAATTTGTCTGCCTTTTCTGTGGAACTGTTTTTTCATGGGTATGATTTGAAATATGTCATTTCAACTGTCAGATATATTTTTAGACTTTTATATTCAGAACTTGCATGTACAAAACAGAAAAATATATCATGCCAGCCCAGTACCATTGATTAATCAATTAATGTAAAAGATCCTCCTCTGCCCCCTCCTTCCCCTCTTGACTTTTAAAACATGCTCTAAGAGACTCAGATCTGAAGCAGGTGGTACAAGTATAGGTTAGTGGGTTATAGCCTTTAATCACCTGTGATATCCTGGAGGACTAATGACCGTCTACCACACAGATGCCTGCAGGCATCATTACTTCCCCTTTTCAAAGACTAATTATCTCTAGCATGATGAACTATGTCATCTAGCATATAGAAATTATTACTTCAGTTTAAAAATCAAAAATCAACAAACAAAGATGTTCTGCTTTTATTTACTCAGTTTTGGTTTTGTTAGGTTTCTCTGTGACTGATGATTTTGCATAAAGATGGTTTTAACACATGTGAAAACCCTAACTGGAATATGTTTGTGACGAGCTTTCACTGGGGCCTCTTCATCTCAATTACATGAGACACTGCTGCATGAGATCTTTCATATTATTGGGTGCTAAATGAATTAGGTGAAGCCTTAGGCTACACAGTACCAGAGAATTACCTAATGTGACTATATCCTAAAGCAATGCATGCCTTGCTAAATCTTATGACTAAATTGTCTCATGAATATGCAAAATGTGGTAAATTGTGGAGAATACAAAATTATTTACAATTCAAATACCATCACCCAAATGCATATTAAAATTAATGACTTTTGGATAAATGCTAATGAATAGGAAATAATTCGGCTTTAAAAAATATTCATACATCAATAATTGATGTATTTTTCTTTTGAAACTAAGTAGCTTCATTTCCAGTTAGAATAGAAACAATAACACACTAGTTATTTGTACTAAATGGTCTTTTATAAGAACTTATATTTATGCCTACATATTGCTTTTTCTGTTTCTCAACACGGTTTCAGTCAGAATTATTTTATGCATAATTAGTTTTCGCATATACAGATCAATACCTTGACACAAACACAACACACTACTAGACTGGGCACGCTAACTGCCAAGAATTCATAATACAGGTATCGACCAAAAGGGGAAATGTGTCAGCATATTTGTGTGTGTTTACTCTTTGGAGGGATGGATGAACTTCTGAATGATGAAAAAAAAATCCCCATATCAAGTCACGAAATTTCTGAAGTTATCACCCTAAAATGCACACTTACACTCAACAGTGAAATAGCACAAGCCAGCATCTACCATTTGTGAATCTGTTTTTCATGTGTCAGTTTCTTTACATGCGGTTTTGTGATGACTAAGAAGACAAATCACTGGCTACCAGTGTGCCAAAATGGTTAATTGCAATAGTTCAAGTTGGATAATTTAAGATGTAATATGGTTCAGTAGAAAATACCCTAAGTAAGAAAGAGATGACTGAAAAAGTCAATCTAGTTGTACAGACAACTTCATAAATAACAGAATCACTGAGAAGCATAAAGAGAGTTCTTTTTTTTGCTAATATATCATGTTCCACTTTTCAAAATCCCAGTTAAGAACAGATTAAACATACTTTTTGAATCATTTAGGTGAACAAATTTGCATTTGCTCATGAAAAAATGAACAGGAATATTCATGTTTTCCATGAACAGGAACTAAATGAAATAAGAGTATCCCCCATTTCACTTTTCATTAAAACTGAACTTTAATCTCAGCTTTAGGGAGCAGAGGTAAAAAAAGGTCAGATTTTTGTAGGTAACGTAATCTGCAAAATCTTATTACTTCATGGTGGTTTGGGTAGTCTTTTCAGAGGGATCAGATATAGCAGAGTCATCTCCAATGAAACACTGATGGAAATCCACCTGTGCTCTTGCTCAGTTTTGTGTCCCCTGTGCCTTTGTGACATCCTAGGCTCTGGTTCCCAAGAGCACTGGCTGCTAGAGGAAGGCAGCTCACGTGCAACCATCTTTCTGAAACAGTTGCATGGAATGAGGCACCTGGGAACAAACTGCAAATTTCTGTTTCTCCTACACCAAATTGTTCAGAAATCTCCTTTTTTTTTTTAAAAAATCCCATATCTGTATTGCCTTAGGCTGCACTGGCATCTATGGTTATGGATTTTTGCAGACTCTTCCTTACTATGTATATCAATTCTTTTCCTGGCTATACAAGTGATGCCGAATTTTGCCCCAAAAGGCGAGAATAGCTGCCTAAGAGACTCAGTTTAAGTCAACATAGACAGGAGGTATTTTATTACGACGTGTCGGAGAAATCACAAAGGGATTTCTGAGTATCTCATGACAAAGCAAGCCTTTTATACAGTTTTGAATATAGAGTTACAGCACATCACATGCATAATCATGTCTTTGCATGCATATTCATAGGAGGCATGGTGTGGGCGGAGCATGGGCGGAGACTTCTCTTTTGAGGATCATTTCAGTGGTCATTCCGGTGGCCTTCATCATGGGCAGAGGGCACCTGATGAGTCTTCCTCCTTAAACTTTTGAACTCCCATCCTAATATGGCCAATTCCCGGTGTACTTGGCTTGGTCCCCATGGCTTGGCAAGGCTCTTAGGGTCAGTTGGCTCTTGAACATGCTTAGCCCATGAACTCCCCTATCCCTATCTCTCTTTCCTGTCATTGTGTTCCATGCCTTAGCCAATTTATTGCTCTATATGTTTCCTAAATGCTATGCTTTCTTCAAATGTTTCACATTCCATGTTTTAACTCATTATTTCTTGAAGGCTATCCGTTTTGGGGCTTCACAAGAAAAAACTATATATTCTTCCATCATCTTAGTAGTTACACTATCAGCAACACTGACTGTATTTCATCAAAAATGAATTTCCTCAAGGCACCGAAAGCAAATGGCGCTTTACAGAAATTTCCAATTATTGCAAAGTGTTCCACTCTCTCTCCCTCATGGATTTTTCATATTCATGCTGTAGCTCTGGTTATAGGAGTTAAATACTGTTTCAGCCTAACAAATCTATCTTGGTGATTTTAGTCTGATTGTTAGTGTCGAAGCAAAGACCATTTATGTCACAAGAGTGATTAGAAACATACTTTCTACCAAGTATGTTTCCTAACATGAAACTATTTCTGACTTAAGTTTTGTTAGTTCAATGAACAAAAATCAAAACACAGTGAAGATAAAATTATGGGAAAATAATAGTTTATGAGACTACTACATCCCATCTCATAATTTATTTTTTTTTTTCTGCTGGATACAGCAGAATAGTCCTCAACTGTGATTACACCTAAGATTTAGAGTCAATGTATTGGCATGACAATTCCTCAAATTATTGCCAATTCCTTGAAAGAATTACCAATTCATATTCTGCCGTGATATTTTGTAGCTTATTCACTTTGTAAAATACCAAACCACCCACAAAAGAAAACAAAACCAAAACAAAAATAACAAAGCTACAGTTTCCAAATAAGTACCTTCTCATTTGTTTCTTGTTAAAACTTAAGTACTTGAAGTCACTTAAAATCAACAGCGTTTTTGCAGTTCACTTATTTTGGGAAGTGAAAATGAAAATTTACTCTCTACACAGAAAATATAGGTATTTATGGTATATATAATTCTTTACACTTATTTTCAGTTCTCTCTTGAATGTGGTTGTGGAGCACTGTAGAATTATAATCACAAACAAGGCAGAGCAAAAATCAAATCCAAAGAATTTTGTCCGTATTAAAATTAAATAGTAAGAAATATTCTGCTTATGACCTTGACAAGCCTTTATTGAATATGTTTGGCTTTCCATTGTTTCCTACAAAAAGAATGTACATTATAAAAATATTTTAAAGAAAATAAATTAAAGCAAAGTAATTAAATAATTTATTTCAAGACAGAAAGGAACTCTCCCATCTCAATTTTTTGCTGAAAGGAAAGGTGTCTGATTAAGTTTTATATTTCATGCACCAGAAAGGATGCTTTCAGTAATCCAAATCTTTGATCAGCTAAAAACTGACTGGAGACTGTGCAGTCCTTGGTGACAAAAATAAATGAAATGTCTCCAAACAACTGAAAATCAACTTGCTCACTTACAGAAATGATAAACCAGGTTTTGAATTTGTTTTTATTATAAAAGGGCTCTAGGAATCTTTAAAAAAAATTACAGGACATAGAGGAATCTCATGCACTCAGTAGGTCATATCGAAAAGCAGCAGGCACAACAGATTGTGAGGCTGAATGACTTTGTAACTCAGACAATGTGCTGTAGTCAGACTTCTGTGATATAAAAAATTGGTATGTAAGTGGTTACTTTCTAAAGCTAATTTCTCTGATCTGAAGTCAGTTTTATATACAAAATGTGAACTGTGTGTATTGTGCTCCTGTTGTTAGGTTTCTGCTTGCAGTTCATGTCTGTATTTTGTTATTTTTGGAGTGGAAATATGTTCAATTTAATGCTAAATGAATTTAAAGTAGTTCCATCAGAGTGTGAGAGTGTGACTCAGGACACTACTGAGAATAAATAAGGGAATGAAATAAGAAGGCATTTTGACTTTTTTTAAGGTGACATGTGGATGCAATAGAATGAAGACTCAGATTCTTGTGGTGTTTGTTTTGGTTTGGTTGTGGTTTTTTTCCTTTTCTTGATAGTTCTAACCTAAAATAGTGTGTGTTCTCTCAAAACGCTGGAACAAGAGAGAATGTGGAAATTGTGCCATTACACTTTAAACAGTGTTTTATCAAAATGCTGTCTTAGGAAATAGTGTATGTAGCCATAAAATCTGGAGGCACCAATGGGAATTGCAGAGACAATATTGGTTAAGAGTTAAACCCAGAATTGCTCATTTAACCATATAATCCTACTCTGAAATTAGCAGAAAAGAGTAAAAACTGAGTACACTATTGAGAGGCTGTTCTTGGCCTTCCAATCCTGTAAATAACATTCAGGGTTCTGGATGCAGCAGCAGTTTTGGCTGGGTTAGACTGGTAATGAGCCTTTACTATGTCCTGCTCTCAGTTTTAGAAATGTGTCCAGAAAATTTAGGTTCTTGGACTAAGGTGAAGAACTTGATGGAAATTTTGGAATACCCAATGTGGTTGCTAGCTTTTACCATTTAAAATTTTACTCCTACCATGGTAACCTTTTTTGATTCCAGGGTAAATGTTCCATGTTCTGAATTACTTTTTTTGTGTTTATCATCAAAACTCCAAGGACAAAAGGATGCAGGGGAGTGTTCAGGAGTATAAACCAGTAGGGATCAACATGAAACCATAACTCTATGTCTGACCTAACAAACCCCCACTGATGCCTTAAGTTTTAGCTTTCATATTTTTCAGATTCTGTACTGCCTTGTGTGTGACTCTGAACTTGATATGTAAAGTGCTAGCAAGTTCTCTTCACAATTTAGTAAGACAAAACAATCCTTTTCCAGCCTGAGAACCAATGAGCTTCAAAGCCAAAAGTACAAACAACTTGAAGAGAGTAAATTGGGAGGATGGAACTTCATGACCTGAAGCTGTAATTGGACAATTAACCCAAATATGTAAATGGATCAAAATTTATAAAAGTGTGAAAACTCATGACCAGGAGTCCATCTTGGATAGAGCCACAGCCAGGGTCTTTTACTGCCCAAGGTGTATCCTTTGAAGGTTTTTAATAAATACCTACTTTATTCCTTTAACACTGTCTAACCTCTGTTCCAGGTACCCTCTCATCACATCAGTTCTCTGGTGACTGCAAATGGACAGAAAGGCATCACCATCAGAGTCCTAATTAGTGCTAATTAGCATTAGGTCATGCCAAATTAAAAAGTCTTTGCAGCTTTTAAGTCCTATCTTGTTCCCTGAGCAAGTTTGCTGGAGCAGCAGCAGGCACCACTGTGCAAATGCCACCCAAAGGCTTAGACAACAGGATGCTTGCACTTGCATCCCAGAGTGTTTGACTGGAGGGAAGTACACAAAAGAAATATAATAAAACATGGACACTGGACAGATTGCAATAAAGCATCTGCATTTATATGTGTCAAAATGTAAACATATTTATCTTCATGGTAAAAATACATTAGCCCTCCAGTTATGACTCTTCTGCCACAATCAAAGAAGGTTCCATAGAAACTTGTCATTTGATAATCCCAAAAAGGAAGAACAGCATATCCCCTTTACACAGATGGAAGTATCTGAAGCACGGATGAGCAAAATATCCTCTAAAAATTGGATGACATCTCAACATCCAGGTTAGTTAGCAGAGAATGGACTACAACTCCAGTCTTCTGACTCATAAATCTTTACATTCCGGCGTGTTTCTCTGTTCTCTTATTAGTTTTCTGTGATATGCTCGTACTGAATTGGAGCTGTAAAGTAGCACAGAGCTTTCCATTTGTATAACCTTTCCCCAAATATAGTACAAAGTTTTGTCAAGAATCCTAACATGTCTTCCACTGAAACAGTTCATTACAACAGTTTTAAATTTGTAATCTGAAAGTCTAAAAATAATTGTTCATCATAAGCAACCAGAGATGATAAACAAAAGAAATTATGAGGTACATGTTCTGTCAGCAATGAAAACAAGCAAGCAAATGGCATGATTTGTCACTATATTGTTGGCACTTTGGTAAATAAGCACTTTAGGAACAATCCCTTAGTGAACAATTAAAAAATGTGCCCCAAATTATGAAATGAAGCTCTAATAATGGGCTCAAACTTCTTCAGCCATAGTACACAGCGTAATGAAGTGCAAAAATGGAAAATGCTGCTGATAAAGGGCTTTTATACTTAAGTCCTCTACATTCAATTAAAGAGGCAAAAATAATATACATCAATGACTAGATTCACTAGAAGGACTAAATGCCTCTTTAGGCAACCATTTCCAAGAAAGGGTATTTTGCTGCAGATTCCCTGGAAGAGAAGACTTTTATTTATGGCTAACAGAACATTCTAAGTAAAGGGAAAAGAGAAATTACATGAGAGTTAGACACTTCCAGTTTCCTTCTGACATTGGATGTTTCCCAGATTTCTATTGAGTGTGCTATGAATGCAGTTCTTCAGCAGCCATCTTTAAAATGGCCTTATCCTGCACCTAGAAATGTGTTCATTTCTAAATGAAAGAGGTTGTCCCAGGGGATATAGAAAACATATGTTAAAATGCAAATGCAAAAGAAACTAAGAAAGGTCAAGAGTGGAAAGGATTTTGTGTACTGTTAGCACAGAAGAGATATCAGGTGCCGAGCACCCAGAAGACAGAAATTAGAAGCAAAGTATGGAACCCTTCTGTTAGGTAGCTAACCAAGAAGAAATGAGGCAGTTATCTAGTGAGGAGAACCATGAAAGATGCAGGAACAGACTCAGAAAAGGATAAAATACAATTCAGAGAAAGGACTTAAAAAAAAACATATGGCATGTAGTACGCAATAAAATAGAGCCCTTAGAGTGAGAAACGATAGAATGAAGACAAGATTCAGAGAATGCCTGAAATCCTGCTGGAAAACATACTAACACAGTAACAGTGAGGGAAAATCTGAGCTATAGGGATGGCTTTCTGTATTGGAAAGGATGAAGGGATTGTGAGTTTATGATGTTGGGCACTGGAGCAGGCTCCCCAGGGAAGTGATCATGGCACCAGCCTGACAGAGTTCCAAAAATGTTTGAACAATCCTCTTGTCCTCATGGTGGGACTCTTGGGAATGGTTCTTTGCAGGGCCAGGAGTTGGACTTGAGGATTTTTGTGAATCACTTCCAGCTCAGAATATTCTGTGTCAGTCTGTGCAAACCATGATGTTTCTGAAGGACTTATTAATAGAGAGAAACATTGAGAAAATTTTTTGAGAGAAAGTATGAGGTCAAAGGTGAAATTTTTAAGAGGAGAGAGAACATTTAGGTGACACGACCCTAGGTTATATATGATATGTGAAGCTATATTTGCAGTGTCATGACACATATATAACTATAGCAGACCTAAATCAGCGAAACACCAACAGACTTCTGTCTGGTATTTCATACATGTGCAACTTGGCTTTTGTCTGGAGCAACTGTATTTGAATAGAAAATTACTTAGTTGTTAAAGAATGATTTCTTTCTCTTCTGATATAATTTCTACCATTCTTTTGGATTTTAGTCCTCCCTGGAGGAAAGGAAGAATACAAACAAAACCAACCTAGGGAAAGGTAAGATCTGTGTAACTAAGACAGAGCTGTCGTGTCAGTCAATAGAAATGCGCAGCCATAACTACATACAGAATTTCAACATTATGTAAATACATCTGGATAAGCACACAAGGTCAGGCATAATTTATTTTTCAAGAGGTTGAAGACCGCTGGAAGGAATATAGTGCAGTTAAAAATTTTTAGGGACCTCTGCAGCTGCTGAAAGCAAGAAAGTAATCAAGACTGTGGGCATATAGGAAATATTTGTGAAATTCATGGTACTCAAAACAGGCACAATCTCTATACTCAAAAAACAAATATGGTGTGAGGACCAGCAGTATAAACCTCCCTATTATTACATCCCTGAGATGTGAGAAATAATGTGGGTGGAAGAAGAGATTCAGACTATATTTTTCTTTTTCTTTTTTTTTTTAATCCAAAAAAACACTTATCTAAGTAGTAGATCTTACAATTTAGAAATGTGAAATCAGTCAAGTAGACTTACAATATTAATTTTATAGAGGATCTAACAACTACAATAACGTGTTTAGTGTTTGTTGATTTCAGCCAGATTTGGACTACTGACTCAGACAGGAGAAGATCAATTTGCAACCGAAGTTTTTCAAGTTGTGTAGAACATGGAGACTTAACTGATTATATTTTTCGTAACAAAAAACAAGACGACACTACTGACAATTAGCTCAATGAAATGATTTTGTATTTCCCAATCTAAGAGTTGTTTTCTGGAGGTTTATCCTAGCAGCAAAACCATATTTCAAATTTAGCCAGTCCTTGGCTCCACCAAATACTACAGGGATAAAAAATATGCAGCAGCAAAAGGAAGGAAAGAGCATTACCATGTAATAATTTAATTATTTACTAGAATTATTATTTTATTATCAATTAATTATAAAATAATAAACATAATGCAGACATTCCAGAGAAGTTTTTCAAAGAGTCACCATTCAAAAATCAGGAAAGACAAAAATGTTACAACTACACTACCAATATCGTATCAGCAGATTATGCTTATTTTTTAACTCTGCTTAAAATCCAGGGTTTCAAGTGATAATCATTTCAGTTCTGTTTTGCCATATGTTGTGTTTGTATTTTTGAGTACATCACATCTGTATCATACTGTTCTCAGCTTTAAAATAGTAATAACTGTATTCTTTATGTCAGAGTCATAGTAATTCTTCATGTTTTAATATTTTATTTAGCTTTTCACCTGGAAGATGCTCACTAAGGCATTTAACAAAAAAAAAAAAATCGTGTCACTATGGCAAAGAAAAGCTGGGACCTTAGACCACAGATCTACATTATTCTTGTTCTTTTCCATTGTTTTAATTAAATAAATGGGACTTCTGTGTGTATTGTAGACATCTGCAGAGGGTTACACAAGCATTTTTCCAATAAAAGTCTCCTCCACAGCTTCATGCACACCACAGTACACCAGAGACTCTCTTGCATTGTACCATCATCTTGCTTCAGTAATTGGTGCCTGTTGACAGCTGGGCTCCAGCCCCTATTTCTAGTATTGTTGATCAGAATCAGCAAGCCCACTTTGTTCTGTGGATGAAATCAGACCAGCTCAACCCAGCTGCTCTTTCTGTGACAAAATAAAGAGTAGATTCTCCATATTTAAACACACTTTTTACTCCAAGGTAGTCCCCCTAAAGTAAGTCAACTGGTTGGATCACATCCATAAAACCCAGAATCTATTGTGAAAGTTAGTAGAAGGCATGTAGGCAGACATAGCACAGAGACTTTCAGTGTGGGCAAAAGAATCACCTGGCTTTTCTCCCTGTTTTTTCTCACCAAGACAAAAAACCAAAACCAACAACAACAACAAAAACCAACTCTAACACAGCAGGGAGAGATGCATGATGCATCTGCCCCCAAAAACTGGAAGTAGTGATGCCAGCTTAGGTTTTCCTGATGGACCTCTTCCCATGTAAGTCCTAAAAAGCTTACAGAAACTGACTCAAATTTTAAATGCAATTTGTAAAAAAAAAATTTAAAAAAATCAACAGTCACTAGAAATATAAGCAGAAAAAGCAAATCTTTTATCTTCTGCACAACCTTCCATACCTGCTGAGCTCAGCAGGTTTTACTCACCCAGTGAAAGCCAGAGTGTGGCCCAGATTTATTGCTTTTCACAAAATTTGTTGGTATTTCAGACATTTCCCATGTAAGACATGTTAAATGTAGAGTTTGCCTGAGACTATCTGTTCTCTATGAGAGCAAAGCCTCGGAGTATTAATCCAACAGAGGCTTTCAAGCATTCAGGAAATTGTGGTGGATTTAGGTCTTAATAGTTAAACGAGAAGAGAGGATCACACTCTATGCGACTGCTGCAATAAATGATGCTCAGCAGAAAACCCCAAATTGTAAACAGCTTTATCCTAAACAGGCAACAAATGAGGAGTAGGTATGAACAATGAGAAGAATGGATCAGCCTCATATTAAAAAAAAAAAAGTGAAACAAAGGACATTCCTGAAAAACCAAAAGTGTACTAAAAAATCTAGGATATAACACAGAAAACAGTTGTGGTGAAAATATAATCAGTGTTTCCAAAAGAACAATCACTAGAGAGCATTAAACCATTTTAATCCCCCACTAATTTTCAAAGATCTATGCTCCCTAAGGAAACAGAGATATAAAGCTAACCTTAAGAATATAAAAAACATCAAAAGCATAAAAGGTCACATAAAGTTCCAGAAGAAGCTTGAAGCTTTACCCTCATGTTAGTAAAAGAAAAAATCAGCTTAATTCTTTCATGGTAGTGACTTAGAAAGAAGCTTTTTAAACTATTTCCTAAAATGTAAAAATGATATTCAAAGACAGGATGTCATTTTCAAAATCAGATTGGAACAGAATTACTTAATTAAAAGAGACAAATTAAAAATAGGAAATAGTACAGCTGGCGCCTTGGAAAAAAAAAAGGGTGGGATGTGAAGCACATCAGTAAATGTTAAAAAAAAATAAAAAAGAAAGAAAGAGACAAAAAGTTCTCAGTAGATGTGGACATCAAAAAAGCATAAATATGGGGATTTGGAAAATAATTTCTTAAAGACATGTGGGCTATAATTTTAACAGTGGAAATTGCATTAAGCAAAGAAAGAAAGAAAGAAAGAAAGAAAGAAAGAAAGAAAGAAAGAAAGAAAGAAAGAAAGAAAGAAAAGGGTGTTATCAAATATTACCTTTGAAGTATGGAGCAGTGACAAAGGTAGTGTAGTGGATGAAAGCCAGCAATATTCAAGGCTTAATAATTCAGTGTTTCTCTCCAAGGCACTCTCTAAAGCTGTATCAATCAAAACAAAAATGCATTTAGAAATAGGGTACATATGCAGAGCAAAAGACCATGAAAGCAGTCTGAATACAGAAAAGCTGGAGAACGTCCTGTCCAATTCATTTAAACAGAAGCTCTCATTAAATGTTTGCTGAACATGTGCAACTAAGCTTATGGGCAGTGTAAGATGACAATGTGTAGTCTTTGTTATTTTTTATTTTATTTTTCCTAATGGACCAGGAGATGGAAAAAAATAAGATCTTAACAATCAAATGAAAGAACAACAGTATATAATATTGAAGTTTTCACTGAGTTCAGTGGGACCTGTGGGACTTAATTGCAAGGCAATGAAGGTGTAAAGTGCTCAGAACTCCACTTTTTTATTTTTCATTTTATTGGGAAACAGTATTTTTATTTCTTAGCTCAGAGCAGCATAGTGTAGATGATGATGTCCTGAGATCCATCAGACTGTCCTGAGTCACAAGGTACTGGGAATCTTGCAGCTGGACTTCAGACGGTCTCACGCTAATAATTTCCTCTTCCAAAACATTTTAAAAGCAAGAACAAAGCACTCCCATTACACTTCTTAGGCTAATTTTTACAAAGCTACTGAATAAGAACAGAGAGACAAGTATATTTTTTCCAAGTTTGAGCCAATAATTACATTTCTAATGAATGCTTCTGAATGCTGAAAATTTCTGAAAATAAGGCACTTTGTCCTTAATAACAAACTGTTCAACCAAGAATTTTCCATATATTTTCCATGAAACTCTTTCCTGTCCATCCTGCATTCAGAAAGACCATAATTTTCTTCCTTTTCCCGTCTGCTCTTTGTTTATTCTCTACCTACTTCCTGCTTTTACACCCTTTCTCCTCTACTCCTTTTTTTATTTCTTCTTCTTCTAAAGTGCTATTCTTGGTGGAAGCCTGTTCAGGCATCCTCCAAAGTATACCCTGCTCCACTGAACACAGCCACTAATGGTAGCAATTCCTTTTGTTTTCTACTTTCTCTCAATCAGAGTGAGCAAAAAATATGACAAGGGTCTTAGCAAAGAGGTTGTTGTTCTACTCCTAAGAGCATTCTGTGACATGCCCATTTGATCACAGAAGCACATGAAATGAACACACAAATATAGGAAAATCTACACTAGGCCCCTATCCCAAAAAAAAGGACTGAAGAAATAAAACTTCTTTCTTTTCACAGCATGTTGACATGGTCCAGGTTCCTGTTTGCCAGCAGGATGGAAAATCGAGCTATACAGGGAAAGATTTGAACAAAAGAAGCTGAGGTCAAACCTTGTCCAATGTCAAGGACCTCAAACTTAAAAAGATTTGTAGCTCCATGCAGTTGAAACAGAAAGAGAATGACATAAAAAACCTGTACTTGAAAAGAAAAACCAAAATCCAGTTTAATAATAGATTTTTTTTTTAATGGACTGTCTTACAGTTCACTTTTATTTTTAGGAAGTTGGTGTCTTACTAGTCACTGGAGCTGGACTTGCACACAGTTAGTTACCACATATCTAATCCAAGTTATTCTAAGGAGATTTTGGTGGGACATGTTCCAAGTTCGCAGAGATTATTATTTCATAAATAATTTAAAATTACACAAGAAACAGCTCATCTGTACAAATTGAAAGTTTCCACAAAATACCTTGTTATTCGTTTCCTTATGTTCATTTCAACTCTTTAATTAGGCATTTTGTTCCCTCCCCTTTTCTCCCTTTCAGTAATTATCTCAACACTTAGGGCAGATTACAAAGATGTCTATACAGAGAGCCCACCATCAAACCCTGTGAGCTGCCTCTTCAAGGCTTGCAATCAGAGATCCATTGCACTCATTTAATTAGACCTGGAAAGTAGAAGTTCAGCTCTATCTGGAAATCTGGACCAGAGCTCTGCAGCTAAGACCTTGGGCTCTGTAGGTACAAGGGAGAGGCAGTTGCAGAGCCACGGATGGTCAGACTGACTGCATACCCTGCAACAGGCTGGTGGAGCTGACTCCTTGCTTACATGAAAGGATGCTGCCTGCTCATGCTGGTCAGCAACATCTTGTCTCTGGGAAAGACCAGCTTACCAGCCTTACAGCTTCTGCTGAAATGGTGACAGGGCAGTAATACCTCATTCTTTCCAGCTCTGAACTTTAAATTCTTGGATTTCTGGTTTATGGTGGACATCTGATTATGCAAGTGCTTCAGCAAAGGCCAATACTTTTACAGAATCAAACTGAAGTTAACGTAAAAAGAGTGCACTGTTTCATGCATGTAAAGAAAAGAAAAAAAAGGCTCCTGGACAAAGAGAAACCACCTTAGGACAACACACCTAAGAAAACCCAACCCTGTTCAGCTGGGTTTGCTGAAACAGAGTTCTAAAGTTTGGGAGAAGGATGGCCCATCAGTAGTGTGAGAAGGTGACTTGCCAGGCCATTTCTGTCAGTTATGAGAGAATAAACAATACTGCTACAAGTTCAAAGCATTGGCATATTGAGGAATGCTCCAGGTAATTAAACTGGAGCAGGTCAGCATGTTATAGTCTCCAACTACTGCAACTCTTCCCTCTGTCGAAATAAAAATATTTTTTCTGAAGTATAGTTGGTCATTATTTTTAAAGTTAATGCAGTGGAAACTAGATTTTTTTTAACACCTAATTGGTAACTTTTATAAATATTGTTCTGTTACTTTTTAATACAGAGGTTTAGAATTTTTTGTGACTGCATAATTTATATTCAGATGGCCATGTTTAAATAATGATTTCAATTCTTAACAGATATTCTCAAGACGATCAGTTGTCTTATATTTTAGATAAATTGCTAATTCTGTTGGAATGTTTGACTATCTAATACATGCAACAGGCAAACTTGCTTTAACAGCCTAGTCTTTTTGGGAAAATATGTAGTGCAATCCCTGTATGCAAATCCACTTGCAGGAGCAGCATTAGCTGTCACACTTCCTGAAACTGTCGTGATGACTGATGATAGAAGACAATGGGTAAAAGTCAGAGCCACTTTTCTCACCCTTGTTAAACTTTCTCTTCAGCAGCATGTGGCACTGCAGGTAATGAGTTCTATCTGTGTGTCACCAGCCTCAGTTACAGAGAAAAAGCACTCAGATGTTGGAGGTAAAAGCTGACTTCAGAGAAGCCAAAGTTTGCAGCTAAAAATAAGCCTTTGTATTCAGAGTTCTGCAGAAGTCCCAGATATTCCAATTACTTTTCTGTGTTTGGTATTCAGAAAAAGCTTTTTGCGAGTGTTATTAAATGATCCAGTTAACTGGGGAAACTAAATCCTGATGACTAACAATCCATAATAGTTTTCTTCAGCTATTCTCAGAATTCTTGAATTCATGAGTTCAAAAAGTAAGAAATTGCCTTAAACTATTAATATTTTTCTACAAAAAATATTTAGTTTTAAAATTAGGAAAGAAGGTAACGGACAACTTCCATAATGATGGACTTTAGACACTACTTTGGAGATAAAATCCTACAGCAACCCAGCCCCTGAAACAGCTAAAACAAACTGGTCAGCAAATCTAATGCATCTAACTATTGGGAACTGCATTAGGTAACAACAGTGTGCATCAATGCATATCTTCTGAATTAATGCAGTAGAACCATCTCAAAATGAAACGATCACCTTTCACACGTTAGCATTTCTGCAATTCCCATTGCATCCTTTCCTATGAGGTAAAGCAATTGTAATGCCAATCAAAGCAAACTTTCCCATCATATGTTGTAAGACACAAATCACCATAACAGTACATATATCTATTCAACACCTGTAGCACTGTCTTTTCACTGTATTTCTTTTTCTTTTTTCCTAGTTTTTCAAACTAGGAGAGATTTTGATCTCACACTTAGACTTGCAATTAAATGTGCCAAAATATAGTAAACTATGGGCTGTCCAATCTAGTAAACTATTTTTTGGTCCAATTCTGTGTTATTTTCTCCTGTTAATAAAAAGTTTATTTAAAGCCTCTTTTGTAGACTTTTATTTTTTACCCAGTGTGCAGCTGAAAAAGAGTAGGCTAAATAAGCCAGTCTTCAGACACATAGAAGCACATGCCAAGAGCTTGCCTTATTCAGTCACATTTCACTCCCTTTGTTCCATCAGAACTCTCATTCACTTGAAATTGAAATTTTGACTAAGGACTAGAATGTTTAATCCTGTATCTCAAATGGTGGAAAAAAGTATCCTGATTTCTCTGACATTTCAACAGCTTTATCTGTACCTATGCTGATGGTCTTCAATATCACCAAGTTATATTTTTTCCCCATAATATTTTTCTTACCAGGAAAAAATTATTAACAGGATTTTATCACTGTTAATTTTTGATCAGGCTTGCATAACAGAATTCTCATGCATTATCAACTGTGTTGAATATTCTGATAACTTTCAGAAGCCCAATTTTTCATGTTCAACAGGATCTGAGGTCTTTCTGAAATAACCAAGTAGTCATTGAAACTTTTGACATTATACATCCTGTGGCAAGGAGAGTCCACAAATTCAGTTCTCTGATCAATAATTACAGGATACAAAATTCCTACAGCTTATTTTAGCAAAGTGCTTATTTAGGTAACTTTAGAAAAATCTGATAAGTCACTGGATACAAGAGTAGCTTCCCAAATATTTAAAATATAACAAAAGCAACCCTAGATATAAATTTTAATAATGTCTGCTTTAAGGGGATAATATGTCAGACTTTAGAATGTATGATGTTTAGGTGCTGTTCCAGAGGGTTTCCAAGATACTCATTTTCACAGCCCAAGTAACTCAGAAATTGTGGGGTTTGCTATTTCTTAGCCTGATAATAATACTTACACAACAGCCAATCTTGTCTTGCACGAAAAAATAAATACCTGCTGTGTTAGCATATATCTAGCTGCTAACAAATTAGTTAAACCTAACTTGTATAAATTATATCTCACTTTAGCTGTAAATGTCATCTATGAGCACAGTAAATTTATCCAACCTGATGAAACTGACAGCTCATGTTTCTAAGAAAGGTATAATTTCAGTTTCTTCAATTACTATGAAACATTATCATTGAAGATCTTACCCTGAAAGCTGGGATTTTTTCCAGAAATGTTTGAGTAAGCAACATTTTTTCCAGTATTTCTTCTTTTATCATAGTCAACACATCTCTTCTTATCAGCACTGAAACACATAGCTTAAAAACTCATACACACAGATAACACTTCGCTTAATATTTTTCCTGTGGTGATAAGAAAAGAAAGTAATTTTACTGGGATTTAGATACATTTTGGAAAGGCCATAAAAAACTGATAAAAAAACCCAACCTCTTTGTATGTAATAAGACTGTGCAAATAGCACTGGCAAGTTTACTTTATGAATATGGACAGCCACACCAGGGGTTAAGAGTGTCTCCTTCTGTCTTCTTCAGTTTGGAGATTCTGTTTTAAAAAACAACGTTCCACTGTTAAAACCATTTGGGTCAAGTCAGACAGTCACAGGCTTTACAGCCTCACCTTTTACATATATTAAGTAGACACCCCACAGAAGACTTAGAAAGCCTCATTTTATTACAGCATTTGAACAATTTTCCAAGCCTTAAATGCTCAACCGTACCTTGTTGATGTCTGATCAAGACCTTCGTTTCAGCAGGTTTATATTTTATTTTATTATTACTTTTTGGGTAGAAATTGATTCGCATCTATGTTTGGGAAATTTTCCCATCTCAGATTTGAATTTTCAACAGACTTCTGACAAAGTACCTTATCCTTCTCTGAGAGTGAAGATGAAGAAAGCCAGGAGTATTCATAGCCTAAATTATTCCTAATAATTTCTCCACAGAGGAGATTAAGTGGATCAAAAGAAGCTAAAAATTTCCAGTCTTCCAGAGTAATGTGCTATTTTCTGATCTAACAAAAAACCTTGGTCAAAGCACAAATTTACAGTTTGTATAGAGTACCTATAGGAATTGTAGCTGAGACAGTGTAAATTTACTACTAATTCAACTTGGTCTGGTGCCTCAGTTATAGTATCCTTTTTACCAATATTATCTCTTGGTTTATTTTGGTATATTTTTGCAATGTTTATGTCAAAACAGTCCATGAGTGATCCCTTTTTCATTACTATCTCTCTCCATTGTAAAAGAAACATTAATTTAAAAATATATGTCTCAAAAATACCTCAGTGTCTGCATGTGTATATATCTCTTGAGACCAGGCCAGCTTCTTCTGTATTTCAGTTGACTTTTACTGCGCCCTGTAGGTACTGTAGCAATTATGCAATATGAAGTTTATGTATTAACACTTGTTTTTTAAAACCCATATTGGTTATTCCCAATTAATCTCCATCAACAATATATCAGGGAATGGTTTCTGCTGAATACTATAATGAACAAAAAAGTATTCTATTGTGGCTTTTTACTTTTGTAGTCTATTTCACTGGTATCTTTCCATTTCGCATCAGTCTTTCTAAACTCTCAGGAAGTTATCATATAAAAACCCACATCCTCTTGTTCATAAAGCTTTGAAAACACTTCATTTATATTTTTGTGTCTGATAACATATCTATGTCTTATTGACTAAAACTGTCTTCTTAGTAAAGAGTAGGAATAATTAAATGTCTGTTTATTTTCAGATAATAACTCTCATTGTGCTCAACTCATCCTCCATTAAGAAGACAGTAAATATGGCTATGTTCTAAAAATAGTGACAAAATTTCAGAGCCTCTGAATAATATTCTTTTTTTCTTCCATAAGCAAAAATCTGTCATCAATAGAAAACTGCGTAGAAAGCTGGATATTTTTCAGTTATTTATTGCTCAATGATTGATATTAATTTTTTTGTGCTTGTGACTCAAACTCCTTATAAGAATGTTAAAAAGATGAGCTTAGAATAAAATTTGATATTAAAATTAGAGAGTGCTATGTTAGAATAACTTATTTATCAATGTTCACTCCTGTTCATTTTTCAACTTGGTTAAATTATACTAGGATCTTTTAAATTGGGGGATTTTTCTAAATTCCTGTGTAATTCATTCTCAATCCCCTTTGATAATGATCTGTAAAAAATAGTAACATATCTAATATATTTAAGAGTGAAGACAAATAGAGGGACTAGTGACTGGGCTGTCATCCATAGCCTAGTGACTATGGAGCACAAAATGAATATGGAATAGATATGTTTAAGATTTCTTCTCTATGCTATATATATAGTATAAATGCAATATATTCATAAACATATACATATTCCCATATAAATGTATAAATAGTACAAAAATATACTTTCTCTGAAGTGAACATCCAAATCATAGAGCTAGTGATAATTCTGTATCATGTGTCTATCATATCATAAAATGAGACATAAAAAAATGTAAATCTTTATCCATGTGGTTCAAGTTTCACAACTATTTCTAGCTCAAAGAAAAAAGAAAAAAGGAAAAGTGACAGAAACTGGAAAATGTGAGGAAAAACATATCTTTAAAAAATGTAAGTATGCTTTATGTCAATCTATCTGCACTTAAGAAGCATAGTAGAGTTTCATACATTTAAATTGAAATGAGAAGTGGTACAAAACTGTTCTTTTGGTTAAGATAGAAATAAACCTTTGAAGACTGAGACAAAAAATATTTTTGAGTACTTCAGTCTTCCTCTCAGTTTTTGCTACCAGTTTTCTAGCCTTGTTTTATTGGGGGAGGAGAAAGTTACACCATCTTTAATATTTTTTTTCTGGTTAATATATCTGTCCATGTTACTTTGTCAAAGCCCTTCTTGTTATTTGTTCATCCCTTACTAAGTTTAGTTCCAGCTTCACCTTGGTCTTCCTCACACTATCCCTATATAAGTGAACTTCATCCCATACTCTTCCCAGGTTACATCTCCTTGCTTCCACTGCCTATGCATTTGCTTCTTTCCCTTTAGTTTGACCAGCAGGTTCCTACTCAGCCATGGCTATCTCTTGCTATCCTTGCCCAATTTCTTTGTCCTGGGGATCTCTAACTCTTGCACTCCTCAGCATCTTCCTTAAAGATCTGCCAGCTCTGTTTTCTCCCTTTTCCCTGACAGCAGTCTCCCAGGAAAGCCCTCTGACTACTTCCCTGAAGGGGAAGAAGTTTTCTCTCCTAAAGTTTAGGGGCCTGACTTTATTCCTTACCTAGTCATATCCCTCAGGACTGCAAAGTCCAGTGAGTGATCACTGCGGCACAGGCTGACTCCAGTCTAGGTGAATTCAATTAATTTGTCTACACTGGTGGCCATCAGATCCAGTATTGCATCCCCACTGGTAGTACTGTCTATTACATCACTTAGGAAGCCATCCTCCCTGCATTCCAGGAGTTTCTTGGGTTTCTTACAGCTTGCTGTTCCTCTTTCCCAGCAGATTCTGGGGTGGTTGAGCCCCCAGCTGTACAAGATGCTGTGAGTTAAAAAGGTTCTCCTTGATCAGGACCCTGTAGCAGATACAAACCATGAGTTTCCCTTTGTGGCCTCAGTCTCTGATTCTTACCCACAGGCCTTCAACTGGCTCAGGGCTGTTCTTCAACTGCAGCTCTTCACACTCAATCCACCTCTTGAGATACAGGGCAACACCTTTGTCCCTCATTCCTGCCCTGCCTCATCTGAACAGCTGGTAGCCCTTGATAGCCACATCCCAGTCATGGGATTCATCCTCAGTGACTGAGTTTCATTTGGACTCGTCCACAGTTGAATTCTTCCTCCTAATGTGTACTGCATAGACATGTGTCTCTGATGTGAGACACACTGTACATATCTATTGCTGAAAAGAAAATCTGATCATTTAATAAAAACTCATTAACCAACAATTCATTATAAATCAAATATGTGAAATTAAATTATCAAGTCTTAAGACCAGGTGTTGTAGTAATATATATAGCTGATTGTTAATCACTTATTTTAGGTTTAACAGTTGACTGATGTTTTCAAAATTAATATATACCAATTCTTAAGATAACACAGCTGCAACTGTTATTAGTAGAAGCTAAGGAAACAAATAAGCATTTGTGTTCTATAATTTTCTTTACTGTTATTTCTTATTAGCTGAATATAAGAATATAAATACTGAGGCAGTATTTGTCAGCATCTTCTTATCATTCACCCTTCCTCCCCTCATTACCTAACTTCCAGGTTCACACCACAGCTGTCTTTCTTGAGGATTGTACAATAAATTGATTTTTCAGTTCACAAAAGAAGTGGCAAGAATGGCAATAATAGTTTGGAAATATGCATTCAGTTTTCCTCCAGCTGAGAGAGAAGCACACCAAAATGTTCTACACTGTTTCCATACTTGAGAGGGCAGAATCTAGGCAATATCTTCATGGACACAGAAAATGGGGAACAAATGCAAATAATAATCTTTACCAATAAGTAGGGAAAAAAGAATTCTACTTCCCTGTTTGTCCTTGAGCTTCTCCTGTCTTTGTCTAGTTACTTCTTTTGCATGTAGAACTTCTGGCTCTGTCAGATCATGAACAGGCAAACTGTCTCACTGTACAATTTGTCCATTGCATTTTAAATCTTAATAGGTGCATTGTTTTAAAAGTTTAAATTCTTAAAAAAAAAAAACCTTACAGTGAATGTCCCAAAATTCTAAACATTGGGTTTTTTTAGATTTGAGTCTTCACCTCATAAGACTTCACAGGGGCACTAACACAAATACCACCAAGTTTTGGGAAGCTGGGTCTAGAATACTGATTCAGGTCAAGTGTGGTGGCCTCAGTTTAACTATTTTAGATTTAAAATGCATGTGACCTCACAATATGACTCAAAAGCATTTATAAATAGATATTTAAAAAAAAGCTTACCTATACCCATCTCACTGGTATGATAGAACATGGAAATAATATAAAAGCAATAAAGCACAATATTTACGAGCATCAACTTCAAATTCATTCTGAAAGATTTCTGGATTTTACAATGCATAAATTCACAGCTTCTATGTAGAGGTCTTTGCTTTTATTTTTTTTCATTGTGTGTGTGTGCATGCGGTACATCCTTATAATAAAAAAAAAAAGGCTTATGATTTGCCTTGAAACTATGAATAGAATCTGGGATAACTCATTTCAAACCCATTTGTTTTTCTTTGCAATAAGGAGAGACATTGAAGCTCAGAAAGAAATAGGGAACATTGTAAAATGTTTGGCAGCCTTTACTAGAGGAATAGCTTTGTGAAAGTCTATCTCTCATCTGTAACGCATGTTTAGATTTCATGTCTGTCAGCTTCAGGAGGTAAAAGGGATGTGGAAGAGAATCATATGGTCCTTGTGTTCTCCTGGGAAGTTTGAGCATACAGATTAACTAGGTGTGCCCCATATCCCATATTGACTCTGGTCAACTAAATGAAAGAGTTTTACCAATTCCTTCCTCCTTTTCTCTTTTCTTTTCTTTTTCTTTTCTTTTCTTTTCTTTTCTTTTCTTTTCTTTTCTTTTCTTTTCTTTTCTTTTCTTTTCTTTTCTTTTCTTTTCTTTTCTTTTCTTTTCTTTTCTTTTCTTTCTCTCTTCTCTTCTCTTCTCTTCTCTTCTCTTCTCTTCTCTTCTCTTCTCTTCTCTTCTCTTCTCTTCTCTTCTCTTCTCTTCTCTTCTCTTCTCTTCTCTTCTCTTCTCTTCTCTTCTCTTCTCTTCTCTTTCCCCTTTCCCCTTTCCCCTTTCCCCTTTCCCCTTTCCCCTTTCCCCTTTCCCCTTTCCTTTCCTTTCCTTTCCTTTCCTTTCCTTTCCTTTCCTTTCCTTTCCTTTCCTTTCCTTTCCTTTCCTTTCCTTTCCTTTCCTTTCCTTTCCTTTCCGCCCCTTTCCTTTCCTTTCCGCCCCTTTCCTTTCCTTTCCTTTCCGCCCCTTTCCTTTCCTTTCCTTTCCTTTCCGCCCCTTTCCTTTCCTTTCCGCCCCTTTCCTTTCCGCCCCTTTCCTTTCCGCCCCTTTCCTTTCCTTTCCGCCCCTTTCCTTTCCGCCCCTTTCCTTTCCTTTCCTTTCCTTTCCTTTCCTTTCCTTTCCTTTCCTTTCCTTTCCTTTCCTTTCCTTTCCTTTCCTTTCCTTTCCGCCCCTTTCCTTTCCGCCCCTTTCCTTTCCGCCCCTTTCCTTTCCGCCCCTCTCCTCTCCTCTCCTCTCCTCTCCTCTCCTCTCCTCTCCTCTCCTCTCCTCTCCTCTCCTCTCCTCTCCTCTCCTCTCCTCTCCTCTCCTCTCCTCTCCTCTCCTCTCCTCTCCTCTCCTCTCCTCTCCTCTCCTCTCCTCTCCTCTCCTCTCCTCTCCTCTCCTCTCCTCTCCTTTCCTTTTTCTCACTCTCTTGTTTTATAAAATGAGGCACCTAGAGAATAATTACATTACTTTATCCAAAGTCTAGATAAAAGGACAGGTCTAATGTAAACATATATATATATGTGTTTTATATAACATACGTATATATATATATAACATACGTAGTAAATCACCAAGGAATAGTCGCACATGTTTATTAACTATAGAGATTAACTATTTGGTCCATTTCTTGGCCTTGAGTAGTATGATATTCTGCAGTATTCAGTATTATATAATAGTCTTATTAATTTAAGTGTCATTTAGTTCTCAGTAAAATCCATATGTATTTTTTCCCCCAGCTCACAAACTGCAAGGACAATTCCCTAGTTCATCCTCCGAACCTCATTTTTGACATTGAATGGGGGGGATTGAAGACAATGTCAGTTAAGATTCAGTCTGCTTTCTTTAACTAAAAAAATGCAGCCTTTGCATTGCAGAACTCTTTGACAAGGTTTAAAAATATACTTCTGAACAGAAGTTGTGCTATCCCCCTGCTTATATGCCCAATTGTGCTGTAATATAATGCACTTTAACAAAATTTGCAGAAATGTTCTACAAGTGCATGTTGGAAAATTCAAACAGACTGGCTCTGCCATCTGCTACTTCTGATAAGAGACTCATCTGTCTGTTGAGCAGGTAGTGGAGAGACTCACTGAAGAAAAGAGAAGATAATGAAACACTGAAAACATGCTGTATTTCACATTTACTTGTGGACACGCATCACCTAATTGGGGGTCAAACCAGTGTTGTGAAGTATTTAGAATGCATTGTAGATTCAATTTGAATTAACTATGAATATATGCAGAACATTACAAAGTAAACCTATTGATGTAATTTGGCCACTGAATTCCACTCCATCTCTGTTTCAGTGACAAGACTTACAAGAGCAGGTGTAACCCGGAAGGGACACTTATCTCTACTATGACACTCGCAGCACAATATCAAATACCTCAGCCTGCTGGGGACACACAGTTAAAGCAGCGTAAAGGTTAGCTCCATGATTACAGTAAGTATGCGTAAGGACAGTGTGCAGTTGCCGTGTTCTAGATGAAAACAGAAGTGACTTTTTCCGTTTTTTTTTCCCCAGTACCAACAGGAAGGTACTACAGTTCTGAGCTATTTAAAAACACAATTTTATTTTCCATTCAAATTCTATACATGCCCCAAGGCATTAAAAGTGTGACTTTTACTCAAGCCTGGCTTGACGATTGCATCCTTTGTAGGCATGGTTTCCATCCCATCCACAAAATTCTGAAATGTAGCTAGCTTAATAAGCCCTTAATGCTCTTGTACCCTTTATTTTCTTTCATGTTGCCAGACAGATAGTCCTTCCAAAAGCTAATGACATTAATGACATCTGTTGGCTGCTATGGTACAGCAGCCCACCATTGGCATCTGTTGCTCTGTGACAAAGTTAACTCTGAAAGAGTGTGAAAAAATTAGTTTAAGTGTACCATTGTTGGTGACACCTGAAGAGGCCATGGTCATAATGAAGAAATGAGATTAAAAAGAAGAATCTAAAGAAGATTATAAAAATGTTTAGGATGGTTGTATTTTCAGTACCATCCTAAGGGAGGATAGGGAGAAAGACAGCCTCACACAGATCAGGAGAGGATGAAAAAGGATCTGTCACTGAGGAAAATGCAAAGAACCAAAAGGAACTGTGATTAGCTCCAGGTGTGGATCCTTTAGGGGAAAGATGAACTGCAGAGGAACAACTCTGAGTGGGATAGAACTAACCTTTTATTTTAAGTGCCTGGAATAGACAGAAAGCCCACATACAAGGCCATGTGTTCTTTAGTGGTGTAGGACTCTGTTCAGGATGAAAGGCAGAAGACCTACGAAAGGGTAGACTTGAGGGAGATTTGACTGAATGTTAGATACTCTCCCACACGAGGTAAGTAATGCCAAAGGGACTACTCTGAAATGGCAAATAGTAGAAATAAAGCAAGGAAGAAGTCTAGGGTAGTGAGACTTATCAAAAGACTAGTCAGGAAAGCTTATTTTTGACAGTTCTCAATAAAACCCTTCCATCTGATTTTCATTCTCTCTTGTCCTCTCTTTCCCAGTGAAGTGAATCAAGAAGTACCTCTCTCCAGGCTGGATGAAATATTTATGTAGATCTTTCTTTTCCCTGACATATTCTATCACCAACTTCCACAAGAGGATTTCTAGTGTTCCTCTCTTACACTGACCTGGCTGTGCACTGTTTCTAGATGTTCCTAGGTTTCACAGGCTTATCTGAACATTTTGTGTCATTTTGTGAAATGTACAGAACCCTTAGGCCTCATCCCAGCTATATAAATGTGAAGAATTTTTTCAAATCTGCCACGGTAAGTTAAAAATAGGGGCTCTAACACAACAAATATTACAGATTAAATTTATTTCAATAGATAAAATATCCAAATGTTGGGGATACAAGCCATTTGTGATTAAAACTAAATGACATTTGCTTCACTACACAGTACTTTGGAATGTTAGTCACTATAGTCTTACCTGACTGATTTCCATTCATGTGTGTTAAAAATTTAGGAACACAGATATTAAATTAGTGTCTGTCTTAATACTTTGGAAGAATAATGTTAAATCAATGCAGCAAAGTAATCTTAAAATACAGATAAACACAGTGAAAAACTTGTTGTAGGAGCAAATAAAGTTTGAAAGACATTTATGTTGCTTTTCTGTATCCTAGTGAATCTTTAAGGAATTTCATTATGAAATCTGATCTATTTGGGAACTAGTTGGTTCACTTCAGAGCAATATATTTTGGTTACTCAAGAAAAATTGTTCTGCACAGAGGGTTAGAACCAGTATGCGAAAATATTACAATTCTTAGTGAATCCTTAGTTTTATCACTGCCTAAAATCTCATTCATCAATCTTTCATGAACACCACTGAAGCCAAAACCTTACAAATTACGGGGAGCAAAATTCCTGTTGCATTTCTGTAAAACTTTAATCCATCTTAAGGAAAGGCACAATGGAGAAAGAAGAACACACTCATAGGTAAACTACATATTTTCTTAGTAGACTAAAATAATAATGGTGAAAGAAAGCTCCTGACAAAATACAATTTAATAGAATCATAGAATGGTTTGCTTTGGAAGAGAACCTTGAAGATAATCTTGTTCCATAGGCAGGGACACCTTTCACTAGAAAGGTGAAGAAAGACCAGGTTGCTCAGTGCTCCACCCAGCCTGGCCTTGAACTCCTCCAGGAATGGGGCATCCACCACTTCCCTGGACACCTTCACAGTAAAGAGTTTTTTCCCACTGTCTAATTCAAACCTATTACCTTTCAATTTGAACCCATTCTTCCTTGTCTTGTCACTACTCACTCTTGTAAATAGTCTTGCCCCATCTTTCCTGTAAGTTTCCCTGAGCTTTTTGCACAAGTTTCTCCTGTATTAGAACATTGGATGTCTATTTGCCATCAGTACAGTATACCATTCCCGTCTTGTTTTCTTTGAAAGCGAAGCTTGGTAATCTTGTAGTTTTATACAGAACTGGAATGAAAGGGAATACTGTTATTTGTCCTTTGTAGTAAAAGTTATGCATTTTAAGCAACTAGACCAAGTTTGATATTTTATTAATATTTTGTGTTACTGCCATGCTCAGGCAAGCTGTTCTATGAACTCTGCTACAGGAAATCTCTCAACTTCACTCTTTTTGATTCTGTTTATACATTTGCTCCAATGACAGGTGATACTTTGCAGCTTCCAGTCTTCCTTTTCATAGTTGATCCCTTAAGTGGAAGCATAAAAACAGTATTTACCATGTTGGATGTGACTGAGCCTGCCATAGTTCCCGTATTTTCCTACAAATGAATTGTCCTTGAATTACTGTTGGGAATGACCCTAACCAGAGGGTCTTTCCGGTAGCATTCTTTTGAGATACTTGATACAATTTATACCCTGTAGATAATTGTGTCAGGCTTTCTGCTGGCACAGAAACCATTGACATCATTTTTCTTTTCTTTTCTCTTCAAACTCTTTGTAAAAATGGTAAGGAGTTAGATAAGCACTTCAGTATTAATGTATTCAGGAGCTATGGACACATCTGTAAGAACCAATACTGCCCCTGGTTATCACACTTGGATATCAGCAGTGACCTTTCTTACTAGCACTACCCTCCAATATAATGAATAGAGGATTATAATCACCTGAAAAGAACTCATTAATTATCCCAATCACCTTTTTCTTCTTCAAGTTGTCTTTATCTTACAAGATCACATATGTGACTTTGGAAAATGATACAAATCCTAACCCTGATGTTGTACCCACCCACACAGTCAATGAACAGTAAACTACAGTTTCTATAGTAATTGATCATTATGGGTGATCTTTTATATTAGAACAGTGGTTTCTTGTTTAAATACATTTAATTATTCACAACCATATGCAGAATATTTGTTTACACAGTTCCTTTGTGTATATGGGAAGCCCTCCTGGCAAAGTTAAACACCTTTACATGCATACAAAGTTTCCTATTTCGATTGACAGAGCTTCATTAAATTATTTATAATTACCTTCTTCATTCCTTTTTGTTATGACTGATTTGAAATACACATGCACAAAGGCATTTCTAATTGTGCACTGCATTAATATGAATAAATATTCCAGAAGGCCAAGATTATGCACCTTTCGCATATTTTTCCCCTGTGGAGTTGACTTAGCAGAAAATCATGAATCACTCAATTTCTCTCATAACATAGTAAGCAGTTAAGAACATTTCCTTTTTATAATCTCTTGCTAATTTTTTTTCTATTGCAACTGGCAAAGTATAGAATATAAAGAAGATATTTGGAATAAAATATATAAATAAATGGTACAAAACAAAAACTACGGCTTTTTTCAAAAAGTATTTCATTGGGATTCCTGGAGTTTTGCAAAATTATTGTATCCACTAATGAAAAGACAGTTTTTACTGCATTGTAAACTGTCTATAGTAATGATTGATATTTTGTGATATTTAATATCTATTACCTTCTGTTAAGAATTTAATTCAATTCTTATCTTTTTAGAAAATGGATTGAGATAATAGAATAAAAGACACCTGTTGAACTTTGTATTTTTACTCTATAGCTGTTAACTTGAAATCAGAACACTTGTGATTTGGGTCCTAATTTTAGTATCTGTAGCATTCTGAACTGAGTATTCCAAAGTAATTTCTGTTCGATATACCATACTTTTAGTTTGCAGCTTCTGAAACTAAAGAAATACATATTCAAATTTGAACACAGGTTTGCACATTTGCACAAAGCTGCCCAAGTACGACTGAACAAAGTTCTCTCTCAACACCATGTTTGAGTATCAGGGCCAAATACTCGGATAAAGTAAGGGATGAAAGACGATGAAGATTCAGTACTGCAAAACCGTATTTTTAACCTGGCGCACCTGAACCTACCCCTAGTGTGTATATGTATATATGTGTACATGTGCATGTTCTACCTAGGGAGCAAACACAGGGTAACCAATGTTAGTTCAGAGTGTAGTAAAAAGAGAGCTAAACTAATAGAAATTACCTTGCACTTACTTAGGTAAATCAGTTCACCTGGACAATTACTGTGGATCAGCTGTTGTTATAACCTAACTTTTTTTGGAGCTGATTTTCTGTTGTGTGTTACAATTAAATATTAATTGTCCCGGAGAGAAAGAAAGGATTCTTCTGGTCCAGTTGTTAAACACTGATATGGGAGGGGTTATCTTAGTTGAAATTGATATATAATAGAACAACTTTATGAGAATTTTGCCTATTACCAAATTTACCTGTTAGATTGATGGCTAAGCTACTTGTCAAAGATTGAGAGTTCAAATATTCTCATTTTATGTATTTGTCTAATTATTACGAAAAAAAAATCAGCATCATCCTCAGCATTCTTTTTCTTGTTCACTTTCTATTGCACATGCCACAAATTAACTTTTGAGACATCTTGCATGAACCGAAGTTAGTGGTTTTTTGGGTGACAAGTACACATTTTAATTTGGCATTTTTCTAGCTGGATGACTCTTATTAATTTTGTTCTTAATTTCTGTCACTGAATTAAAAAATTAATCACTTATAAAATAAATCAATAAGCTCTTGTAACTAACATGCAAGTGCTTGTGGGACATAATTTCTGTTTCAGTGCCCAGAGGCTGGAAAAGCTCTCTTCCAAACAAAGATAAAATTTTAGTCCCAGTGGTAAAATCCCAGTCTAATTCATTGAGACTGACTACTGGATTCCAGGATTAATACCCCTCCACCTTCCTAAAATCACTCATATCAGACTGTTGAATGGGTAGTATATGTATACTATACATAGTACATTTGTTTTTATATTTTATGTATCTACATGTGTATGTACACTCCAGAGGGTAGATTTTACAGGAATGGAATTTCATTCAGGCATATGCCACCAAAAATTGCCTAGAGTATTAATAAAAATCAGAGGTCCCAATAGCATAATTACAGTTGCTGTAAAAATTTTAGGGTTTTTTTCATAATGCAATTTTTATGAATACTAAAAAAAAAAATCACTGTACTCTAGCAGAAGAAAATGTACTTTTTTTTTCAATCAGCCTGTGAAATTGTAGAATGTGGTTATTTGCACAATCTTCTCCAAAACACCATTTCAGTACATGTTTGTAGATGCTAGGTAAAAACCTGGGCTCCTGTACAGTCAATGGAGAGGAGTATAATGTGGTGAGGGGATAACTCAAAGCTCAGAAGGGAATTGTCAGAGGTATGAATAACCCACAAAGCATGCCAGCAACATACCTACACCTTCGACAGATGGCAGACACATTAAGGTTGGATGTGAATATAAAAGAGAAAGCCTGCATTTCTTTATGGTCCCAGAACACCAGTAAAAATACATAAGTTATGAATCCAAATCTCTCATGACTATAGTTGTGTAATGGAGTAACCACTGATAAATAAAACAGAAGTCAGATAATATCTGTAAGAGCAGAGACAAAGCCGCACAGTCTCAGCTCATCACTTGACTGGTGATCAGTCGTGTCACGTAAAATAAGCAAAGGTGAAAATGAAACACTGACATTGTGAACGCTTGATTAAATATGGAGCCAATTAGGCTGGCACAGTTTAAGTTAAGAGTACAGGTGGTAAATCATCTCACTCTTAGGTCAAACCAAAGAGATACAATTAGAAAGACAAGCATACTGTAGACGATTCAAAGAGTGGAAAATTACACAGTTGTTAGCAAAACCCTGACAAACATAAAGAATAATGAAAATAACTGCTTATTTGGATTAAAAGTTTTCTGTGCAAATCTGTTAACAGGGAAGTTGTAGTTGTTTCCCTATCCTTCTATACATAGAAATTTTGCCTATAAATAAGTGATTTCATTCACAGAGACCAATTCTTGTAACTTTTCTAATACTCAGTTTCTCCCTCCACACTGATATATCTAGACTGTGCTATGACTTCTCCCTTCATGGCATTTTCATGTGCTTTACCATCTCTGTGTATTCTATATTATCTTCATTACTACAGGATCTGGCTTCTTTCCACTACTGCATTATGTTTCAATTGGTATGCTTTAGCACAGCACAAAAGAAACCTTAGTCGAGTACAAATTACTGGGATTGGTGCAACTTAACTCTGTTGTACAGGAGATTGAGTTGTCTATATGTCTTTTTTGTCTAAAGATTTGTGAAGCAGCTGATACAAGGACATGGGAATGCTTAAAGGTTGATGTAGAAGTGTTTGGCATGAGCCAGGTCCTCCTTATCCCCAGTTCACATTCAAGGCTTTTCTCTCATAAGAAATAAACACTCATAGAATCACAGATTCATTCATATTGGAAAACAGCTCCGTGATCAAGTCCAATCTTTGACAAACGACCTTGTAAACTAAATAGCACTAAGTAACAGGTCCAGCCACTTCTTGAACCCCTCCAGGGATGGTGACTCCACTACTTCCCTGGGCTGTCCATTCCAATGCTGAACCACCCCTTCAGTGAAAAAATTCTTCCTAATGTCCAGGCTGAACCTCTCCTGACACAGCTTGAGGCTATATCTTCTTGTCCTGTTACAAGCTTCTTAGGAGAAGAGGGCAACACCCACTTTGCTACAGCCTCCTTCCAGGCAGCTGTAGAGAGCAGTAAGGTCTCCTCTGAGCTCCCTTTTATCCAGGCCAAACAATCACTTCATCCTTCTCTGGATACATTCCAGCCCTTCAAATGTCTTTCACGAAGTGAGGGGCCCAGAACTGGGACAATATCCAAGTATCATAAGGACTTTAATCCTATTCCTATTTGAAATAATCAGGGAATAAAGATTCTGACACTTTAACATAACATGTCACATACAAACTGTGAAACTGTGACTGCATTATGGCTACTCCTGACTAACTGTGTCTCAAAAAGGCATTAAGAAAACTTGTCCTTCTGCAAAAGGGTCTGACCATGCTTAAAAGTACGAACCATATCTTTTGTCATATTCTGAAGGAATATTTTTACAGATCTCTTGGGCTCTGACAACTGATAATTTAAATAGGGCCAAAATCAGTAGGTGTGGCCTTGTTAACTTCTGTAGGGACACCTTGTGTGGACAGACAGTGAATGAATTTTTTCACAGGATACTTGCTGTTCATGGCCCAAGTTTCAGTGTTGTCATTAGTAAAGTTTTCCAGAGACTGATAGTTTTGTACTGATTTTTTTATTTATACTGCATGCCACTTCTCTCTATTCTTATTGTTTATACTGTGTGTGGTTTTTGGACCAGTCTTGGTTTGCAACAAATTATCTTTCATCACACTTTTACTTTTAAAAGTCAAAAGATGTGTTCAGGTTTAATTAGAGGCTATAACATCCTCTAATAAAATTCTGTTCAGTTGGAAATAACTTGGAGATATCTGAATTCACAATTCACTGCATTGAATTTTGGAAAAAACACTGGTTTTACAGATGAACTGGAAATATGATTCAGCATTAACTGTAGAACTATTGGCCAGATTCTTCTGTTAGGAATTAAGTTGGGTTTGTGTGCTACGATAAAAATGGGTTATATAATTCACATGGGCCTGTTTAAATACCAATCCATATATTTAGCTTCTCAATTTTCTTTGCTTTTCTGAAAGACATACACTAAGCTTTAACAGCTTTTCCAATGTAAAGGAATTGCTTTCCATGTCAAACAAAAGCCCTTATTAGTGTGAGGTAATGTGTTAGCTACTAAGAAGATTCTGGTATGCTAGCAAACTAATAAATATTCATAAATAAACTTGAACTAGACAATGCACAGATTCTCTGCAGAATGTGCTATAGTCTTAATCCAGAGAGTGCTGTAGTAATTAACAGATAAAAGGAGAGGTTCATTAAATGAATATGCAGTGTCATGAAATCAGAGCTGTACATTGATCAATGCTAACTTAAAGATTCTTCCTTAGCTAGAATATTTTGACACTCCATTTATCACTGGTACTATTTTTAGATTTTTAATTAGCAGATCACCAGCCCTTACCTCATTAACTTGGCTTCTGCAAAAACATTATTTCTAGAGATAATAGCTAGGTTAGAATAATCACCACTCCCAATTTCTTGGGCTGTAAGGAAGGACAGGACTTCAGCTTCTGTGACATGAAAATTTATTTCATACCAGGCAAATGTAACCTTGACTCAAGAGTGTGTGTCTTACTTTCTGAACAATTTCTTTTCACTTTATTTTCCTAAATGCATTAACTTCAAAACATGTATCTTTTCAAAGACAACTGAAACATTTTCCTAATTTATCTTAAAGGCTTATTTCTAGCACTCTGTTTGCAAAAATGTTTTGAGATATATTTCAGCAGAAATTGTACCTTGATGTGTGTTTAACACAGCTTGCTGTATATTTCTATAGATAGGTTTTTAAACACTTGGCCTTTATAGTTTTTCCTTTTTTTGAGAGAAAATAAAATTTCCAGAAGCTAAAATGGACCAAATAAAAACATATTTACACTTATGTTTGTAAAGTATAAAGGCTTAAGAAACTCATACAAATCAGACAATTGACAAATCAATTAAGTATGACTTGTACAGACATTTGCTCCAATTTGAAGTGCCTGTTTTATTGCTTGTTCTATTGGAAGGTGTGTTCCACCACTAGTGATGGATACATGCCATACAGTTTCAAGACTATGTAATTATCTCTGCAACATGCATGTCATATTTTCAACATGCTGCTTAAGGTTTAAGCTTTTCCTGTTGCAAGATCCAAAATTAAATCATCTTAATGTCTTTTTGCTCTAATATATGTAGCAACAATGAAAACATTAAGCTAGGCCCAATTAAATAGCCAATGAATTAGGTAACTGAACAATATTTGCACCCCTAGCTGTTCTACCTAATTAAAATTCCTATCAAATGGAAGAATTGATTAGTCTCTTCAAGCAGAGAGGTTTGCATCATGCAAGCAGTATAAATAATTTACATTAGAGCTTTCAACACATTTCAAATGCTGCCATCTCTGCTTTGTGAAACAGTTTATGGCATCCTAAGGCTTGCTTTCATTGCATTCACTGATTTTGCAATCAATAACAAGCCAGAAGTTCAGAACACAGTCTAAGAAGGTCATAGTGCTGCCACTGAAGACAGTCTGGGGAAAGGTCCCCTAATTATTTTGTGGTTTATGATGTTTACAGCTATGGTCTGATATGTAGCCATGTGTATGCAGGCTCATTAAGCACTAATACCAGATTTGTAATGAAAACAATCAATTTTCAAACTTAAGGTTTAATTTTCTCATTTGCAACATTTTTGATGCAAAAAATTAAGAGCACAGGACTTTTTCAAGATGAGTACACAAAATCCAAATCTTCTCATTACATTATTAAATAAAGGCAATGGATGAAAAAATGAATTCATGGAAAAAATACCATTTGCTCTAATTATAATGGAATGTTTCCATTCAGACAGTCACACACATATTTGGAAAGACTCATTCAGGCTCTTTTTCAGTGAATAATGCAAAGCTGCAGGACGTGATAACCTTGTGCAAAAAATTTGTAACAGGGATCATGTCAGGGGAGGTTTAGGTTGGATATTACGAAAAGGTTCTTCACCCAGAGAGTCTTTGGGCACTGGAACAGGCTCCCGAGGGAAGTGGGCACAGCACCAAGCCTGACAGAGCTCAAGAGGTGTTTGGACGATACTCCTGGGTACATGGTGTGACTCTTGGGGATGATGCTGTGCAGGGCCAGGAGCTGGACTCAAAAATCCTTGCAGGTCCCTTCCAATTCAGATTATTCTGTGATTCTGTGAAATCCTGACAACATATTTCAAGAATACTGGTATCTTCATGAAAAATTAATAGACCTAATTCCACTAGTAGACCCCAGGAATTACAGCAGTTTTTAATGTATCTGGAGTATCTGGAGTATTTAGATGGAACCTGAGATGAGAAGAGAGGCCTTCACAAAGTGTATAATCTTAGATCTCTGTTCACCTGGACCAACCTTGGACATTGTGAGAGACTGAAACTTTAATGGCTAATGACTCAAACAATTGGCCATTTGCTGAGGCAAGGTTTGCACACCCAACCAAAATGGAGAAGGAGAGTTGTCTGTGTGTAATGGCAAAACCTCTGAAGCTCATAAGACAGAAGGAGTGCAGAACCATGACCAGAGGCTACCATCTGGTGTTTGAGCCAAAATATGGAGAAGGCAGATAAGAAGCAGACCCTGCCAAAGGAGGATAGTGCTTTTTATCATGCCAATATCCCCCCCTTACACAACTGTCTCCATTTTAAAACTCTTCCCCCCTCTCTGTAGGCCCAAAGTTATTCATTCCTTCTGATGAGGCATAACTAGCTCAATTACACTGTCTTCAGAGGTAGCTGTCACATCTTACAAAGTGGCATAAACCATTAAAGACCCCTAAAGTGCCTAATTTCTAGGGCCTTCCACCAGAGAACTGTCCATGATCTACACTGTTGCAACAGATCCACAGTGTTGCATCAGACACTGTAAAATTCCCACCTCCAGGGGAGGTACCTGGGCATTCCACCGAAACCTGAACAGGTTGTTGAACACTTATTTTTTCTGGGCTTCCCCAGTCCTCAACAGATCAAGCCTGGTCTCATCACTGGATCCATGAGTGTTAATGTCTTTCTACTCTTATCCTTTCTTTCTCTTTCTTTGTTTTTTGGTTTTTTTTGTATACATTTTCTTAAACATTTTTGTGCTTTTGTATTCCTATATTTCTACAGATGAAATCAAATTGGCTCTGTGCCTTCTTTCTATTGCAACCAAATTGTTCTAAAATGAGCCCTATAAATATATATTTATATATGCCACTGGTCATTCAGTGTCATTTCACTCTAATCTGCCCCAAGGGATCTATTTACAAAAACCTCAGTTCTTGCCTTCAGGGGCAGGTTGTAACAGATGTACCAATGAGAAATTACTGCCCTTATATGAGAGTAATTTTACATAAGCCATGAAATTTTCAGAGGTCATAAAAAACCACTGCAGTTCAAAAAACAAAAGAATTTGAAATGTATCAGAATTTCACTGTATTTTCATTTATGCAGATGTCAGTTCCTACCAACCTCCTTTGGATCCAAAAGTGCAGAGTCAGGATGGTGCCAAAATCCTTTGTTCATCCAGAGCATATCAGCTATTCAGTAGTAAAGTCAGGCTATTTCAAAGACAAATTTCCTTAAAAACCCTAAAATGTTGCCAATATATGTTAACTGAATTTACACATACACAAAGAATTTGCCCCAAAATTGGCAATTCAGATTAATCTCCTTAGCAAGTATTTGAGATTTTTGACCCTTGCCTCATCTTCTGATTCTTCTGATATAACTAACTGGGTTGGAGGTTTTGGGGGGAGGGGATGGGGGGATTGGTGTTTTTTAGTTAGGATTTTTTCTTTCTTTTTTTGATTGTTCATCTTCTCTTCATCTCTGCCTTGGCACGTGCTTGTGGGTAGAAAAGAAAAGGAGGTCAGTTTGCTCCAATCTGAAAACAGTGAGATAAACTGGTGTAGTTGTCCAGTATGTGTACTAGAGAGCCTTTGTGTTCTAAAAACAGTGAGCCCTACTTAATCCACCAATCCAATGATACTTTTGTGATTACCCCACAACTGTTGGTCCGTATCCCAAGTGGCTGGAGGCATCATGACTTCTTCAAAGGCAGAGGCCTTTGTCCAGCAGAAAAGCAGGTGAAGTGTCAAAAGGAGGATAGAGGTTCCTGACACCAGCATCAGCTAAGCTGGCACATGCATTCTCATGCTCTGTGACAATGCATTTGTGCAGTGGGCCTGAAGGGACAACATCATAGCAAATGCATTTCAATGCAAATGCATAAAGAAAATGTACACTTCAACTGAGACATTCCTACATCTTACAGTATCTGTAGCAGCACAGCCATCCCAGATAGATGAAGATATCTATAGATGTCTTCATGTAACACTGACAGCACAGCATTTAACATCTATGGCAACACAGCAGAGAGACCTCAGATGAGCCGCAGAGGTCACAGTGCCACTGCCAGTGCCACTCATTAGTTGTTCAGAAACACTAACAAGGCACTGCTTTAGAGAAGGCATAAGAGGCTGCATATAAAAATAACATTATATTGTCTTTCCATAAATCACGGGGTGGTGTAGTCTCATCCTGGCCACAGTACTGGTCACCTTGTCTTAGGAAACATATTGTGAAGGCAGAGGCAGAGATTACTTGGAGAGGAGTGATGAATCATCAAGGGCATCTCAGAGATTAAGAGAGATTGAGAAGATTAGGACTGTTTACCTTGGAAATAAGAAGAGAAGACATGATCAAAGTGTCTCAAGTACTTCAAGAGGTGTCTAAAGGACACTGGTGTGACTGAAAATTACTCTTGTCTATGTATCAGAACACTAGACAAGAGTAAATTAAAATAAAATTAGCAGGAAATAAACTGATTCTTAAGAACGTGAGGCTACCAACAAGCCCTGGTGACCCTGCCTATCTCCCAGATACCTCCCATGCCCTTTCCCTTTCCAAATAGCCAAGGATCTCATTTCAGCTGAGCACAGCACCATCTCAGTCCCCATCCCAGAGATATCTTCAGATGACCAAAGTCATTGTGTCATTGCTTTTATCTCCTTGGCTGATGCAGATCTACTGCTTCCATCTCCCTGTTGCTAATGGGACCAGCAGTGCCAATTGATATTATGACCCTATGTCCAGGTTTAGAGCAAATTTGGGGAAGAATCCCCCAAAGGAGCTCCGGTAGGAAAAGCAGATCCAATTGGCCCCTCCCCCCAACTGGTCCCAGAGGAAAAAATACCTCCTTGGAGAAAGGTGTAAAAAACCTGTTTATTAAACAATAAAACCAAAACAATACCAAACAAAGAGACCCCTTGCCACTCTGAAAGAGATGACAAACTGAGAAAAACCCCATCCCCAGGCTGCAGCTCAGCTCACTCAGTCTCTGATCAGTCTCTCCAGTGCTGGAATTGTAGCAGGCCAGGCCTGGCCCAGTGGGCCACAGCAGCAGCTGCCGGTGCTCTCCTGGGTGTTCAGTCCAGAGCAGGTTTCAAGAGGTCCCAAGAAAAGGGAAAAAAACCCCACAGTCCAGGGAACTTCTCTGCCTCAGCTAGCTAACACTAACTAAAAAGCAAAAGAAGAGCTCTGTCCCGCTGTCTGTCTGCAGACAACACCGTCAGGAGCAGGAATGTGGAGGAGGACTACAGTGTCTGAAAACAAACTGCGTGCTTCTTCTCTCCCCCCTTCACTCTCTGGAACACTTTTAAAGGTGCAAAACTTATTATTCAACATAAACAGAATGAGATGATTGGGGATAAAAGCATCATATAGTCAACCCAGAACACCCTGCCCTGTCCTGCCGTGTTCTGTGGAGTGCCCTCCCTCAGCTCCTGGTCCTGTTCCTCTGGGAGCTGCCTGCCTGCAGCGCTCAGGCCACCTGGCACAGGAGGCCAAGGCCACACAGCCCCACAAGCCCCGCTAAGGCCATTGAGCCCCAAGAGCTGGTCAACAGGTAAAAGCATTGCTGGCTGCCTGATAAGGTGGTTTAGTACCTGGTGGAACTGAACTCCCTTAGGATTCCGCTCTCCACCAGTCTTTACCCAGACTATGCTGTAAATCTAGGTCCAGAAATCATCACATGTTTCTAAATCTGATGCTAAACTATCAAATGCATGACTGATAGACCCAAGATATTGAAAACTCTTTAGCAAAACCAAAGCTTTTATTTGAAAAATCCAGCTTGGTCACCTGAAGTCACACAAGAGCCCATGTCACACTTGATATATGAATTGACATTGCTGTGTTTGACTCTGGGTATCCAAGTTACCTTGGTAAAGAGTGATCTCAGCTATCCCTGCACCCTACTGCTAATCCAGACGACCTCTAGGGTCTCTCAAACATTCTGTGATTCTGTGATACATTAAAAAATAGTAGTTTAAAAATGGAATCCTTTACAGATCAGCGACTTATGAAAAGCCATCAATCTTTTCCTTTGAAGAATAAAGAGTGGGCATTATATTTACTCCATCTCTGTCTAAGGCACTTTTCTTGTGAGACTTCACTGCTCTTAAAAACAGGCCTAGAGGACAGTGTTTTCCAACAGCAGAAAGCTTGAAAAGCTAGCAAAACTTTGTGTTTTCTTTATTAAAATGCATTGCTTCTGCCCTCTAGGACCTGAAGACCCCTAAAGGACCTTCATAAATAGTTGGAGTACTTTATATTTTAACTTCTACTTTCCAGTTAATTAATATGTGCTGCTCAATTAAGACTAAGCTCCAATTTTCATTTTCCAGCCACTTCCTTTCATGTACATAACTGGTTAAAGTCAAATTTATGGTATAAGCTATTCCAATAGTGAATTACATTTTATTAAATCTTTTTCCTTCTTATAAAGAAGGACTAATTATTAAATTAAAAGGAAGCACATAATTTTTTCTGTATACCTGGAAAAGACGTTTAGATATTTCTTCCTGTGAATATGGCTGTCACAAACATAGCTGATTATTTTGTCAGATCTTAATCAAGTGCAGAGGGGGGCGTATGTGGCCCGAAGTTTGGAGTCCGGCTAGTTGAGGGCAAAAGGCCGACGCCCCTCTGCAATTCTTGGCCAGCACCCTTCGGCGTCTGATGGCCTCGGGCTGCGCTGGCTGCGGACTGGCTTACACCACTGGTATTGGGGAGGAACGGAGCTGACTATTTCTCGGGGGTTAAACGTCGGTTTATTGAAGGTGTTGCAGGATGCAAACGCGGGGAAACCAACCCGGAAAAGTTTTTTCAATAGGGGGTGAAACAGGATTATAAAGGAGGGGGGTGGGTACAGGCGGAACCAATCGGGAAAGGTGAGGGGATGAACTTCACAGGACTGACACTCCATAGAGACCAATAATCAAAAGGTAAGGAAGGTGTCCTGGGACCCCAGCCAACTACCATCTCTAGAGAGGAGAAGGTTCTCGAAACCTGGGAGGAGAAGGGGGTGATTGACTGGACTCAGGGAGGAGACAACTTTCACTTATAAGGGAAACCAGGGGAGGAGCAATTACATATCGGCAACTATGAATAGCGAAGTTACCATAGCAACTTATCTGACAGGGTAGCAGTGGCGGGAAATACTGGGGGAACAAAACTATTTTACACATAATAGGGGAGAACAATACATAAATTGGGGGAATAACACAAGAAACTTAACAACACACACAACAATCAAGGTTCATTTCTATGGCTTCTTCAGGTACGTTTCCCTTTAACTTGAAGTTAAAAAATATGAAGATAGCATTAATTAATACTAGAGGTATGAGGGGAGATAAGAATCACAGTGAGGCTCTGTCAGTGGTGCAAGAAATATTTGTCTTCATAAGTTTAGCATGCTTTACCAGGAAGATGATGTATGTGTTGAGCTTAACTCTGAATGTGGAAATTAAAATAAAATAAAGCATTTTCTTAAGTAGAAGCTCTATATATAACTAATACATGTTATCTGATATTCAGTGTTCCCCAGATCAGCATGCTAACATACTGGCTTTAGGAGTTGAGTTTTGCTTTGGCTTGTAGATAACAAAATTCTACTCTATTTATCATTAAAACCCACATAAATGTCCATTAAATGACAATGAGAAAAAGTTATGAAAATCAGGAGAAAATTTTGATAATTTTGCTGCAGTGTTTTTGACCAAGTAATTCTCTTACTTTGAAAGTGTCACTTAAAGTAGTCACAATAAATCCAAGAGTAAAACTAGTGCTCTAAAAGAACAAATACCAATAATCACTTAGCAGTTTCCATCAAAGTATTACAGCAATCAAGAATTGACAGGGTTTTTTTTCATGATTATGATGAAAAATTTAATTCTTTTGACCTCAATAAGTATGCACAGAACGATAGTTATATTTTGTAAAAACTTCTCAAAGCTGGAGCAGGACCTGGTGATCCTGGACCATGGAAATCTTGAAAAATCTGTCTGTAAAGGTGCTTGAAAGGACTCTAGTAAAAGCATATATTCAGATCATGGTTTAGGTGATCCCAGGTCTGAACTGGATTGAAATGCATTAATGTCATCCTTACCTTGCTCCAATCTAGCTCTTACTCCCTGTATGTCATACTATCAAGGGTCAAAGCATAACCTAATAATACCTAATAATAACCTAAGAATACCGAATACCTTATACCATAAAGTTTTTTCAGTACAATGGAACTTGTGAGATACAAGGACATGACTCAAGCAAGCTATGCAGAGTCTTCCATAAGAAGACTTTTTGTATATACTACAATAATAGAGACCTTGAGTTTAAGTGACAAGAAGCCCTTTTACAAACAGCATCTATTGATTGAAACATCTTTTTGTTTGCAGTTATTTTTATCTTAGTACAAGGCAAACAGAAGAAAAAAATTAAAAAAGGAAGGCAAATAGCAAATAAACAAGCAAAAAAAATAAAGAGGGGGAAATAGTAGAGATGGGGTGAAAAGATTTTTGTGAGATTTTTCTGATTTCCTACAGTTGTTTTTCAGTTGCACTCAAATAGCCGACCTGCAAACTGCTTCAGAGAGCAGGAATACTTTTCCCATAGTCATGTTTCATTTCTTGTGCTGGCTGTACTGCCAAAACATTACATATATGGGAAGAGGCCAAGAATTAGTGCCACGAAGAAGATTATCATGGCAAGAAAAATGACAGTTAACTTCCAAGAACAGCATGATCTTCAAGGTTTATTTTACACAGTATGTAGAAATCAGGAACAGATTCTTCAAATAAACTAATTTTTAATTTGAATCACTTATTTGGACTATTTTGATTGTCTCTATTTCACATGCAGATCATAGGTAGGTATTTAAGATTTTTAATTTCACAGAAGAATACATAACAGAGCAAATGGATTTTTTTCTTCATGGCCTTCTTACATCTTATAACTATCTAATGGACCCAATAAAAATCTGCAACTTCTTGAGTAAAAAATGAAACCATAGCTCTTATGTTGAGTCCCACTGCACTCCACAGCCTCATTAAAGAGAATGGTTTCTTGTGATGTTAAAAGTTATTCAGCAGGCATCAGTTCATATTAAATATAGTACCCCTAAAAATCTCATTTGATAAGCTGAGTATGGTTTAAAGATGTTACCTCAAGGAAAGTTCAGCATTTCAAATTAATGATTTAATCTTTGAAATATTATAGCTACAAATATTAAATTGCTTAAGAGTAGTAATTAAAAAGTGGATATTATAAATAACAACATATGGCACCACTGTGAGTATGAGGCTGAATTAATTCCTGAGGCTCTGATGCCATTCATAAAACTCTCACAGTTTATGACTGCAGCTGAGTTCTTGAGTGAAATACAGCCTTGTGTTTACTCCAGGGCTATCTATTATGCTCCATGTTATTCAAATGGATTCTAGTGTTGATCCTCATGCTTTGCCTCTGAATTGTTTTCCCCAAATCATTAACACAAGCTTATAACTTTTTCCCTTAATACAAGTCCTCATTTTTTTAGAGAAAGAAGACATCTGAACAGATCCATTGCCTTATTGATGCAACAAATCACATAGTGCACAAATTCACAGCCTTTCAACATTCATGGCTGGAGTAAAGGGAGCAATTTTATATGGAAAGGAAGATTTAGAGGCATTTAATTCAGTTTTTCATCTGGATAAGAGAAACCAATTCTGGGCAGCCAGCTGGCTTTCCACAGATCAACCTTGATTCATGAAATCTAAATAATGCTATTATATCACAATGACCTTCTTGAAATTAATCTAAATAAATACCTCCTGGAAACAAGGCTCATCAGCCTAGCAGAGGCAGGCACAAAAAGTTCCTGATATGGGAGGCACCTACAGATACTCAAGAATTCATACTGCCTTGACAGAGTTTTTATACAAAACAGAATAACTGAGTAGTAGGTAAAGATAAGATATTATAATGGGCTATACTGCAAAACTGTAAAGCTGGTAAGAGCTAAAATGTCATTTATGAACGTTTTTGACTGTCTTCTGACAACCGTGTTAAGCTAAGGCTTTACTGTCTGTCCTGTTTCATAACCATTTCAGAAATATTTTAGAAGGCCTATTGTAAACCTAGCACAAGGAATCTGAATTCTTTCTACTAAGTCAAAGGGTCTCTGCTCAGGAGTGCAAATTGATCACAAAAGCAACAAGCATGCAGTTTCTATCCCATGAAAATGCAATTATTTATTATGAAACACCAAAAGTTTGCTGAGATAAATAAAAAATAGCGCAAGAGTAATGTCCCTGGTTTACAAAATGTAAAAACAAGGGAATGTGAACAGTGAAAAAGAGATTGACTTCAGAAAGATAATTTAACAGCCTATGTTCAACTGAAAATTTTCAGTGAGACTTGCATGAATATCTTTTGGTTAATGCATCATCTGTCTGTCATTTCCTGGTTTTGGCACTCCAGTTTGAGTATGTGTGCATTATTTTAGTGAGTATTTGTTCATTATTTTAGCTTCTGCCTATGTTGACAAATTAAACATTCTTGAGAACATTCACAGAAATTAAAGCCAACTGATCTAAAATGGCCCACATCTAGGCTGTCATTCTTCAGAGTCCAAATTTTGGAACCTGAGTAAAATAACTCACGGGAAAGGATAAATTATTTTAATACCTTATCTCCCACAGTATGACAGAATTACCAGGGGTATTTCCAGCTGGCATGAACCAACTGATCTGGGCAATCAACACAGTAAGCCCAGAAAAAAAAATATTACAAGTTTGGAGTGGGAAGGAATTTGGTGTAGGTAAGTTGTCTGCAGCTGCAGAGGTAATTATTCTCCTTTCCCACTACATTCTTTACAGTAGCACTTAGTTTCTCCACTGTAAGAGAGCAATGCCAAAGCATTAGCACTCACCATTAGCACTTCAGATTGTAGTTCTTCTGATTCTTCCAGCACGCCACACTAAGATCTTGGAGCACTTCCCAAATACTCTAAATGTATGTTCATTTATTGAAATGAACCCCAAAACTGGAACCTTCTCTGACATCTGGTTCTGCCCATGCTGGTTACCCTCAGTGGAGGTGAAATTCAACAGGAGAGACAACCCTGTGGCTGTGGAACTGGTTTCAAACCATTATCTACATGAGAATACAACTCTTTTCAGTCCTATATGATTCTGGGTCTTTCTGCTTCTGTAAGCTTTAGTAGCATTTGTTATGTTTGGGACACCTCTGAAGTGTGTCAGTGGAGATCATTCTCTTCATATTGTCTGATTATGACACCTCTAAATGTGGTGTCACATTTAGACACACATATGGTCATTTGATAGTCCATCTACTCATATGAACTCCCAATTTTTCTTTTTTCACTTAATACAGTTTCTACCATAGTCCTGTAGCTTTTCTTGGACACTAATCCCCGATTTTCAGGCTTCATTACTGTAAAATTATCAAGACTGAAATATTTGGTTTAATTGATCAGCTTACACATTGCTACATTCCATAACCTATCATTAAATAATTTGAATTTTATAAATAACATTTTAACACTAAAACTATCCTTATTACAAATCAAGTTAGCTATGCTGCTAGAGAGCTTGCTATGTGAGAATTTCTTTTTCTGTTCCTGAGGTAAACTTGGCAAAGCATTCAGCCTTAGACAAAAAAATATAGCAGCTGAAATTACCCATTACACTGTTTAGAATAATAACCTGTATTAGGTTATCATCACCTAAAATCCCAAAAGGCTTTCTCTGTATTTAAAATGAATTCCAAATCAGTTTCATGTACCCCAATACAAGAGTCTGTGCTCATTAATCTGGATTTATGCAATAAATTTTAATAAACAGAAGATGTATCCTGTTAAGAAAAATGAAAAATTTTACAAACCTGCCAAGATTAAAGGAGGTACACTTTTCACGTCCCTACCTATAGTACTATGCTGTTGGAAGATTACTTTGGAATGCTAGTGGACTACAAGTAGTCTGCATGCCTCAATAATATTAACAGCGTGATTAAAATTACACTGATTGTTAAAAAGACTTTCAACAAAATTTAGCAGTTTTTCCAAGAATGAGGGTCATAAACTTTATGGAATTGCATTTTCCCTCTGCTATCTTGCAGTGATTGGTAAAATTGCTTCCGGTGTATTGTCCTATTCCTATGTTTGGTTGTGAATTCCTACCCTAAATAATGAACTAAAAATACGAGTTCATTTCTGTACTGTATTATGAATGTGTTATTGTCACAGCAGGTAATTACATTGATTCACAGTGTGAATATGAAGTCTGAATAGTAAATTGTCCTGAAAACAGTCTTCTCCTGTGAATTTATGAATTTTCAATCTTCCTTCTCGATACTGGTTAATACTGTGTCACCATTTAACACTCAGGTTATTCAGCAGAACAGGCATCATACCTCAGAAGTCATGCAAGTGTAAAAACATTTACTGGACAATAAAAATAAGGTCTTATGACAATATAATTAATGGCTATTATATCTTTATAGAATGAAGATGCAAGAAATAAACATAAGAAATCATAAAAAAATCTACTGCTGCTAAGGGGAAAAATTTTAAAAATAGGTTTATCAGATTTAGAAAAAATGTCTTTATAGTGTCACTTAGTATCATTTATACAGGGAGGGAGGAAGGTTGGTTTTTATAGACAGGGAGGAAACATCTACAGTGCAAGAAAAGAATAAATACTGGTTAACAAGACATTTTTGTACCAGTAGTTGGAAGATTTGTACTTTGCAGTACTTTGCACTCAAGTTTTAAAGAAAAATCTGTTTCTATTAATCTGTAATGACAATGTCTACCTTACAGTGAAAGATGTCTTCAGTGAATTTTGAGGCAGGAACATTTCCGATTTTCTCCTTGAGCTGTGTTGGTAAAATAGCTCAAAAGACATTCAGTAAAATAACTTACCTGAATCTAAAGAACGTTCTTGATGTTTGAAACAGGAACATGAAGTTGAATATTATTACACTTTATCAATGATTTTCAATATTGATTTTTTTTTGTTCTTCTGAGAAAATTACTGATTTTTTAAAACTTCTTTTGCAGTTTTTAAGCCCTTTTGTAAAATGTATCTGCTTTTGTTTTTTCAGTAACCTACAGAGAATCAAACATGATCACATGATGAGAAAAAAGATTGTATGAAAGCAATTAAAACATTATTCTTTAATAGCTTAATTGAAACAGAAAATTTTCAACTGCCATTCTTTCAAGATTCCATTTCTAGAGGTTAATGATTGCATGCACAGTTTCTTTCACTTTCAATTTTTAAATTATTTTTGTGTGGATTTTTTTCTTTTCTAGAAGAAAATCTGGTTTCAAATTCTGCCATCAATATGTTAGTTTTAACCCAACAGTTGTTACTATGTGTTGGCTTATCTTTAGATTTAACTAGAATAGCTTTGTAGAATGCTGAGATTGCCAAATATAATTGACCTTTTAAAAATTACTCTTATGGTATGTCTATATGACTAAGCCTTAGCCCTTGTTTGTTGTGAAATAAGAAATTAGATTGTTTAAAGCAATGAAATAATATAGGTCCAGAAATGTAATGAAAAATGTTACAGTTGATGTGATTAGCAATCTCCATGCTGTGTAAATGAAGTCGTATGGCTTCGTCTGTGGATAATACAATCACCAAGCAAGAAAAGAATATGCATAGTTTTCTCTTCCATTTATGCCAGCATCAAGGAAATAAACAATACTGATGAAATTATTAAATAAAATGGACATACAAAACTAATTGAGTCTCTCAGTCTCATATATTTCAGTGGAGGTTAGCACCTAAAGAATGTGTGGGATCATCCCTGCACTATATAGGAAAGGTAAATTGGTTTGGGAACCAATTTACTCCACTGGGACCTCTGCTTTTGACATATGACTTTACCTTTTTCTAGGGGAAAAAAAACCATCTTGTTCAATACACAAGTTTTGAAGCTGGCTTTCTTTCCTTGAGACAAGGGTCTTGGTTGGTTAATTGCTGTGAGGAAAGTAATAGAGCTAAGGAATACTATCTGACCCATTTCCAAGAGCCCCTGGAATAGGTGAGATTGTAAAGCATATTCACTTAACTGTTTCAAAATTTGGAAACCTTCAGCTCAAATTTAAGAGAAGATTTGTTTCCCTTTGTTTGTCTTATGCTAGATTTTTCCCCCCACCAATAATGTCTATTATGCTTGTCTATTTACATTTTGTGCTAACTTAAGTTTTTCCTAGCATATGTCTACAGTGAAAAGAGTCTCCTTAATTTAGAATTCAAAAAGCATAAGGCCAAAAAATGCTAAAGTAACTTTATGTACAACATTTATGATTAATTATAACCTATTCTCTTTACAATCTCTTGCTATGAAGAATGAGAATTTTTCTCACAAAGAGCTTGCTACAGAGGCATTAGTTTTGTTTTGGTTTTTTCTTTGCTTTCTTAATTAATTTCAACAGAGATGGACAATTCAGCATGTGCTACCATTGCAAATCACAGATAAATTCACTGGGAGATTATAGTTAGGATATTCTGTAGAGTATTTGCAGTCTTAATATAAGTGACTTGGACATAAATATTAAACAACAGAGACACTTCATTTTGACCCAAGCCATTAGCAAGAATACATAAATCACTAAAAGTCACTATCTCTGCCATTTGGACCATGAAGGAAGCAAGCTCCATAATGACCAGGGCACTTTCCTGGTACTTTTACTCTGCATTAGGTTGAAGTGATGTGCAGACACTGTCTCAGTTTGCACTGCATCAGGTTTAATTTCTGTTAGTTCCCAAGTGCAGAGGTTCAGACAGCAACACGTGCTGCCACCTCCTTCATAGCATCAGAACTACAAGATACATCTGCTGGTGGGTTAGCTTAGGATAATGTGATGAGAGAGTCCATTTATTTATAAAACATTATAAAAGAATGAAGTGATAAAGCATCCCTGATTTGTTCTCTTCCTTTAATGAACCTCTAGATCAAAAGCAATGTCAATGTACTTCAAGTTCATAGGCTATATAGGCGGTACATGACAGATTCTGCTGCCAGTTGCTATTCACTTTGAGCAGTGACTTTTATCTTAGAGGATGCCATTGATGCTGGAATAGTATTTGAGATACTTAAGGATAACAGAATCCTGTATTAATGCAACACTGTTCCAGGTTCAATCTCATTGCTTCTGTTAGTCACTGTGCATGTAATATTTATGTATCCTGTGGAAAAGATAGTAAGCAATTCTAAGGCATGAAAATCTGATTTTAGTTACACCATATCTGCAGGACAGTCTGCAAAGTTTGCAAAAGAACCACTTGTTTCCCTTAGGGCCTGACCAAGCCTATACAGTCATCCAAAAGCAATCTCCTTTACATTCTGGAGTGGAGAAATATGAAAGCTGCAAGTCCCTGAGCATGTCTGGCAGGCAAAGCATCATCAGAGAGGAATGAACAAGGCCAGACTCTTTTGGGTAGCTGAGACCAGAAAGATCTACCTTAAAGGAGTCTCTAGAGAGAATGGAGGGCTGTAGGCAAACACTGACACCTTTGTTATCAATATTAAATCCCAGCCCTTCAGTACTCTGTCTACTTTAAAATTACTTATGTAGAGAAGGAAACTGGATGTGAGGAAAGAAAAAAATACAAGTAAAATAAACCTCTAATAATCCTATTTAACTCCTTAGTTGTGGGAGTTTTATTTATATTTGATGCCTGCAATAGTAGGAAACTTTCCTAGCCTTCTGAGGAGGGACTGAAGGAAAGGTGTTCAATAGTTCCTTAGATCTTCCTAACCAATAATCAATAAAGATTTGCAGCTTATGGAGCTGCAACCTGTCTAAAGTATCTTTATCTCTAATGGAAACCTTTCAAGTCCTGCTGCCTAAGCATAGACATCTTCATGTAGCTATAAGGTAGAGGAAGGAATGATTAGGAAATAAAGCAAATAGGAAAGTAGCTTTATTTCCTTTCCCATAACGATCTTGATGCAAGCCATGTCACATTAAACTTTATCATTTGCATAATGTTTGCCATATTGACATATGAGAAAATTTTCATTATATAAGATATAGTAATACAACTTTCAAATCTGCTTTACTCTGTTCGGGAATGAAGCACAAAATCTTTGACGAAGTACACAGACACAGAGATATTTTGGACAATGTGAAAGTACATATCACATTTTTTTTAAATCAGCGGCCAACATTTAATAGTTCAAGTTGCCTTTGAAGTTTGAAAATAAAAGTGAGGTTGTAGGAGGTATTGTCTAGTGTTAGAAAAAAGAAATTATTATAACAGCAATAATATGGGTACCCAATCAGGTATGTGGAAAGTGCAGAGAGCATCCCCTGAACAGGATGAGCAAACTCTTGTTACTCTTTTCTTTTTAGATTAAAAAAAAGAGTTCCTCATTGAGGAAGGGGATGGTGTAGGGAGGGGAGTTAGGGTTTTCTGTCATTGTTGTTTTTTTTTGTTTTTTTTTTCTCTGTTATTGATGGTATTGGTGACTCCTTTTTCAAACTCCCAAAATATCACCTACTCTTACTTCAAAAGCTGGCATTAACATACTTCAGATGTAAAATTGTTTGAACTCATGTTTTAATAGCAATTTGTATTCAAGACATAAATATTTCTTTTTCATTTTTACCTGGGAGTAACTGATTCCAGATCTCCATGTCTAAACTATAGAATGTAGTATTCACATTTTGAAGAGATGTTAGTTTTGCCTATTTCATTGACTATATGAAAGTTTATTATTGCATTTTGACCCAGTGTAGTTTCATGTATAGTTGTATATAGGAAGCTTAAAAATATCTAGGAACTTGGAAGTAGATTTATTATTTAGCTTTGTGCTTTACACATCTTCTGCTGAGTGTAATCTTACAAAATATCCCAGGAGTTATAGAAGAGATGTAGTTGCAGTGGATTTTAACAGGAAACAGAAGAGGTCTGTCTTTTCCAAATTCTCTTGGATTTATTTGTAGGGAAAAACCTTAGTTCTAAAAATCTGGAAAATAGGTTCCAATGTATAATTCAAAATTTTCTTTCCATTCCAAACCATTTTGTCTGAAGAAGCTGTTTGTTTACAAGATTTCACCACACCAAACATATAAAGAGTGAGAAATATTCCCATTTCTCATTAACCTGATGAAACTTGAAGATCTAGGAAATGACTACTTCAAATGCTGGCTGGGGGTTCTTTCAAAGAAACATATGAAAGTTTACAAGATATTTCTATGATTGACTAGTATATATTTATCACTATTATTTAATATATATTCACTGTGATAACAGTTTAGAGATCAGCTGACCTCAGATGGTCATATATGTATTTTAAAACTTTAAAAGTTTGTTTGATTGGATCTGACATTGGCAGATAGTGTATGGGGTAGTGTTTCTGAATTTTTTCACCTGTGTTTTTTGTTTTACTTGGTCATAATTATTTATCACCAAAAAAAAAAAAAAAAAAAAAAAAAAAAAAACAGAAACAACACAAACAAGCCAGCTTCCCTCTGCCCAAAAGCGAACAAAATCTGCTGTTATGTGAGCAAACAGAAAAGAATTCATTGGGAAATAAAGAAATTCCACATATAAGATTTATATTCTCCAGTTTGGATTGTTAAAAGCTGGGGGTTTTGACCTGTTCTGTGTATCTATGCTTTCTCTGTAGTGAATGCAGCATCTAACTGGACATTCCAAATTATATCCATCATTTTACTTCAGTATACCTTTTCAGATGGGATGAGTTGCTATCTGAAGTGTCCTGGCTCTCTCCATCAGCTACAGAGGGAATCTAAACAATTTAAAAGCTATTAAAAAGCACCAAATTTGTATAAAATTCACTTCTACAGTGCAACTTTCTTGTTCTTTAGGTAATTAGATCAGTGATCCACAATGCACACGTAGTATCGTTGTGCACAGATGTTTGAAAATGCGAGCTACATTCTCTCATGTATGTGCTTTAAACATTGTTGTAAGTGCTGCATGTTGTTGGCATAAAGAGAAATAGTTTGGCCAAAAGAAAACCATGGTATCATTACATTTATATTTTAGAGTCAACCTGTGTGTCTGTACAGAACAGTCAAACTATTCTTAAGGCAGCATAGCACAAAACTATACAATACTGTACTACCTCCCCCCAAAAAACACACAGACAGACAGATGCAAACAGGCTCAGAAAGACTAAATCATATCAATAAATTTATAAAGGCAGAATATTGGGGGGAAATAATAAAAGGTCTGTTTAGTTTTTAGGCCTAAGGGTGAAAAAAAACTAAGTCAAGGAAAGTTTCTAAGTCACTTCTGCATGGCCTGAACACTTTTTGCTTTTGCTTATAATATAAAATCAGGCAACTGCTAAACCAGAGCTCATGAGATTCAAACAGACGTGATTTAGACACGTCAGTTTTATTCATTTTAATGTTGTTTTTTTTTAATTGCTCTGCAATTTACTTTTGAAGTTTATTGAAATTATGTATTTAATGAGCAATCAGGGTAGAAAAATGTACTCAAATTTAAAGAATATAAATAATATAGGAAATTTTAGTAATTTAGAAACAGTTTTAATAAAGGTTTTATTATTATGCAAATACTTAATTAGAAAGATAAATCCAGATTGGCTTGTAAACAAACTAAAGATGATTAAAAATTATTAGAAAAACAGAACATCTGCAAAAATAATCTGAATAATAAACTGAAATCTACTATGAAATAGTACTCTGAAATCAGAAGTAGTAACAGAAGCTTTGAGATGGACAATAAGCTATGTGCTAACATAGTGCCTACTTTGCGAAAAATTTTTTTTAAAGAATGGCCTCCAATATGCTACTTGAAAGCTGCTAAAGTATCCTTTTCCTTATATTTTCCCACATATAATCAGGAGGAAACAACTGCAAGAAATAGTTAATAAAACTTCCACCTGAATGGTTTGTCTGAAGAAAAGTAAAGAAAAGTGTGATGATTGTTTAAAACCATCAAAAGCACTGCTTAGCATCAAATAAAGATATGCAATGCAGGAAGCATTGAAGAAATCTAAGTCAAAGGTCTGGAACACCTTCTTGGCTCAAAGAGAATTACTACGCTATGGAACTTCCTCTTGAAAGTCTCATCACTTCAGGTCTCATCACTTCAGGTCTCATCACTTCAGTGTAAAAACTTTAAACAAGTGCTGTGTAAAACTTTCTCCTGTCATGAAACTACTTTTGTCATAATAGACTTCCAATATGTCTTCATCATAATAGACTTTCTATTTAAGTGCTTTCAAAGACATGTATGTAGAATCCAAAGACAGAGGTTTGAATTTCATGTCTGTACAACATACAAATGCATTGCCCTATTTTAGAGTATTGATGAAAAAAGCCTATGTTTTTAACCTAATTTTCATATTATTTTAATGGATACTATAACAGCAGCAGAACAAAAAAGAAACTACGTCTGAGAATGTGACAACTAGAAACCTGCTATACTATAATCACAAATTTAATAAAATCCATACATGCATAGCCATTTGTTTTTTCAGGGGCTTTGCTGTTTTTCTCATTTCTGTTCATTTTTTTTTTTAAGTAAAAAAATTTGTTTCACTCTGTTGAGAGAAATCCTATAGGAATTTAGTGGAATAAGTATGGCTTCAATAACTGGTATTTTACAATACTAATAGAGTATAATAATATTCTCAAGCCAGTAGAGAGAGATTTTTTTCCCTTTTCTCAACAAATACTACAAGTTAACTACTGCAATAAATCACTTTTTCTCAGTGTAGCAAAACCAATATGTATGAGTCAAATGTATCATAGCAAATGCCATAAAAAATGGTAGCTTATTCATGAGACATGATGATTTTATATCTTACAAGCTTCAGTCTGAGTTCTCTCACTCTTTCTTTATAATAAAATAAGCACTTGATTAAGATGTCAAGAGTTTTTTAATAGAAATTTTCTTTTTGCTCACTTTCTGCCAAATATTATCCAACATTACAACCAGCATATTAAAATAAATTTAAACTAGCAATAAGGCGTGTTGGGTCACTATCAAAAGCAAAAGTAAAATAACTTTTCTGTTTGACATAGGAGGAGACACACAGTATCCACAGCCAGCATTCATTGGGCGTAAAATCACCCTGACGGCCTTAGCTGCAATGAGCCCTATCAATTAGACAGAAAGTACAGCACTTTTCTGACTCAAGAGTCTTTATTTCAGCTGTTTTTTCTCTCTTTCAGAACATCCTCACAAGACACACATGGTTCTCATTGGCAAATATGAGGACTGAAATATAGGAAAGAATTCCAGTCACCTAACTGGAGACATTTAGATGTAGGCCAAGCTGGTTAGGCTAGTTAAGACTATGGTTGTTGTCTCTCTAGAGATGCTTGTGGAATCTCTACAGATTACTGACGGTATCTACACATCCTCTTTACATGAGTTTAGCCCAATTTTTGCATCTAAATATAGGCAAATGTCATTTAATTTTAAGTATTTTATTCAAACGAAATTTTCACTATTTTTATAAATTTGGGAACTGAGCATTCAAGGGTATCTTTACGTATAAAATATTCTATCAGAATATACAGTCATAGAATCATTAAGCTTGCAGCAGGCCTCTGAGATTGAGTCCAGCCTTTGACTAAACACAACCTGGACAACTAAACCAAGACTAAATGGAATGTCCAGGTTTTTCTTGAACTCCTCCAGGGACAGTGCCTCACCACCTCCCTGGCAGTTCATTCCAATGCCTGACCACTCTTTCAGTGATTAATTTTTTCCTGATATCCTGAATCTCCTGTTGGATTGCTTGCCCTGATGAACCTGAACTTGAACCTCCTCTGACATAGCTTGATGCCATGACCTCTTGTCCTGTCACTGGTTTCCTGGGAGAAGAGTCTAATCCTCACCTGGCTACAACCTCCTTTCAGGTAGTTGTACAGAGTGATAAGGTCTCTCCTGAGACCTCTTTTCTTGAGGCTAAACACCCCCAGCTCCTTCAGCCATTCTTTGTATGGGACTTGCATGTTTTATTGTGTTTATATATCCATGTAGAAAAACATTTCCATTTTATTGGTGTGTTTGATCCCATCCAAGTTAGAGTAACATTTTCTCACAGAAGAGCTTTCAAAAGGCTTAATAATTTTGTATGGGTTTTCAAATATAGCCCTAGCCTTTGTGTAACTGAAAAGAGTTTGATCTCTTCAGACATTTTCTCCAGATTGTGCCCTCCTTTTATATTGTCAGTTCACACACAAGAGGAACATGAATATTTCAAGCAGATCTTGTTAACACAGACTAATTTTGTTTATGAGACAGTACCTTGGAGCAGGGGAAAAAAATTGAAGAGACAATAATGAAAATAATTTCTAGCAATGAGGTTAAAGCAAACATGATCTGCAAGGTTAATGGCATTTAAACATGGTAAATTTCTAACAGTTCCTTTTGCAGCAAACAGGTATGTAAGAGTATTTTATGAAACATCAAGTTACACAGTTTGAAGGGCCAGTATTAAATTATTTTAAAACCAGAAAAACATGAAAACATGCATGCACAAAAATAATCCACTGTGAACACTAAAATATACTGCTCCTTCCTTCAAAGAAAGCCCTCTCTGTTTCACTTCTCTGTGACAGATGCAATGACCGGTATGAGCCAGGTTAATTTGATGCAAACAGATTGATAGTCATCATAGAGCCATCAGTGTCAATTATGCAATTGATGTTTAGTAATTTAATGTACCTCTCAGAAAACTGAATCTAAAATAGGAATACAAACCTTACAAGACTGTGTCATTTCTAAGACAAAGAATACCTCATATCTAAGATCCCCATAAGAAAGGGATAAGTCTTGTTTTCTGTCTGGGAATATTAGAATTCTTTTAAATTTTTAAAAAACTGACCACAGAGTAAAATATATTATCAAAGTAGACATCCCCACCATTACCCCAGATTCATATTATATATGGAATAATACACATAATATTCTGAAATAATATACATATTATTTTTTATTTCAAAAGATTTCTGCATACAGGCATGTCCTGTATCACTGTTGAAGAATTTACCCCTAAGAAATTTTATCCTTCTTCCTATATTCCTAGTTGATAATAACACAATCATGTTATCTAAATCACATTCTGAATATGTACCAGGATTTGAGGATTGTTCTTTGCAGTAGAGAGTATAAAATATTCATGGGATTTAGAAATATTGTATTATTTACATATTATTTAGAAAGAATATATAAAAAGTGTGATTAGAAAGTGTACATGTGTAGCCTGCAGTATCTAGTGACAATAATTATTCATTAATGTTTTGAGACCTTTTAATATTTTTACGCTTACTTTTCAAAGGTGTTTCTATAGAAGAAGACTTTTTCTTAAGTGTATGAATGAATGGAGAAAGCCAGTTTTGGTCTGACAGGCAAGAATTTGACTGATGAGACAAATTGTCACTAAACGGAATTTTTTTTTTCATTACTTGGTGGTTAAGTAATAACAAAGCGAGAACTTCATTTGAGCACTGTAGCACGGATGGGAATAAGGACAAGAGAAGCCATAGGTAGGTAGGATCCTTGGGGAGGAGGCATGTTGCTGGGTATTGATCTCATTTTTGTGGTCTGCCATTAAATATCCCTCAGAAAGTGAACCCAAATTGAACATAATGGGCTCCAAATGGCTTCTATTGATGCAAATTATAATGATTAGTAACTCATTTTCCACAACAGTTCCATATGAACCCATGGTCTTAGTTTGCCTCCAAAGAGAGAGAAAAGGTAGTTACATGATGTCAACAAAACTGAGTACAGTTTACTACTCTACATGAGGTTAATATTGAGCATTCATGGCATCTGCATGCCATTCTAGAGCTGGAACCTTATTAAACAAGGGGTAGAAAGAAATCTATACAATATTCAGGATGTGTTTGTTGGAAAAGCAAATATCTTGAAGATGGTTATTGTATTTTTCAAACTTACTTTGTTAGTTCAACAAGTTTTTATGTGAATCACAGCACTGAGAAACTCAGAATTATCAGTTATTTCTATATATTTTGGTCCTGAGTTCAACTTCCATACATTTTAATTACCATAACAAGCATAACAAGCATTTTACTTCTATGGCTTTAATGAAACCTGTACCTACAGTATTAGACTAGTACCTGACTATTCTTGTCCTGGTGAATTATTTTTCTTAGCAGTTCACTTGAACATTGCACTGATAACAACTGTATCAACAGGAAGCTGTAACAACTAAATACTGCTATTTTATTGATTTTTATATGATTGGGGAAGAGAAGGTGTTTTGTATGTTATATCTAGTAGGAGTGAAATAGCGATTTAAAGCATTTAAATATATCACAAAATGCTAGGGGGAAACACTGGGTATTTAGATCCTTAAAATTAAAAATTTTAAGGATCTAAATCCTTAGAAATCCAAATCATGTAATTGAAATATCACAAATATTGATATATCAAAAATATTGAAATATCAAAAAAAATACAGACCACAGAACTAGGGAATTTGCCTTGTACTCAGAACTTGTGTGGCTGCTCCTTGAGTATTGTGTTCAGTTTTGGGTCCGTCATTACGAGTGAGATATTGAGGTGCTGGAGTGTGTCTAAAGAAGAGCAACAAAGGATTGAAGAACCCCAGCAGAAGGGTCTGGAGCACAGGTCTGATGAGGTGGAGCTAAGGGTGCTGGGGATGTTCAGCCTGGAGTAAAGGAGCTCAGGGGTGGCATTATCATTCTCTACAACTGCCTGAAAGGAGGTTGTAGCCAGGTGGGTGTCAGTCTCTTCTGCCCAGCGAAAAAAAATGGCCTCAAATTTTTCTAGGAGGTTTAGATTGAATATGAAGAAAAAGTTATTCACCAAGAAAGTTAAGCATAGGAACAGGCTGCCCAGGGAAGTCACCATCTATGAAGGTAATTAAAATATGTGCAGATGGGGCACTTAGGGACACAGTTTAGTGGTGGGCTTGGTAGTGTAGGGTCAATGATTGGACTTGTAGATGTTAAGGGCCTTTTCCAATGTAAATGAATATATGATTCAGTATTTGAAATATAGCACTTCAATTGGTTCCTATGAAAAATTCCATATTTTGCTATGAAATGAACATCTGAGTGGCTTAACACATGTTGTTTGAGCTAAGTTACTACTAAGGAAAATATCAAACAGTATGACATATTCATTCTTCACACTTTAAAATGCTATTCAGAATGTTTAAATTCTGATGATTTGTAAGATTCAGATCACTAAGAGTCAATATTAAACATTTTTATAATCTTGAGTTTTTTCTCATTGAAAGCTTTTAAATAGTATTTGTTTTATTTGCCTAAAATATCAGACTGAAAAACATGGAAAGAAGAGTCATCTGGTGGCTCTCTCAATTTATATTTATTATTGTACTCAAATTCTATTATTATAATATAGTATTTAAAAACAAGAAAAAAATAGTTACTTTATCTTTAAAAAGAACATAAGTTAGGATGCTTTGTAAGTAATCTGAATCAATATAAGTATTTTCATAGTTTTTTCTTACACATACTGAAATAATTTATTTTTGAGAGGTACCTTCAACATAGCATGAGTAATTGTACCAGGATCACTTGAAAACATTAACTTACACCTTTAGTCTTGGAGGTTGGTGTGTCTGTCTGTGTCTCTGTGTGTGTGTGTGTGTGTGTGAGACAGAGCAAACTTAGATGAGGTAGCAAACTGAACTGTTACAATATGTAATGTTTTATAAATTACAAAATTTTGTAGATCATGCAGACAGTCTTTCACATATCATTTATCCAAATGCATGCCAGACTGAAACTGGAAATTTATTTCCATTTTCTAGCTCTTTAAGACCATTTCTCTATTTAAATGCAGATCATAACAATATTTTTCCTGTGGTCCTCAGTGTGGTGCAGATTACAAGCACTGAATCAGTGTCATCAAAATAAGAAAACTGGAAGGAAGCAACCTGTGGTTTCTATTTGTTCACTAAATCATCAATGTAGTCTTCAGTGTCTTTTATGTCTTTTGAGAAGAACATCTTGAGAAAAAATCTGTTCAGTTGAGACAAATTGAAGCAAAGTTTCCATTCAATGCCTTGCAATTTTCATCTTCTAGAGTTTCTTTTTTTTGCATATTATGTTTGAGTGAATGAGAGCTGAATAGCTTACCTTTCAAATAATCAATGGCTTCATTAATCACTCACTAGTATTCCCTGATGCTTTGAGATTTAAATAGTTTTCAGGAAAAAAAAATCATTAAATCTTCATGTTAAACTGCTTTAGCTCATTTCTCATTGAGAAGTGTGGGAAATTTTGGCATCTCACAGAGCTCCTCAGGGTGCTATTGCAGGCTAGTCTGGTAAATCAATCTCTGAAAGAAGTTTGCATTTTGCAAATTCATGTGACATTATTTAATTCACTATACACATAATTTGCAAAAACTTGAAGTGGCAATACTGTAATAAAGTCTCAGCTGTCTTTGAGTATCTTTAAAAAAAATTTAAAGCAATGCACTGCAATGCATCTATATGGGTAATCTGACTGGATGGTCTTTGGCATGGTTTTGTTCTGGACCATTCTTCTAAACAACTCTTTTGCTTTGCGATTCAGCACAAACCAAACACTGTTCCAAAGTCAAGCTGAATATAAATTTCTAATCTGGAGAATAAGAAAAGTCAGCATTAAAGAGATGAGTCTCCTGTGTGGTTTCCTCCCAAGTTCCAGAGAGTGGTGGTAAGCACGTTAATTTACTAGTACTGCTGTAATCCCAGCAGGATCTGGAAATGTACATTCCCACTTCCGTCAGGAGGGCCAAGAGAATGGTGAAGAATCTGGAGGGGAAGCCTTATGAGGAATGGCTGAGATCTCTTGGTCTGTTCAGCCTGGAGGAGACTGAGGGGCGACCTCACTGCAGTTACAACTTCCTCATGAGGGAAAGAGGAGGGGTAGGTACCAATTTTTTCACTCTCGTAACCGGTAACAGGATTCAAAGGAAAAGCATGAAGCTGAATCAGGGGAGGTTTAGATTGGATATCATGAGAAGTTTTTCCACACAGAGAGTTTTTGAGCATTGAAACACTCTCCCCAAGGAAACAATCACATCACAAAGGCTGACAGATTTCAAGAAGCATTTGGACAATGCTCTTGAGCATATAGTGTGATTGTTGGGGTGCCCTGCTAAAGGCCAAGACATGGATTTGGTAATCCTGCTGGGTCTCTTTCAACTCAGTTTATTCTATGACTGGGATTAGCTACCTCTGTGTCTACATAGAACTTTAAAGACCTTTCTTGATTTGATTATATATTACTTCTGATTGAAAATATCAGTACTTCATATTTCAGTTTACCTATCTTCAAAACAGATCCAATACTCATCAAATTACTGTAATTTAACACTGTGAATGACTGGAACATCTCAGCACTATCATTGTATAAAATAAAAATTGTATTTTTTTCTAAAATCTCTTGCACTATGAAAATGTTTAATCTGAGCTATAACAAAGCCTTCAAAATTAAGCAATATCATTGATGTAAAATGGTCATTGCTTTTTTTCTATGTTAACTAAGTCTTTATCAATGCAACAAAGGAAATGGCTTTCAGTGGTTTACTTGCACTAAATAGGAATATTGTCTGAAAAAAAGAATATTTCTTTAGAGCATCAGGAAAATACTCAGTGTTCGCATAATGAATACTAATGTAGAACTGAAAATAGCCATTGCAGGCTGTAGTTAATGTTCTATGTGTACACAGTAGGAATGAGCATTTCAACCCAATTACTGTCTGAGTATGCTGCCCAATGAACATGGAATGTAGGAGAATCATTGAGGGACAAGAATGAGCGTGAAATTATTTTGCTGGGGAAGTTGGAAAGAGGGAATTTAGGAAAGTTTAAAACAAGGAATCTGGAAAGTCCCAGAGAGGTCTGATGACTTATATACAATAGTTGGGCAGATCAGCCACAGTATGGAGAGATGGAATTATTTTAGAAGTTGTGAAAAGTCTTAATTTAGGAAAATTTGAAAAAAAAAAGAAACATGATGCCAGAACAACTGGGACAATATTCCTGTGGTTTACACTAAAACTAGCACAAACCTAAAGAAATGACAGACAAAACCACTGAATACTTCTGTTTATTGTTTTCTCAGAGCATTACCTAACATTCTCTGATATCCAGGGCCTCTTTAGCAGGAAGGCGTCTTTCCAAGAAGGCCCAGAAATTCCCAAAGCACAATTTAGGAGCCATGGCACCATGGCAATCTCAGGAAGCTCCGCTCTAATCGTGGCTCTTAGAAAGGTCTCTCCTTAGCACTGAGTAAAAGAGTGCTTGACTCTCCCTAATCATCTCCAAAAAATACTACAGATGTCTGGAAGCAGAACATCAAGACGTGCTCCTTAGAAGCTGCTAGACCCACCTCAGGCCCAAATATTTGCACAACCCTTACAAATTTCCACAAGGAGAAGTGCTGGGGAACAGCCCGGGGAGGAACAGCCCCATGCAACAACGCATGATGGCAGTGACACAACTAGAAAATAGCTTTCAGAAAAGGTCCTCGCGAACAGTTTGAACGTGAACTGGCTGTGTGCCCTTTTGGCAAGGTGAGTAGTATCCTGGGCTGTATTACACAAAATATAGCCAGCAGGTGGAGGGACATCATCCCTCCCCTCTGCTAGCATTGCTGAGGGCACATGTGGAGTTCTGTGTCCATTTCTGAGCTCAGTGGCACAAGACAGACATGGAAAGGGGCCAGTGAAGGTCCTTTGAGTTGATTATGGACCGTCTCACCTACGAGGAAAGGTTGGGAATACTGGGACTATCAAGCCTAGAGATGAGAAGGCCCAAGAGAGATCTTGTTATATATCAATTATCAATATAATTATAATTATATATCAATATATCAATATATATCAATTTCAGAAGGGAGAGTGCAATGAAGATGCAGCCAGACCTTTTTTCAGTGGTCTTTAGTGACAGGACAGAAGGCAGTAGACAAAAACTGAAGAACTGAATGTTCCATCAGAAAAACAGTTAACGCTTACAGTGAGGGTGACTACGTGCTGGAACGTGTTGCCCTGAGATGTTGTGTATTTAAACAATGGATTTTACCATTTCTCCTAATTCTAACCATGTAAACCAGCTTAGAACCTCTCAGTTGTTAATATAAAGAAATAAACATGTCTGGAGAACGACTGATCCAGTTCCAAGGTGGGTAAAATAAATTGTTCTCTTGAGATACATCTGCCAATTTGTCAATTACAGCAGAATTTACACAACTGTGTGTCTCATATTCCAAGATTTCATATGAATGCAGTAAACTGAGATGAATTCTAGCTCAGCTATCCACATGTAGATGACTGAAGGACTGAATACTAAAGGAAAGCCAAAAAAGAACTTTGAACAGTGTACTAGAAAATTTCATTTTGTTCAGGTATTTCATTCCACAAGTATTGTTCTTGTTAGTCAGGACCTGTATTGTTCTTATCATCAAATTAATAATGAAATTATAGAGTGTCAAATGCTGCTCTCTTTGAAGTAATAGAAATAGTGGCTAGAGTACAAATTATATATGGTTTTGGAATACTGTTTAGGACAATCCATTGGAAATACTAACTGTAGAGTTATCACTTTCCAAAAAATACATTATATGCAAATATTTTCATGCGGTTGTTGGGTTCTACAACTTTCTATGGCATTTTTACTCATCTCCCAGACTGAAACTTGACAAAGAAAATCTAAATAACAATATTATATTTTTATATGTCTGATTTATTTTTCTTGTAGAAGAAGGTTGCTGTAGCAGCACCAAGAAAAACATGGATATTACTTTTGCAATGTAAAAGTAGGTGGTTTTTGAAATATCTGGGTCAAAACTTCTAATTTCTCTGGTTTTTTTCTTCTAGTCTATTGTTTCTTTCATGTTTCATGTAAACATGCTTTCTATTTTTAAAAAAAAATTAGGCTATGCACAGCATGCATGATACCATGCCTTCTTTTTTTTTCATTTCTCATCCTTTGTAGTATTTTCACACTCAAATCATGGAGGTGAATAAAGACTAAAGAAAAAGAGAAGAAAAATTGCAAAGACTTTACTATTTTTACACAAAACATGGAAAACCAGGATGCAGCCCCAGAGGTCTTAATATTGTTCAATTTCATTGGCTATGATCTCAACCTATCAGCAGCATGATCCTTCAGAAGTATTCCACAGAGTCACATATTGATAGAACCACATATACTTGAGATGAGGGGGAAAAAAAGGCAGCTGTAATAAGCATGAAGTAAAGTAGTAGCAACTGATTCAGAGTTTCAGCTGTATGTATAAATAAGAAAGTTTATATCTTACAAACATTCTTCATAAGCCTATAATTGCTATAAGTATTGACAAATTAGGAATATGGATAATAGTAAGGATAATAGTATGGATAATGTATAGGATTCTTCACTTCAAAAAATAAAAAAATCAAGTCATAGATATATGCATACTGTATAATTATTATAATTGTTTATTACAAACATTCTTCATAAGCCAGTAATTGCTAAAAGTATTGACAAATTAGGAATATGGACAGTAGTAAAATATAGGATTCTTCACTTCAAAAAATAAAAAAATCAAGTCATAGATGCAGGGATTTGGACAGTCACTAAAAGTAACTGTCTTTTTCAAAAGTAAAATCTACTTGCAGGAAAACCTGGTGATGCTCTCTAGCCTTTAGTCAATTTCCTTTTATGAATACAAAGCAATACTTTGAAGCCATGATATTTTTCCTGTGTTTCTTACCAACCTACATTCATAGGGATTAAGCAGCCATACAGTTTTTAAATTGAAAGTTAAAGCAACTTGCCTCTAAGGATCATTTAAAAACTTGTCTTCCAAGAATTATCTGGCATTTTTTCACACTGTGATATTGCCTGTATCTTCCTGATTTTTTCAGGCTTTCTTTCCTGCTTTTTTCCTATATTTTTTCAGTCTTTTTTCTCAATGCTGATTTTTCTTTTGTAGGGCTTCCATACAGTCATACTGAAATAATCTCTAATGCTTATATCGGCAGAATCACTATTCATATATCAGTCCGTTTGCTTAACTGACTCTTTTTTCAATCCTTACACAGCCAGATTTGATTTACTTCTTCTAGTGCTTCCTATAAAAATACTAATTTTATCCTTTTATGCCTTATGAGCAACTGATACTGTAACTAGCTAGTAAACATCTATGAAATAATAAATATTTTGCTGCAATTCTGAGTGCAAAGTCATATTGATGGGCTTTAAAACAATTTTGCAGAATGAAGCTGACAATCAACTTAATACCAAGTGAATCAGAGACTTGTATGTCTCTGAACCCTTTCCTGTCCATTTAAATTTATTTTCATTTTTCTCCAGTGTGTGCTGGGGAGAACTGAGATAAATCACTATCTCCCTATGAAATTTTTGTACATGAACTTTCTTTTTTAGGTAAATCAAAGCCTTATGACACTTACTTCTCCAGAAAAATAAATAAATTACATTCTTTACAGATTTATTTTGTATAAATTAATAAATTTTATCATGTGATACTAAAAATGTCATTAATATAAAAATATTGTAGTCCTGATAAAAGAAATTGGTTTTTAGAAGAAGGAGACAAGGCTTTCATGAGCCAGAAATGAGAAATGTTTCTAAACATAGCAAGAGACATGGAAAAAATAGCAATGTGAAAAGCTCAAAAGGCAGAAGATCAGAAGGACCGAAGAAAAGAGCAAGTGAACGGGGGGAAAAGGTGGGGGGGAAGATCAGAAGCAGGAAAAGTGAACAACAATTTGTGGTAAAAGAAAATCAAGTAAATCCTAGCTAATGAATGTAAGACAGGGAAGAAATCATGGTACAGGGGTTCTGGCAGTGCTGTGACACAGTTATGGGCATATAGATAAAAAGGGTCAATTAAATAATATATAGGCAGAAAAGGATACACCTAAACTTTCTCAGTCATTGCCAAGACATTTTCCCCATATTTTTATCTATTCTACAAGTTCATGAGACCAGCTGTGGAGATTATTCCATCAATATTTCAAGTGCTGTCATATTATTTCTAGATATGTCATATTTTCTCTAGATACATCAGTACATGTAGCAACAGATTCACAGTTAATAGCAAAACATTTTAATTGCCTCTAATAGTAATGTACAATTCTAGTGCTAATGAACACTTCCACTGGTAATGCAGAACATCTACAGCAGAAAAACTCTTGATGTGTGTCACACAGACATGCTGACACACCCAGAAGATCAAGCACTGGCTTTCAGAGCTAAAAATTTGAGTCCAAGCTAGTGTGAAATGATATACCTGAAGGTTTCCAAAACAGATATGCAATGAAATTCCTCAATACATGTACAGGTTGATAACCTTATGCAAAAATGGAAAAGCTCAAATGGATTCTGGATTCATTTTTTTGAGATTTGGGCTACAAATCTGATATAATGGGATGGAATTAACTTCATTTGATTTTCATGCTTTGGTGAAAATGTTGCAAAACATGAGTGTTCACAAGACAGACTTTTACTCTTGTACTCTTACTGTCCTGACACTTTTCTGCAATGATTTTGTTGTTTATGGAGAATCATATTTATGCTTATCTCAGCAATTTTATTTCTTTTTTTCAAGTACAGATAATTCATTTCCAAACTGCAAAACTTGAAGGGTCTGACACATCTGAAATATATCTTCATCCCTCATGGTCTGTAACTGCTTCTCTTTGCACAGGTTGTAATTCCCAGAAGCATCAAAAGATAGCAAAAGAAAGATAGCAAAATGTCAGAAAAGTGGTGCTAGAAAAACACATCTCTTGTTTCAGGGTGAGACACTGCAAAGTGGCTATAATCAGTGAAAGCAGGAATAAACAGAAATTGAAGAAAGCAATTATGATCAGTTCTTATGCTCTTTCCCAGAAGAAAATCTGCAGATGGCAGTCCAGTGCATACCATGGAGAAGTACATATTAAAAATAGGAAAAATCTGGAAAACTCCAGATCTACATATCATTGTAGAACAGAGTTGTTAGCATGATACTCAATATTCTGTATAAGACACCTGATTATCTGTGGTCTATGTTAAGTTGTATTCAACTACAAGGCATGTCACTCATGCCGCGACAATTTGATGCCCTCACTATTTATTACTTTCTATCTTCTTTCTAAGATCCCCATGGTAGATGAACAAAATAAGCTTCAAACATGAGTTTACTCTTCCTTGAAAAGATGAATCAGCACTGCTGCTTCAAAGTGTAATTTTTAAAAGATGTGTTCCTAGAGAGGGCACTTTTGTGAACAAACTTGTGTCTCATTGGCAAACTGGCCTTTGGGACTGCAGAGTGCTTACAAGACCCTTGTCTTCCTCTGTGGAGCAAGCTCAGGACTTGAGTAGTTCTTTTTACCTTGACTGGCGTTGTGTAAGGGGTCACAAGCCTGTCTGTCCTTCTCAAGGTGTGACTATGCATGTAAGGGGAGATGGAGATGAGCAGGGGTGTTGAGTCTCAGCATCTGTGGTGGATCAAGATTGCAGCACCACTGCACTGGAACTGCAGCTTCATCCCCTGGTTTCTAAACAGAGGGGAGATTGGAGCCTACATTAGAGTCAGAGCAACATCACACAGTGAAATCTGCAAGATAAAATGGCAGGTTCCCTGTCTGAAGGTCTGTGCTTATCACTGATTAAGAGGGCTGACAAAACTACGCTTCTGTTTGCTGTTGGAAACATGAGTAAAAGCTACTGCCTCATTGAGCTTTCTTTGCCTGCAGAGAAATGAGAATTTATTTCTTCTAAATTCAGATCTGACTACTGCCACTCATACCTCCCTCATTCTGACACTGCATTTCTACAGTGCATTTCATCTGGGGCAACATTGCTTTATTTAATCAGGAGATTCAGTGAACTGCAGTGAAGGAACTTAACAGTCACTTAGCATGCTGAATCTTTTCACTGTTAACTTTAAGCTCACTTTCCTTATAATCCATGTCCTAGGAATATTCAAAAGGTTTAAAAGCTCAGACGTTAATACTAGGAGTTTGAAATATTAATTTCATATCATATTTTAACATCAGAATTACGGATATGCTCGCTTGAGTTTTAAAGATATTAAGTTAAAAAGTTCATAGTCACAGGCCATGAATGATTAAATATTGTCATCAAATAATTCTCTAACATGGAGATTTACAGTGCTTATTGTGCTTCATGCTTCTGTGAAACTGCCTTATTTTGTACTGATGGATGGAGGTAAACAATGTCACCTTCATATTTCCTTGTGGATGGGCTGTATAAAGAGCTTTGTTTTTTCTTTAAATTTATATGGCTTTATTCCTACACAGAATGTCATAAACTTTTCACTACTGAGCATTGTTATTAAAAAAACAGATAAATCAGTGCACTGCTTATTTCATAAGATTTTGGGAGTACCTTTACGTGTTGGCTTCCCTTATAATGTTTTAATGTCCAAATTTAGGTTTCATGATTTCTATAGGAAAAAAGCACACAGTATTTGGGTTTATTAAGTCCATAAATAGAAAATTTAATAGTCAGTTCAGGAAAGGAAAGCAGATCCATCTTATCAGCATACAAGTGACATTTCTTTCCTACCCTAAACAGAATTTTTTGGCCAATTTTTAAAGCTGCCAACAATTCTAGATAAAGGGAGCTACTTTTAGAATGAAAGTATTCTGATATGAGTAGTCAACTCTTCTTCCAGGAATCAACTATGCTTAGAAAAGATGAACACCTTTCATACTAACATAAGCACACCTCCATTAAGATTTAGCTCTGGTTTGTAGAGGCTCATTCATTCTTTATGGTGTTCTAAAATTAGAATGCTTATTCCTGTAGTGTGAAAGGTTGATGTTCCTATGAAACTTGAAATTCCATGTATTTTTTTATTATTTTTTGATGGCTTGATGTTTTTTATTATTTTTTTGGTGTCTTGAACTTCAGTCACTGTAAATTAACACATCCCAAAAATAGCACAATTTTCATCTTGCTCCTTATTTATAGTTTGCTCATAATAACAATTTATAGAATTAAGGGCTTATTTTTGCTATGACATAAAGTCATGTTTTACAAAGGTCAACACTAATTTTAGCCATGTTTCAATAAGCTGCATAAATTAACTATTTCTGAGTAAAACTCACAGATTAAAAGGTGACTCCATTGTCATTTCTAGAATTAAGACACTATCCAAATATTTGATATCCAGCAGAAAAAAATAGAGCCCTCTGTGAGATCACTGCTTTCCCATGGCTCATTGTTCAATAAGCCCAGCAGGGCAATGCCTGGGGCTATGAAGAGATTGTTGAAGATCACTCAAAATCATGTGTAGTCCTGCTATCATCATAGAATTGTCCATTGCTGCTGAAGCAATTAGGGCAAATTTTCAGATTGGTTTTATCTTCATCTTCCTTTCCTCATTAAAAGAAGCATTAAAAATGTAGAAATGTTAGTTAGAGTTCTGTCCTGAAATTTTAGCAAGTAACACAGAAATAAATATTAAGGTTGGCTGATAATTCTTATATTGAATATCACTAGTCACTGGAACTAACCTTTCCTGATAATTTTTCTGTTGATCTTGAATGTGACCTGTGTTATATAACTGGCAGAGGACAAAACAAATTCCACAATGTCCTTTTTGGTAAATGGGAGGCCTGTGTGTTTGCTCTTTAATAGTCATCATATGTAGCTTTTCATAAGGTCTAGTCTCCTTGGGTACAAAACAGATGGCTGAAACTTAATAAAAGGGATACCATGGGGAATACAAGAATTACTTGTATGAAAACTAACTTCATGCTCCCTTATAGGGCCCAGATGAGCTATGATGTGAATGTGAACTCTGAAACTGCAGTCAGATTGGCCACTAATCCTGGTAATGTCATTAAACTGGATTTTTTTTTTCTTTCCCTGCTATCTGAAACATCTGCCAACTTGAAAGTCTCCATTACTTCCCTTCACATATTCCCCAGATTAACATGATGTTTTTGCCACTCGGTGCTGTTACCGTCTGTGTTTCAGGGCTCTTGGGCAAGGCATAAGGTGTTCATATCTTCAGAGGGTATTGCCACAAACAAAACACATTACATGAATTGTCTAGGTTTGTCAAAGTCAGTCATTAGTTTTTAGCTTTTGCCTAGTATTTTTGCTGAGCAATCATGAATCCCCAGTGTTAGGGGACTAGAGAGTTTCAAGTTTTGTACCATTTAGGAACATAACTACTTCTGGCCAAATGAGTTTGAATAGGAAAACTCAGTCTTTTAAAGACCAATTCTGAGCATAGACATGAATAATCTCTACCTTTTAGTTTCCATGCAGTTGTCTTGTTTACTCTCTGCAGGACTTTGGGCCAGAACGGATGTGCTAGCACAGAGATGCCAAGGATGAGCTTTGGCAGGAAGGATCCCATGAATTCTGGTAGGCAGACTCAGGAAAACTCTCACCTGAGAGCACGTTTCCAGGTTCATTATCTGCATGGAGAGCAAACAGCTTTTGTGTCAACAGAAGTTACATCCCAGAATACAGCAGAGGCATCAGCAGAGACCATGCTGACACCACAAGAGGCAGGCCATCATTACAACTAATTAGCAGAATTGCATCACTTCTGGAATGTGGAATGGTAAAGGTACCAGGTTGAAGTCTAATAAGAAACCAAAGATAGAACAGAAAACTAAAAGTCAGATTGTCAAACTAAAGGAAAATAGGAAGAGAACTGGGTTAGTTTTGAAACTTCTGGGTCTTCTTGGTGTATCCATGTGATGATTCTAAGGTTGATGGCATGTTATAAAACTCATTAGGTTGTATACAGTTGTTGAAACATTTTCTAGTCACCTAAGCTATTTGTTTCTCTTGGATTTGTCTTTCAGTTGATATTTATTTAATAAAAATGCTTTTTTTTAATATCTTTTTTTTGTCTACTGTCATTTGGCAACTCATTGTTCTAAAATTGCTCCTTTGGCAGACTTTGCTGTCAAATAGATTTCAGCTGAACTGCTCAGTAGTTGAACTTGTTAGCAGCAGGAACTCTATTGCACACAAACCAGCAAGACACAATTAGCAAGTGTCTTTCACAATAGGAAGCGCTGTCCAAACTACACTTTTCAGTTCCCAGGCAATTTTGTGTGGTAATGTTTTTGGTGAGCTGGTGCAATTAGAATGGGTACATTTTAAATCCAGTCCTCCAAAAATAACTCAAAACTCTCATGTGAGTGGAACTACAGAAAAGAAATGTGCAATAGTGTTATACCCTTAATACAACAGAGACAAAGATCTTGTATCATGAGTGGTAAGATAATGTCAATCCTAAACAGCATTTATGAACAACCTCTTTGGTAAGTGTCATCTTTGGCAAAGGGTTGAGTGACACTATTACTGTTAAGGATGCACTAATTTTCTTTTTATTATTTTACTTTTATTGTATCTTAGTTGAGGTATTAATAAAAAATCAGGACAATTTTACTTTTGAATTATCTTTTTTTTCTCTATATCTGAGATAGATGTATAGCTTGAAAATAAACAATATTTCCTTGAAATGCCTGAAAACTGAAGTATATAAGTATCCTTTTAAGTAAAAAAGAGTCTTTTCTATTGTTAACTACAATTCAGAGAAAAGTCTTTCAACATTCTATGCTGCATAGTGGCACAGAAAACTTTTGTGGTAAAAGCAAGCTATCTGTTTATTAAGTGGACTGTTGAAAAATAAATTCTATCTCCATGACATAAGAACATGCTGTCACTTCTAAACAGTCCTCTGCATGTGGGCATTTCCTCCAGATTCCATATCTGTGCATGTGTACACAGCTTTTGATGAGGTCTTTTTTAGAAATCCAACATTTAAAAAGTCAATTTCTAAGACCATGTAAGCTTATATACAAATGAGACTGGTTGCAAAGGGCAATTTGGAGGGGAAAATTTTGCCTTATGCTGATGATCTTTCATAAATTTTTTTCAAACATGTAATTTCAAAATAAGCATTGAATGTAAACTCTCTCTAGACACAAATACATATTCTGAAATGGTAAAAGTAATTTTAGAGAGAAATAAAATTGGTGCAAGGAAAAACATAAATAGTAATGTCGCTCCTGGATTTCCTTTTTATTGTCATTAAGAGAACTTGTTTCATCATATGAGAGAACTTGGTAATCTCACTTAGTATGAACTTTCAAATTTTTTATTTTAGGTGTTGAATTTACCCTTAATATTCACCTTAAATTTTATTAATATTTAAATCACTGACTTTTATAAACTAAGTGTAATACAATAAAATAAAATAAGTAGGAAATTAAAATTATACAGAATACAATTTCTTCTATTCACAGTTTTGTTTAGTCCATGTTAGCTTCACAGATAAGAAGAAAAATTAACTGTAAAAAGCACTGCAGATTTTTAACACATGGGAATTAAAATAAAACATGACTGTCTGTATTCTTTTTTTCCCATGTAAATAATGAGTTATTTCTCCTCCTTATTATTTCATTAAAGAATAATAACAAAATCCCTATATCCAGGCAGCAAGAAACTTCAGCAAATTTCTGACTTCATTCTTGTGACTCAGTCCTGCCTGTAGTTAATTTAAAGCTTAGTTCACTACATACTCTGTGATAAGAATAATAACGAAAAGTTGTCAGCCCTAGGAATATCCTGGAACAAGATTAATGTTGCATTTAGAAATTGTGAAAAGTGTTTATTTCACTGAAAAGTTATACAGATGCCTTTTGGGTGCCATGGTTTTATATGTGAGATTAGAACAAAACTAATTGAAATTGTTTAAATCAATAACAGCTATCAGACACAGATATGCAATGATGTTCCTAAGCAGTCACTTTAGTTCCTGGGTTCACAGTTCTGGGTTATCAAGAAATGGAAAATGATGGATAGGTATAAATTATGCACAGCTTCTACGTTTTCTTCTTTCCTTTTAAAGATTTTAAAAATTTACTCAGCTCTGACTTCTGGCTGCCTACAGCCTATTATTTCCTAATCCAAACCGTGACTGTGCAGCAGGAGAGTAGAACATGTTTAAAGCAGTTTCCTTTGATGCACAAAGAATTTCTTCTTTTCCTGTCCTTGTTGGCTGGGATTAAGGCTTCTGTAGGAACAAAAACAGCAGCACATGACTCCACTGCAGAGCAAGGTCCCCTCCAAAAGCAGGGAGAGCTGAGCTTCTGTATGCCGTAGGTATTATTTGACAGAAGTGTAGGTTGTCATACACAATCTAGAGCGGTGGTTATATAACAGCTTTGAAGGTTCAAACTTCTGAATTCCTAGAATTGTGAATCCTACTTAGCTCCATTATGCAAATTGGTGTGAGCTTGCTTGGTGCAGTAGCCCATTTTCTCTCTTTTTCTATACACATGTATATACAGACACATATGCACACACACATACGCACACAGAGACACAGGGAGAATTTACATTTGTGCACAATCTATATAGAGTATGTGGATTAGATTTATCTCTATGTATGACAAATATATACACTGCTATGTGATTTATCTGTGTGTGTGTCTTGATATATAGAGATGCATAGATAGAGATATACACATGTAGATAATTTATTTTCAATTGCCAACATATTTTTCTGATTTTCTTTATTATTTGGGAACTGTAGTGTTTTGCCTCCTCTGCTTTCTTTTCCTATGGCCTCCACATTTGTGTGCTTTTCTACCATCTGCTTTATCACAACTGCTCTTCTCTTGGCTCAGCTGCTTGATAGTTGGCACTTACACCACTGGAACTTTCTTTGGCCTGGATTAAAATGGCACTGTTGGCCTCAGTGTAACAGAATCTGCAGTTGAGATAAAGTGTACAGATATGGTTAAATGATGGTATCCAGAAAAGCACTTAAATTATTATAGTCCTCTCTATTTATGTAAGTTGCTCACAAAGTAGTATCACTTGACCATAAAACGAGTTTTGGGGAACTGGCCAGGTAAAAGCAAGTGCCCATCTGAGTGATTTAAGTAATTGTATAGTTCATATATAGAGAGAAAACACTTTGCAAAATGGACTAATATTTTGGGAAGGGAAACAAGAAATAAATTTTGTCTTTGGAACGTTCTGGATACTGTGACCCAGAACTCCTCCTCTGTATGTGCACTATCCAGAGACTGTTGCTGAGAACTTCACAAGGAGTTTTTAAAAGTCTGATCTTTTTCTTGATTATGTCTCTAAGTATTTCCCTTTTAACTGACTATAGGAGCAATGATTTTTACAGTCTGTACAACCTCCACTGTCTACTGCTATCTGGGAAGCCATGATTACTTCACTGTTTCCCAATCCTTCTTCCATTATAAAAAGTAGAATCCAATTTCTAAAAGGTTACTGGTTTTTGTGAACCAGAGCTTTAATTAACCACACAAAAGCTATTAGTAAACCAGGATTTTTTTCTTATTAAAGAATTATTAATCACTTATGCCTTGTTTCCCCCTCTGACTGCAAAAGTCTATTTTAATTATTTCACAGAATGAGTTCTTATGAATTAAGCCAGTGTATTTCCATGGTTGTTCCTCAGATGATTTCTTTGATTTTTGGTAGTGACAGGGAAAAAAGCCCAAAAAGTGATGCTCATCTCCTTTAAGTTTTCTCTGTTGGCAAGCTGTTAGCTTCAATTGGTTGGTAGAGCCTGCCATGGGAAAATTCTAAATCAGTACAGTGTTACATACTCCATGGGTTATAGTTATGAAAGAAATAATTTCATATCTGCCACTTATCCTTCACAAACTCCCTGCCTCAGAGTATCTGTCTTGGGAGTAGAGCCAGCAACAAAAAATTGAGCTCAGAAGATCACATAGCTAGATAGATCTAGCTGGAGTTAGGATGAAAAAAAAATAGTTTCTCTCTCCATTTTGTCTTTATGGAATGTAACTATTTGAGAAGGTAAATGAATTTATGGACAGAAATCTTCCTACACTGTAGTAAAATAAGAGAAGATTAGCTGAGCTACTAAGACAATAGACTGGTATGTACTCACAGGTAATTTTCTTCAAAAGACATATCAAGTAACAGATACATTTTTTATAGCATGGAATATTTTATGATCTTTTCAATGAAAAAAGTTTGAGCACTAGCAAACAACATAACATTTCATGGTAATTCAGGACACAAAGGGGATTTGGAGCTATGATTCATTATTCATTTGGCCACCTGTAGCTCTCCAAATATGATCTACCCAAATGTCATGAACTGTTACCAGTGGAGAGAGACCTGTACTCCTAAAGGGTAATTTAGTCATAACATGCATGATCTGAGTAAACCACAACAGTCCTAACAAAAATGTTATACTTCTCTTTTCTAACTATAAAGGGAGACCAAGGTGACTAATTTAAATGATGTGCACATTTTAGCTGTTTTAAATTACAGAATATCTAAAAGTAGATCATATGAACCCCAGATGTGAAGTCCAAGGAAATTGGAACAGATTTAGACACAGGTTTACACACCTTATAAGTATTATTCAAGTACATCTATCTGTTGATGGGTCTTAAGTTTACTGGTAGCTGGTATTTTTTCTTCCTTGACTTTCTCCTATATGCTAACAGAAGTTCAAATTGGCTTTTCAAAACCTTAGACTTGTAAACTCTTCCCTAAAAATGATCAGGTAATAGGCATCTAGACAGTTCCCAAGACTGGATAACTGTCTTCTACCTTCAGGACAGCATCTCCAAAACAGACAGAAATTTCTTAGTAAATCAATTGCTTTAGAAGCTGGGGAAGAGGTGGCAACAGAGATGAACATCTCATTCATCAGGTTTTCTGCCAGCTGATACTGGCATGATGTCACTGAGGGGTATTTCAGAACAGAGGTTTTTTTACTGCCTTAATTTACCCTTCACTCCTCCTACACAGCTTCTCTTTTCTGCTAGCAGAGATCCTGATAGGACTGAACCAGTACTTTTAGCTGCTGTCTTGCTGCCCTGTCTTCTTCGAGGAAAAGTTTAGCTAACTTCCCATCCATGTCTTAGCCATTGCACTTTTTTATCCTCACATTGTTGTAAAATGACATGAACAAAATGTATTAAGCCTTCCTTTTTTCTTTGTTCATAGAGGGCACAAAATAAAAGACCACAAAAAGTGACAGGGGAAAAGGTCTCTGGTTTGACACCAGTTTGGGAATGCCAATGCAGGTGCACACAGGGTAGATATATATAGAGGTAAAAACTTAACCAGAGATAAAGATGTTTTACAAAAAGTACAAAAATACAAAAACTATCCTGTAGAGAATTAGTGGAACATTATTTGGTGGAGGGTTAAATTCTGTGCATATACAAAGAATTTCTCCTTCTGTAACTGTGATTGCCTAAAATCTAGGTACCTAGGATGCCCTGATTGTTTCAGGTTCCTTTTAACAACAAGGAAAAGAAACAAAGGTTCACAGAATAATTCATTCTGTTCAGAGGCATAAGGGGATTGTCATCAGGGTATTGCAGGAAATAAAATAATGTAGTAGCACAACTTAAAGTTCAAAAGCAGAATATCATCTGTACATATTCACAGACACATTCACATCTGACATATTCACAGACAACAAACTAAATGTTTTCTTCTGGAATAAAAGCACACTCACATACATAAGGTTCACACCCCTATGTGAGGTATTAGTTTGAAAAAACTGAGTTGTAATCTGCAAGCCAGTCCTAAAGGTTTATCAACTTAAATGGAAAGCAAATTGAAGTCCCTATGTCAAGCCCAGCCTCTCAAATAATTAGTTAATAAGGTTTTTATTACTTTAAAGAATCCCTCACATTTGTTGCTATTCTAACTCAGTGTTCAGTATCAAGAAATCTACCACATTTTCAGAGATGGAAATAATGTTGCAATTTTTGAGAATTTTCATGACCTTTAAAGCTATTTTAGTCTCTGATTTTGCTGTTGATTCCTGCGTACAGCACTATCACAATACAGAAAAGCAGCTCTGCAAGCATGGAAATGAAATCATTTCTCATCTCACTTCTTTCCTTCCAAGTGAGTGGTTCAGAGGAAGAATTTCAAAAGAAAATAATCACCTAGCACTGTGTAAAGCAGACATGTTTAATTCTGTTACTTATGCCACACTATCAATCACTAATTCCTCTCTAAAACTGAATTTTAAGACTGTCCCTTATCTCTATAGATTAGCCATCTATCTTAAATATTGAATCATTATTTCATATGAATCCTCCTGTACATGCAAATGTTTCCAGGGTTCTGTTTGACTATCTCAGTGCAGAGAACTATTTTCAGTTTAGATTATTAAATGTTTGTATTTTCTTGTCTCTTAGAGTCTCTCAAAATTCCAGGGAGGTTATTGACAAATACCTGGAGGTTTAACTTTGTTATAGAAAAATCTCAATCAAATGGTTTGAAGCTGCATTTAAAACATCTTTGTGCAATAGTGTCAACAGGGGGCCAGTAATAATAATTTGGTGTCAGAAAAGCTATAAAACACATTAAGCCAGTTTCAGTTAAGCCACTTTTTTTTTTCTTAAGTCTTGTTACATTCAAAATTGAAGTCACATAGACAAGATCAAAACTCTAGGAACAAAGCTTACCTTGAAGGCTTTACTGATAAGAACTTATAAACAAAAGGTTTAAGATTCAGCATCCAAACTAAGCTTTACTAGTTCTGTAAACACTATTGATTTCCCACAGATTCCTCAGAAATATTTAATCCAAACCCTATTTGTCCTATGAAAATGAAGTGTCAGAGTTGATCCATATTTTCAGTTTACAATATTGAGGTCCATAGGTTAATACACTAAGCAAACTGCAGACTCTGGGGGTTTTATTCACTTTGTAGGCTATGGCAAAGACAAGCATTTAATATTTCTCCATCACATGGTCTTGCAACAGAAGTATTTGTCCTGCATTGAATCTAAATATGCAGCTCTGCATTGCAGTAATATTCAATATCCTTTTTAAGCTGCATTCTGTTTCTGAGATAAAAGCTTAGGCTGTGATATGTGAATTTTCATTTCACTGCTTGACTTCAGGATTCTGAAGGAATAGAAAAAAGTAAAACACCAATTTCTCTAACATTTTGTTTGGGTTTTTTCAGTTGTCATCATAGTAGGTTACAAAGAAAGGGTCTCTTTTGAGAGAAAGCCCAGAGAAAGATGAATATTTAAAGATATATTTCCAAAATAAAAAATTATTTTGGATTTAATGTCAATTAATTTTATGGAACAATTCTTCTTTTATTTAGCTTAAAGCAAAATGTACATTATCCCACTTCCTGCTAAGATTGATTTATAAACTATTAATGGTTACATTTGCATTTCCATCAGGAAGAGAGGAGACAGTCATTGCATAGATCTTTTTCTAGACACTGATATATTATTTAATTACATATAGTTCATGATTTTGTACAGGATCTGCAGAGTTTTGATGGGAAACAAGAATAATTGTGCAGTAACTGTTCAATGGTTATATTTTTCTAAATCACATGTTACTGACTATTTAAATTTGCTGTAGAGGCAGGCTAGCTGTGACACAAGCACTTGCACAGCTTTAACCTTCTTATGACCCAGCAAGGTATTGCCTAACAAGAAATATTTATTGTTTTCTGTAGTGATTTATGTAGATGATTTATTATTTTTCTTATTCATACTCATAAGACCTGATTGCAAGATCTGTAGAGGTCATGCCCCAGCAAATTAATTTGGTATCTATTCATCCTCTCATTCTTGACTCTGGCACCCTAAAACAGAAAGTGGTTACACTGAATTAAAAATATCTTCTTCAAAACAGGGCATTATTTATTCATTTAAAATTAAATAGTGTGCAAAGTAATGAATAAAACTAATACAGGGCCATGTGGTTTTTTTTCTCTACTAGCTCCACCAGCTTTCCAGACTTGTCTGTTCAGCAGTTGCTGAGGGAAATTGTCTGTTCCAAACCCAGCTGGAAGGTATCATTGCCCTGTGTCATTATTTCTGATTCACTATGCATATGCAACACCACTACCCTTTTCAAACCAGCATATTTAAGGGACAGGCATTTTCTGAGTCTAAATGTGAGTTCAGAAATGCACTTTTTGCCAGACTTTGCATTGCCAGGCAGTCAGCAGTTAATAGATTTCCTAAAAAAATTTTTCCTTCTCCTGTGTAGAGCTATTTTTACTTTGCCTCTGCTTTCTTTCCTGCAGAATTTCTTATCTTGTCCTTGTATTTTGATTTATCACCATGCACTTAGGGTAATACCTGACAGGTAAACTGAGGTTCAGAATTTATTTTTAAATTAATATCCATACACATATATTTTCTCCAAAAGAAGTTGATGGATGACAGTTTAGTTTGTGTAATCATGTAGTAGACATAAAAGGATAATAAAAATCTTGTTCTAGGAATATGATGAGTCAGTGTTTTCTATCAAAGAAAATTTGTAATGATCGGCAGTTCAGTAAAAGTAGTTTTTATTGTCTTTCAGACTCACAAAGGGCTTTTCCATTACCTTCAAAATTTTTTTCTTGATTTTGGGCCAATCCAAACTACCACAAATGAAGCGAGGATGCAAATAGACAAGACGGAGTGTTTGTAAAATAGGAACACATAAAGACAAAGCTCGGAAGGTACAGAGAAAGGAGGTAATGAACACAAAGTCTATCAACAGTCATTATGATAATTGTTCTGTTTTCAGAACAGGAGGGGCATGGCTGAAATGGGACTGTGAAATGCTCTTTGGAAGTGAGACAGGAGAGAATTTAATGGGTTTCAGATTCCACCCTTGTAGGAGTTCAGTTATTTGAGGTGAGGCATGACCATGGGATACAAAAAATTTATGTGGTTTATGTCTCAGCTCCAGACTCCAAGAGCAGACCTTAAACATACACAGGGCCAGCACCATTAAGTGAGGTGATCTGAAAAATTGGGAGAAAGAATTGAAAATCAATCTTCCTCTTCCTGCACAGGGAAGAGAATGTGAAGATGCAAAGGAGGGACAGTATGGAAAGTTCTTTATAGATTAAACTGGTGAACAGTAGTGGCAGTGCCTTTTGACCAAGATGCAAAGGACAAAGCACACCTGTGAAGAGTCTTGGGAGAAGAAAATTAAAATAAGAAATTTTTTTTTTTTTTTGGTCAGAAGGAACATGATAGCAACAGAGCTTACTCATGTAAAAAATAACCTGAAAGCAATCTTTAACATTGCATCTAATGTATGACTTCCCATGCAAAATTTCCCTCAGAAATTAACAATTTTACTAGACTTAATCCAAAGATATTTTCTTTGGAAAATGCAATAGAACAGCAGAATTTCAAAAGTACATGTCCTTTACCTAAAAGCAAGGCTTGTGTCCTATGCTTAATGACAAAAATGTTGCCTGACTATACCAATAATAATTTTATTTTTTTTTTTAAGAGAACCCACTTTGGCTGAAGAGCAATTTCTAGGAAGATCTGCCAGCATTGCTTTTTCTGGTTTTATGTGCTTGGGGTCTTTTTCACATGAAAGAGAACATTAGCACATAGTGCACTAGCATGTAAATCCAAGGCTTACATTCCTTGTACCTAAGTGTTGATGTTTCAATTAGCAGTAAACCACAAACTGTTGTCATAGACTGCAGCCATCTGGTGGACTATTAAAAAGAAGAAATGAACATCTTATAGATATATAGAACTTCCTAAGGAATAATTTCCTGGTGCAGAAATGTTCAGAGTTTCGAGTCTACCTCTTTCATTTTTTTTTTTTTTTTTTTGTAAATAGATAAAGCCAGTAAATTAGGCTAACAATGTAACAGGAAATGCAATCTCAGATGTGACCTTTGAGGTCTGAGAATACAGGTGGAACTCAGGTAGTGCTCAGAATGGAAGTTAATGGGACAAGTGCACTCCAGAGGTAAATGTTATTGCATAGACTTCATCTCTTCTTATAAGAAAATGACACTTTGTGAATGGCTCAGTTATGGCTGCTGCCTACTGCTGAAGCAGGCTGAAAGTCCTTGCACTTCTTTGAACCTGTTGGAACTTATGATCTGAATTTCATCTCAAAGTATTCAGAGAAGCAGTTGATTATTAGGGTCTCAGCTTCAGAGTAAACATAATGCTAATTGTTTACCTCCTAAAGCCTTTGAAATAATTGTCCACTTCAGCTGTAAACCTTCAGTGGAGGTTAGAAAATACTTCTGTGGGGAATAACATAGGTACAGTTAACCCTGCCTTCATCCAAGGATGAACTAGATGAGTTTTCAAGTGCTTTGCAAATTCTATGGCTTTAGGAAGCATTCTTCTCATGGACCAATATAGAAAAGATAAAGCAAGCTAAAATCCAGTTCAAATTAAAAAGGCACAAAAAAGGCTAGAAACTTTATCTGTTATGTCTCAAGAAATAAATACCACACAGAAAAGATCAAAGCAAACCAATATCTTTTTCCATTTCATCTGTGTCTTCCTTATTCTTCTTTATCACGTCAGCAGATATCCCATTATGTTGTTGCAATACTTCCATAAGTGAACAAGTTTTCAGTATTTCCCTTCTACTTTTATCAAAAGTACTATAACACAGGAATCGTGTACTCTTTTTTGTCTCTAAAATATATCTTCAAAAATAAGCGAACCATTAATTTATTTTTTTTTCAGGAAAAAAAATTAAGAAGCAGTTGATTTGAACTTTGACATCTTCTATGATGGCTCATCTAATTTAATTTGTTTAATATGGTGCAGGAGGGAACCAGTATGATCATAATTCAGCATGATGTGGAAGGATTTTTATGGTCTTCTCTCAAGGTTAGTCAATAGCTAACTGAAGCACTATATCTGCAGCCATAGGAAAAAGAAGTAGGTTCTACAACTGGTAAATACATTTACTTTTTGTAAAATCTAAGCTTCCTTTATTATGTTTGCATAGAACCATTTCAGACAAAATGAAGCCATCAAGTCAGTGGGGTGTCTGTCAGAAAATAAAGATTTATTGCTAGTTACTCCATGACACCTTGTCTTGTCAGAAATCTTGAACTTTATAATATGAATTTTAATTGAAGTATTTTATCTTTATTCAATTTCTTCAACCTTTGTTAATTTTCTCACATTGCAGATGTTCCTTAACTGGAATCAAGCAAGACCAATATGACTTAAATTTTGTTCAACCATTGCTTCTTTGTGCAGCATAATTTATGTTTTGAATATGGTAATATCCATGCCTCTGCCACTTCCCCAGCCTTGAATGATCACCTGAATATTCAGTCTCTTAATCCGTGAATTGTGAATCAGGAAGAAAACACTATAGGATTATATAAATAAATGCATGCAACAAAGAAGATAAAGGAATAAAACCTAATTTTTCTTTTCAGTTCAGCTTCTACTTAAATAGAAAAAGACTATAAATTATTAAAAAAATAAAAAGGGAAATTGGTAAAATGTTTGGGCTAATAATGGAACCTAGTTTCTAATATCCAACAGTCGTTTTTTTGTTTTGTCTGTGAAGCTGAACTGCATGCAAATCTTTAATAATAGCCACCTTCAAAAGACAGATCTTCATTTATGCATCTGCAGTAACAATACAATAGCTGTGTTCTGGAGTTCTTTTAACAATAGCTTCATTCAGTGATCCGTGTGTTTTTTCTAATTAATTATTTAAATATTCTGTCAGGCGCTGCAGTTAAGTCTTAATCATTCTGTAAATGGAGGAATAGAAAGATAGAGAGAGTTTAAGTGGCACTATCACATCAGAATGTATTAGTGGTGTGATCACAGAGAGGAAAGTCACGGGTGTATGTCCAGGCAGGTTTTGTGACATCAGTGCCTGTAACAATGAATTCTGGAGGAATTTTTTCATTCTTTCATTCAAAAATGTTGGACTCATTTAATGCCAGCTGAGGAAATGCAATACAGCCATGCTTAACGTTTCAAAAGCACCCTAAGTTCTTATGACATTACAGAATTATATATGTATTGATACTTATTTAAGCCCGCATGTGTGTCAAGGGACCTAAGACCTTTCTGATTCTTTTAAACTGTCACAATTCATTTCAAGAGAAAAAGGAAAACTATTGAAAATACTACATAACATGTGATATACAGAAGCACTTCTGGGTCAAGTTCTCTACTCTGTTAGTGCAGAGTTGATGTTTCATCTTTAAACCTCAATTTTCTGAAGTCCGAGTCCTCTCATGAGTCATCAACCTTCTCAATTCAGAATAAGTTGTATCATTAAATGTACTGATAGAAGCACCTATTAATTTTATACATATCAATGTGTCACTTGAGACTATTAAACCAATTTGATACCAAATACCTCTCAGGGAAAGAGTGACACAGTCTCTATCCCGGAAGTCTGCAGTCTTATTAGATAAAGCAAAGAAAGGACTACAGAGAAAATACGGCTGAAAATGAAAAGATTTTCTCAGGTTCATGAAATAAGGTAATGGCAGTAAGAAAAAGACTCTAAGCTTTCTGTTTCCAGTCTTCAGAGCATCTCACCTATTTTCTAAATAGTTCTTCCATTTCTTTTCAAATTTCAGCAGGAGATTATAATTTATATTCAGATTTGGTATGTGTAAGTAGAATATTACTGATTTGTAAATAAGCTGAGATGGGAATTTCCCAAGTGAGTTACACTTCAGTACAAAGCAAGGTATAAAAAAAAATGCAATACTTCACAAAACTTGATTGGAACAATATTCTCACAAGTTCCTTTGTTTCTTCTGAGATGCTCATATAGCTTTCAGAACCTGTAATGTTAATAAACAATGTAAACAAAAAAGAGCTATAATTGTTTGTCCCAGATAACAGTAAAAGATCTATATCACATCTTGTTTGAGTGCTACAGTAGCTAACACCACAACCATTGCTAAGAAAGAGGTGTTATCTTCAGAATTATCATTGTTCTCATGAAATAGTAGGTAAAAAACAAGTCTGTAAAAATAAAAATGCTTAATTAAGTGCAAGAAAAATCTTGTGAACAAAAAAATTCTCAACTCACAAAATAATAAAGGTATATTCATCATTTTGCTTCGTAAAACTCCAAAAGCCATTATTAGGGGTTTAGAAATACAAAACCAGATTCAGCCTTTACATTAGAAAGCACTTACACCAAGACTACTATTGTAAGGAAGGAAAATTTGTCAAAAAACGTCATCTCTGTTGCTGAATTCAGCTTTTGCAGTGGTCTTTTACTTATGTCCATACCATCAACACTTAGAAACAACCTCCATGTCTTCACTTTTATGAATATGTGGCAAAGTTATAAAAGTATTAGATCCCTTTGCCCTACGTAAATGGTACAATGGAGTAATTGGCAATGTATGATGTTATGGTAATGTGGTGACTCTAAAGTAACCAAACCCAAAACACCATATAAATATGCCATGACATTATTATGTTATCTCCATTACTCTCTTTGATTAGGGCCTGGTTTGGTCCTTTGCCTCTTTCATTTGCAGTAAAACACTGGGGTAAAGGAGAAACATTTCCCATGAATCCACACATTTATCGATTAATTGGAAATGTGTGGGTCATGGGACAGAGTCACAGAGGCTAGGAAAAGTGTTTCTGCATTCTGTGTGCCTGGGGAAGAGAGGAACAGCTTCCCTGAGACCCAGAGCTGCCTCAGACACCATCCTCTGGAAAGTTCCATTCCAATTGCTGTTTTCTTAGGACTTTAATGAAAGTTTACATATTGTTTTTAATGTGTTCACCAAAAGCTGGCCAAGTTTAGAACATTCTGTCCAAGGATGAGTCCCAAGACTCCCTTGCACTCCCATCAGTCAGCTAGGTAGCAGGCAGTCATAAGGAAAAACCCACACTCCTACCTGTACTTACCAAAATGCTACTCACTACTTGTCCAGTGCTTGAAAGCATGGGAAATCTTTATGTTGTTGTGACATTTCAATGCATTTTTAAGAGAAACATTTCACATTCATTACCCACCAGAAAAAGCTTAGAAAATTAGAGGTGTTGAAATATTGAGCATGATTTCCTAAAGTAACAGTAGTATGCTGACTCCCCAAAAGACTGAGGATATCAGCATTGGGGCATGAACATGTTTATCAAGCAAGGACATTTAAGTAATGTGTGAACAAAGTTATATTCTAAGTTTATGCAAAAACTTTCCTCTTTTCTCCAAACCTTTTGATCCTTTTTCCAGTCAGTATTGAGGCTGCTTTCTAATAATAATCTAAAACTGTATATTGTTGATTTATTAGCTATTTTATAGCAAGCTTGCTTATATTGTCAGTTTGATAATGTTATATGGCATTTGATTTTCTCAGACACAAGAACAGAAAGATATTTCTTGCATGTGATTCCTATATTTCCTATGCTTTCTCCTTTTAAACAGGAACCTCCTTTTATGCTTTTATTCTGTTTACTTCTTGCTTGTTTCCTCTTCTTTTGTCTTCCTAAATCTTTTTTCTTATATGTCAGTCCCTTGACTCTGTTATTCTTCCTATTTGAAGTCAAAACCAGCAGGATTCCTCCTTCTTCATCCCATTCATTTCTGATTTTGACCTTATGTTTAATTCAAAATATATTGAGCCTTTCATGAGCAGATATGAGATCCAGTCTGGGTTAGTCAACACACATCTAGATCACAGATGCTGCAAATAACAACGTGGGCAAGGCTCCAGGTCAAGCACCCTCACAGTGTGCTACTGAATTGAGGGTCTGTTATGCTGATAAGAGACCAGTTAAGAGTGCTAATAAACCCTGAGTTCTACACCAAATAGTGCTTTTCTCCTTGTCCTGAAATATGAGCTATTGCATAATCCTTCCCCCACCCCAACCCCTCCAGACATTTAGTCACACAGAATAAATTCAGCAGTTGAGGATGTTCCTTTTCTGTTGCACCCTCTTGACCTTAGCTAGAGCCCTAAGAGCAACACAGAAATTTGGGGTGTGACAGAAAGTCATCACAAACTAAGCCCTAGAGATTGTCAGTACTGCATAAAAGAATTCAAATTATTTGCCAGATGGGCCCAAATACGTCTCCAGGGCTGCCATTTTATAGAGGTGAAGCTTTTTACTCAGGGTGCAGGAGTCCTCTTCTAAACTCAAGCCTGCAAAACTTCTTTCTGAGAGATCAGTCTTTTAAGGCATCCCAAGCAGGAACAGCATTTCCCAAATTTTGTGTGAACAGATCATCTGTGAGAGGCTGGTGTTAAAACCCACATAGGTGATTGAAGGCAGTGTCCTTACCTGAGACTGTAAACCAGAGTGGTTCTTTCTACCCTGGCTACTGAAGTTGGAACACTCAAGAAAAATAATTTCAGGTAAAAAAGATAAAAATTAGTAATGGTGTACTCCCAGTGATGAGGGTATCTATCTGCAAATAGCAGATGGGAGTTCCAGCCCTGTTCTTACTTTGTTCTTCATTTTAGTGCAGAGAACCCATACCAAAACTTACAGAATTAGCCCTAAAATAAGAACCAGAATACCAGCCTCCCAGCAGATGTAAAAGCCATAATCTTTCCATGCCATCTCTCTGATCATGACTAACTTGTAGAACAGCATCATCAGATGCTGTAGTGTGTTCTTAAGTTTTTCAGTTTGCTCCCCCATTTTCTGTATTGTATCCTCCTGTTTTCTGTAAATGGTTTCTCCCTTCCCCAGTTTTTCCCGCCTCTGCTACCCTGTCAGCTAAGTTGCTATGGTAACCTCACTATTTTTTTAGTTGCTGATATGTAACTGCTCCTCCCCTATTTTCCCTTATAAGTAAAAGTTGTCTCCTCCCTGGGCCCAGTCAATCACCCCCTTCTCCTCCCAGGTTTCGAGAACCTTCTTCTCTCTGGGGGTTATGGTTGGCTGCCGTCCCGGGGCCCCTCCTTTGCTTTATATTAGTTGGTTATTTAAGTATGTCAATTATGTTTAGCGCCTCCAAATATGTATTACTATTGGTTAGCTGGGCTTCCCTACCTTTTCCCCCCTTTTTCCCTTAAAACCCTGTCTCGCCCCCTGTTCGGGGCCATTTGCTGGTGGTGCCCATCCCCGTTGGTGTTTCTGTAATAAACCGACAGCCTACCTCCAGCAAGTGGTCACCTCCTGATTCATCTCGAACCGCGCCGCTCCGAGCTATCACCCAGCCCAGCCCGAAGCCAAGACGCCGAGGGGGGCTGCCTTCAGATGCGCTGGGGCATTGGCCTTCGCCCCTCACCAGCTAGCCGGACCTAGGGCCGAGTATGCCCTCGCGCAATCACTTCTAGGCAGACAAAGTTTTCCACTATCTACTTCCTTCAAACATTTTGTTTGGGATGTTGTCCCAGAAAATCAGATGAGTTTCAAATACTTTAGGCAGAAAGAGGGCACAGGTCTGACTTGCCCTTAGCAAAAGGAATAACTCATTTTCTGAACAAGAACCACAAGTGCTTTCTTTCAGATCACTGTGCCATCCACTTAACAAATTTGAGGAACATCTAGGTATAAAATAATATACACCAGGCAAAATTTAATCAGAAATTGAGGCAGAAAAAATGGCTTATTCTTTGTTCCTTCATGAAATTAAATGGCAGAAGGTGGCAAGCTGCTGAACATGACATACTCCTCCAAGTGCACAACAGCAGAGCACCTTGAAAACCCAGATTTCAGTAGTGATGTAAACGCAGCTGATCAGCAGGAAGATTGCATTTCATAGTTTTAATCCTAAATTGTGCCTGAGTCTTTCTGTAGACAAGTCTCTCAGTGCAGCTGTCTGTAACTTAATGTATTAAATACAAATATTTCTTGTAAGAAGTGAAACTGGGTAAATATATTCTCTGGCAACAGCTGAGTGCCAAGAGATTAGAATTGACATGCATGGGAATACATGCATTCCTTCAGAGCCATTGACAGAGAGCAGCAGGCAGCAGGACTATCCTGGTTGTTGCCCTGGCAGGCAGGTGGCTTGCTTGGCTGACCAGCTCCCAGTCTGTCCCTCTGGGCAGCCAGAGAGACAACCAATGTGCTGGCTTGCCAGCTTCTTGGCTGTCTGAGTGTCAGATGGGCTTGCAAGCTGCCTGCCTGGCTGCCTGCCCAGCCCTGCTTCTGCCTGATGGCTGATTTACCTGCTGCCCGGCTCCCCAGATGCCTGGCAGGCTGCCTGCCCAGTTTGCCTGATCGTGGGTGAGGTTATGGGCCCAAAATAGTTTGTTCTGCAAAGCAGGAGACTGCAGTGTTGGTGTTTTGTTCTCATCCAATCTGGAATGTCCCATGAAGCAGAAATTCCCATCCCAGCAAGCTTTAGTAATCAGTTTACAACATTTATCCATGTATTCTGTACATGGCAATTTAGACTTCTTAAGACTGGAGAAACACCTCGCTGGAAATGCTTGCATAATATGTGCCTGACTTGTTTCAGCTTCTCAGATTGCTTTGTACAGATTTTCTCTAGCAAAGTCAGAAAAGATTTTTAGACAGGTTTGTAGTGTCATACTAATCACTGGCTCTATTTTTACTGAATTAAGCTCCAGCCCAAACCATAAAGTACTAATAAACTGTAATATAGACTCATGAAAAATCATAATGATGATGGTACTGGATATGTGGCCAATATCTGTGCCAAGTGGATTGCACCTTTCCTTACTTACAAAAAACAAAGATATAAATTTCTATTTGTCATAAAGATGGCAGGAGTCTGCCTTTTCTCAGAATACCTTACCTTTAACATTCCAATTTCATTTTAATCACACTGTCCTAAAGACTTCACTCTGCTTAAATAATGAAAAAAGGTGCTATAAAAATTGCATGAAATCAGCTTGCCCCAGGACAGGTTCTGTTGGATGTAATTACATATGCTTCAACAACTGGAGCAATGTGTTGTGAGAAAGGCTTTTAAGGTGATGGAAGTTAATTGCACAGGTTTTAAGGTAAAAAGAGAGTGGAGAACAATGGCCAGCACACTGACAAGAAGCTGTTCAATTTCTTGAAGCTCAAGAGAGTAAAAAACTTTAAATTATAAATGGACAAAAAAGGAGCTGTAAACAGGTGATACCCTTTATCATATAAGAGAAATAAAAGCAGACTTGACCTGGTAGAAAGTATTGTACTCTGAGAAAGACTGTCAGATACAAAGTTCTTTATGACATACCTACATATAAAATAGGACAGTTGCCTATAAAGAAGGCTGTGATATTTCCCTGGTGACACTGCTTTAGAAGGCAGTACAATAAGAAATACAATTTTTTTTCTGCAGTACTGGTAATGACAATACATCAGAATTGAAGTCTGAGGCTAAGGAAAACATTTAGACTTCTTTTTCCCAGCTGGAATACACAAAACATTTTAAAGGACTCTCTGGGGGGCATTTCTCAAACTGTGAACTTGCTTTCCTGTGATGTGCCAGATAGTCACAAAGAAGACAAAGGGACTGTACATGTCTGTAAGGGCTTTATTAAATTTAATAAATAAATCTATCAAAGACCCTATAAATGTTCTCATCATCTTATACTGTGCAAATGATACAGCAGCTCTTTAAAACATAGTGTATAGCATAGTGTTAGACTTGGTGTATAGTTAATTCTGCTCTAGTTCCTGATAAATAAAATTTTCACTTCATATTGACTTCTAGATATTTGGGTATCAGGTCTCCCATTGTGTAAGAGTCACTAGAAGCACTGTGGGTTGCTTTATTAAGCATGGTTTCTTGAGTTACAGCCCTTGTTCAAGAATATTGCTACCAGTACGTTAATTGCTACTAATAAATTAATTATATAGCATTGAAATACTTAATAAAATAGAGGCATACTCAAGGACTGAAGGATTATTGTTGAATTTTAATGTTAGATTCAAATACATCAACTTTACAACTTAGTCTTTCCTGCTCTATGGCCACTTGATTTTGATGATCTGGAAGCATGCATAAGTCCTACAGACTGCTTAAAAAGACAGCAATATTTCACATGAGAGAATGCAAGGAACAATATGCCTTTCACCCACAAAACTAGCTGACAGTACTTGGAAAACCTTTAATTTATTTCTTATGAAAGTTTCTAACTCTTATCTCTTCTCCTCAGGGACATCTGGCTTCTCCATGATTTTATTTTTTTAGGAGTAGTCTTCTTCTAGTTTAATTCTAGTTCTTCTAGTTTCTTCTAGTTTATCCTGTTTCTTCTTTCTTCTAGTTAAAACTAGTTCTTCTAGTTTCTTCTAGTTTATCCTGTTTCTCATTACTGGTATTGCTGTAAATAAATCTCATAGTCTGATTTCCTCATTAAGGTACACAGCATGTATTGGTCTAGTCCCCAAGAGCTTCTGGAGCAGAGTTAAGGTATTAATGCCCAATTCCTGAAATAAAGGGCCAGCAGCCTGCCTTTAGTTAGGCCAGAACATCAGAGCTGAGCTGAGACAAAACCCCCAGAGTCCCATGGCTGGCAGGCACTGAAAATGCAGTTTTTGTTACAATACTGAATTTTGACTCTAAAATTCTTCCTATGTCATCTTTCAGGAATATAAAGTCACTTAAAGATGCTCCTCCAAATAAATAACTGGGTGAAGAATTTCAAAGATGAGCTTCTTCCACTCCTTTCATAGCTTAAGCCTGAAATTCTTTCCAGGTAACTGAATGCCTGTTGTTTACTTTTTTCATTTGTTTAAATTGCATTTCCTCTCCCATACTTGTCTTGGCAAAATGAGTGATTTGTACTCCAAAAAGTTCCTATATAGTATGCATTATCAAAGTCAATAAAATACCAAAAAAAGTTGAAAAACTTAGTATATCCACTGTCTGAGGCTGAAGGGGCGAAAAATAGGTAGTTTATATTTTTGCTAGAGCTTGCAATCAAGTCAGTAGAACAACTTTTAAAGAATAAAGGATCCAATCTTAGAAAGACTACTTCCTTTTTATTAGGATTAACAACTCCATGGAGTTCTGTTGCCTATGGATTCAGTTTTGTAAAACCCTTATAAAAATTTTTTATTCCTGGACTCAACCTGGATGTAAATAGCACCCTGGAAAACATCCTCTCCAAGTACATGAAAGATAAAAACATCTGTTTGGTGCCCCTGCAAACTACTTACAGGTTCACAAGGTACTCATGAGTTTTGCATTTTTCAACTTTTTTTCTTGATTTTGGAGAATGTTCATGTTAAAATGAAGACTACTTGGGTGAAAAGCTGCAATTCCAACTGTGGGAAAGTGTTAAGGAAGAAGGGCTGACTGTGATATAGTGATACAGCAGTGATACAGCAATCATACCTAGAGATCTTTATAAAGATATGCCTCAGTAAAGTGGATTCATGGTCACAGCTTCTGAGCCACTTTTTCAGTATTTATAAGTGTGTTTTTATATAACATGTCCAGCTGATTTGCATCTTCTTAATGACTATCATATCAGTCCATGGGCTGATTTTTCTTATATTAAGAGAATACCCTCCCCTAAAGAAATACAATTTTTCATGAACCTTTGGCTACCATAATAATTTACTGGTTCACTGAGCCTACTCTTTCCTTGCTGACTTTTTGTTGCACCATAGGAAGCAAAATGGGAATAGAAAAGTCACTAAAAAATGAAAAATAACAGAGTTAGAAGTTCTAACAAAATACATTTTATAAATCATTGATGCTTATTTTGACAGCACAGTAAGTCACACTTACATGATGTTGGTGTGAGGCTATGCAAAAACACAAGGACACAGGGATGTTTTCTCTCTTCACTGAATGAAAGGCAAAAATGAACACACCACCCTTTAGGCAAAATGTCCCTAATAAACACAATGCTGGCATTAAAATATGACAGAATGACAGGCACAACGAAAAAGAAAACTTGAATCCTCTTACCACATGAGACATGTTGAAGGTAATGTATGAATAATCCAGGGAAGGTTATGCTAGATAAAACAACTTAATTCATCTTTGTCAGTTTTTGTCTAACATGCATATTGATTCAGTTCAACCTTTTAGAAGTTGGTATTTGAATCCATTTGAAACCTCCTAGATCAGTTGGGTCCATTAAAGGCACAGGGATTAATTTGTAATTTGTTGAATACACAAACACTTTTCTACCTATTAAGCTGGTTTGGTACATGACTTATGCTTCTTACAGAACTCATTAATGAATATTTTGTTAGAAGTTTTTCATATCTTAACCTAAATTTTTGAAAAATATTTACTTACCAGAATCTCCAATGTTTAAACCTTTGTTTTGTTTTGTTTTGAAATGCATCTGTAATAACTGCAAACTTGTAGCTTGGTAACCTTTTCTTTAAACTAGAGAAAATAATGCATGTGGAAATCCCACGAGCCAGCTATCTGCGAAATGTAACATGTTGTTACATACACATCTAAAACATTGTGCTATCAATTTTATTTCAATTTAGTGTCAGACGTTCAGATGTTCAATGTATTGAAATAAGCAACACAGAGAAAATAAAGGTGCAGAGAGTGTGCCTAGCCTGTGGATAGTCTTAGTAACCAGGACCCACTTCTGAAAGCCCATATTAGTTTGATCTGGACTGTCAGCAAAACACAATATCCAATCATACCAAATGGTTGCTGTTTCTCCGCAAGCCTGTGCGGAAACACATTATTTTCCAGTTAGCTGACAAAGAATCGTCACAGTACATCTTCAGTTACATTTCTAGCTGAGAAATACAGGTGTACATAAATAAAACATCTCCTAATTCAGACAAAAAGGACTCACTTTCAGCATAAAGAAAAGCAAGGTAACAAGAAACAAGAGTAGCTAGGCAATGAAGTCACATATGTGCTCTTGTTAGTGATAACATTTTTATCTATGGACACTGAAATCCTACCAAAACATCATATGCCTTCTTTTTTAAGAAAAAAGAAGTATGATAAAGTGTTTATATTTTGATTGACCATGAGTAAATCTCTTCAGCCAGTAATTTAGTTATTTATCACCTAAAAAGCACTAGCAGCATTTCAAAACTATTAACTGTTAACAGTTCTATATCTCTCTCCCTCAGTCTCAATTTATACTGAAGGAATTTATGCCAACTGGAACAGCTTTGACAGGAAGAACTGACCAAGTTTCACCTGATGGTTTGCTGTCCCAAATTGTGGTAATATTTTTGTATATTCTTTATGACACTCAGCAGGAAATAGATAATATGCAGTTCAGTATACCAGTGTTAAAGAAAAAAAAAATTTGGTTTTTACTAAACAAGGAAATGTTAATCTGTTCTAATAGTATTCAAAAATAGCCTTTTGTTTCAAGCATCTTCAAGCATCTCCAACTTATTTATCATATGCAAAAGGGTGGCCTTTTTTTTTTCTCCCTTGAGACAGAAAATCAAAAAAAGGAGTATTAGAAAAACAGCATCCTTTGAGAAGTTTACCTCCACGTAATATTTCTTCACTCTGAACAAATTACCTTTGCTCTACCTCCTTTTTATCTACCTATATCTTACTTGATTAACAAGTTGTAATAAAACAAAATTAAACCAGACAGAGCCTTACTTCCCTTTATCTCATGGCAATGCAAAACCAGCCCTAAAATCTGTACCCTGACATCCATTTTATTTAAACCTTCCTCTTATCTCATTGTTTCATTCTAGCATAGGGATAAATTGTGCTCCTACTTAAGATAGGTTTTATCCCTTTTATAAATGAAATTATATACATAAACAACATTTCTCTTTCTGTCTTGTGGTTTCAGGTTTTCTTCTTCCCTTCTTCAGTCCTTAGTAAAACCCATGCTCAGAAAGTAATAAATAGATTGCTAAATAGTTTTCCCCAGGTCTTTCAGAAACCGCTTTCCTAACTTCTCTTCTTACAAAAGACCTTTCCACTTTAGAGCATCCCAGAAAATTTGCATTCTTTTGACCATGTTCCTTTAGTGTGAGACCTGTTGAGAAGTCAAGAGTATAAGCGTGGAAAGCCTCCACTGAATTTAACTAGTCCAAGCATCAGTGTGTTCAGCTTAAGCAGAAACCCTATCCTAGCCCTGAGAAGCTGTACAGGTTGAAACCAATACATCCCCAGCATTTTGTGGCAACTACCTCTTTCACAGCTGTCATTAGTGACAATAAATACAGAATGGGTTTTTTTAAGTGGGTGGGGGGAAGAATTAGCAGTAGGTGGGTCTATAGAAGTTAGAGCTGTCCCAGCTCTAAAAAATAAAGATATTCTGAAAACTTGGCTAAGCCCTTAAAGCATTTTAGAACTATCCCAGCAAAGACATATTTACCTAGGGTAAGCCAATTACTGTCTTCAATATGTGCTTTTCAATTCACATAAAGCTTTTCTCTCATGTTTTAAAGGAAGCAGCCTGTACATTTGCATCAGCTTCCCTTATGCAGTCAGCTCTGAGGCTCACCCCTTCATTTCTGTGTCCCTTCCGTTTCTAGTGCCATAGAACGGGAGCCACATCAGCCCCCTAAGAAAGAAAATAATGGCTGTTACAATGTCTATGTGGCAAACCATTTTTGGATTTCCATGGCCTGACTTCCTTTAGAAGAGTTAGACTTTGTGCAGCAAGAGGAAGGTCTGAGGATGCTCTGGTGGTTCTGCAGGCAGCATTGGTGTGGGGCAGATACAGCCTGTGCTCCCTGTCACAAGGGAGAAGGGGAAGTGCTGCTGCATTCAGGCTCCAGCACTATTTGTTTTGGCAGTAAGGATGGTTTTCACCTGTGGAATCTCCTGTATTTGAGTCATTTATCTTCAATACAATTTAGCTAACCTTCTCAAACTAGTGAAAGTAGGTGTAAATCTATGAGTGTTGTGGCACAAGAATGATTGAAAATCATTTAATTATTGTATTTGAAATAGTCTCCACAGCAAAAGCCTCCTTGCAATCAGCACAGTAGAAATACCTTCCTCTGAAATTAGTATCCTTAAATGCAGGATATAAAAATCAGTGTCAAGCACTATTAATATGGAATCTTATATCATTAAGCCTCTCAGAACCTGCTCTGCTGCACCAGAGAAATCAGGAACTTCTTATGAGGAAAGACAAAATTATGAAACAGTGTTTGGTCTTGGGTTATACTGATCTTTAGTAGCATCAGGTAGTTTTCATCAGACCTTTCAGTTTTCAGGATGCAGCCTGAGAGTATGTCAGAAGTTTCTCTTTCTCTCTTACAATCAATTCACTGCTTCTAAGTTTTTCCCAGGACCAAACATTTAATCCACAACACAAAGAGTCTAATTTTGATGTTAAATAGAATCCTTTGGGGGGTAGAGTACTAATACATTTGTCTACACATATCCACATCAGTCTCTAAAATTAATATTGTTTGACAGCATCAGGGTTTTTTGTATTTAATGTTGGCCTTTCAGTTTTACCTTTTAATTTTTTTATGTTTCAGAAATTATCAATGACAGACCAAAATGTTGGATCATTTCTTATTAGTAAAAAGGCAACAAGAGAGTGTAGTTTAGAATCGTTCAAATAGGAGCATCTTACAGCAGTGAACTAATTTTCCCAGAATGGACTGCAGGTGAGTGATAACCAAGCAAGGAATTAGTTATACAGACAGGTAAGCTATGTTTCCATGAGAAGCTTAGTCAGTCTGAGATATCATTGCCATCCAAACACAGGTCTCCCCTTCTCCACATGTATTTTAGCTCAAGTTTCACAGTTCCTTTCCTCCTTTTCACCAGCTCCAGGACTCAGTAAAGCTTTCCTGAAGCTCCTTCAATTCACAGTACAGAAAAAGCCTTCATTTTTGTTTCTCTGTTTGCTTTTTCTGTACTGTCCTTTTGCAAGGGAAGTGGATTGGATTAGCTCACGGTGAAGTCCAAAACTGATGCAAAGTACACAGCAGCAGCAGCAGCAGCATGTGGCCAGGAGCAGGAAGGAAAAAATGAGGAAAGAGAGAGAGTGGAGTGCCATCATCATACATGGCTGGGATGAGCAGGGGGATCTATTCACACTGCCCCAGGGAACCTTCTTCTTAAAGCCATGTAGAAGGCACGTAAGGCATACAAAACGGAAACTGAACCCTGCTTCTTAACCTCCATTGCACTACCCCAAAAAGAGGGAGAAAAGGCTAGATTAAGCTGGGAGGGTAAAAAAATCCTCCTTAGAGCTATTTTACACAGGTGAGCAGAACTAGGACAGGATAATTTGCCTCCTGATTTAAAGTGTGTTAATAATACAAAGTATATGATACGATGCGCCAGATCATTGTAGAATGCAATGCCACCAAACATAAATCAGCACTGAGAAGTTACATTGCAGTTTTTACCCCTGCAAGATTTAATCTCCCTGCAGTTAATGGAGAGATAACTGCCATGTTTGAAACAATTTAAATAATTTTAAATATTTCAGTTTATGTTTTCCACCAGAAAGACAATCACATAAGTCACACAACAAAATTTTTGTTTGTCTTAAAGGGCCTTGTCTATAAAAAAGAAAAATAAGTAAATGTTTATCTTAGTTGCAGTGGATTTATACTTAAATGTTGTACAAAAATGTATCTGTATTGTGAAATGTAGCTCTTGGGTCTTAAAATATATTGAAAAAACATTTTTTTCCAGCACAAAGTTGCCTCATTTAGCGCCTTATTTGCAATATTAGACTTAAATTAGGCTTGTTTATGCACTGTAATTTTGTTCACCCTCTGAAGTAGTGAGTAATAGTTTGTTGGCACTGAATTTCTGTACAAACATGAAAAACATCAAAGTGTGCTCAAGCAACGTTTTTAGAGCATATGCTGTTTTAATTATTTTTTCCTGTGCCAGGAGTTCACCACATTCGCACCACGGAATGAATGCATATTTTTAGTACCAGTCAATGGAGACATATCCACATTTAAGGTAAAGGAGCTCTTCGTTCCTATTCAATTTGCTCATGAAACTCCAGGGAGTGGGAAGGGGCAGTTTCTCAGTTCTGCTTGTCCTGCCAGGAAAAGAGTACAAGCTCCTATTGAAGTACTCAAGCCTAATCCAAATACAGGAGTTCCACAGTGAACCCTGAGAAAATACTGTTGTCTCTTGTACGTACTGCTGTCATTGAACACATCTCATCACAAAGCCTGCGAGGCATGGCCTTTTTAGGACCCTGCTGAACTCTCTCATGCTTTGGAAACTTATGTAATGTAGGATTTTATCTTTTATATTTTTCAAATCCTGTAGTGCATTAGTGTATAGCTCTAAACTCCATATAGAGTGTTAGTTTACTGTATTCACACTTTGGTCGGACAAAACAATTCTTCTAGGCCTGAAGTTCAAGGACACCCTATAGTCTCAGGCCCTGAAGAGTATAAATAAAAGTGAATTGGAGGAAGCAAATTGGGGTGTGTGATTTCATTACCTGAAGTTGCAACTGAAGGATTAAACCCTGATATTTAAAAGGACCGAACATCTCTCTGAAAAACTCCTGACCATTATTCATCTTGGGTGTAGCCTCTGGGAGGCTTCTGACCACCCAGGATGTACCTGTTTGAACACCTTTAATAAATGCCTGATTTTGCTCTCTTAATCTTGTCTAGCATCTGTTTCAGGCAGCCCTTCCAAGACATCATGGGTACCACATAGGTGCACACACCACAGGACTGCAGTACCTGGGGTGGGTTCTGCAACTAATAGTGCCAGACTGTGATAAAGTGATGAGGAAGAAAAAAAGTAAATAGCCAAGAAGAAATCATTTGACTTTCCTGCCTTCCTGCACACACAAGTATTGATGTAACTCTGTGAGATTAAAACATGGGAAATGCTTTCACATCTACTGCTACCTTTTTCCTCTAAAATGCCTTACCAAAAAAAAATGTTGAAAATCTCATTTCCAAGGGTGTTGAATCAAAGACACCAAGATGTATAAGTTTGAATTAGTTACAAGACTGAAGCTGAAGTATTTGGAGAACATTAAACAGTCATGTAGGCAGCCTCAGAAATATAGTGGCAGTATTTCACTTAGTTCACTTCAAAAGATGCCCACATGAGGATTCAATGCACTTTAACTAATACACTTTAAATTAAGACCTCAAATAAATTCGATTACCAGGTAGACAAGTTCTTAATTGGCCATAAAATCCTTTAAACCCTCTTTTTTTTCTGAAATGATTGTGGAATTGCACAAAAGGTGCCTCAGAAAGATGAGTGGCACAGTCTAGGGAATATTCCATTGGACAGAACTGAGTGGGTTGCCCATAGCGTATTCAGGATTGATGGGGTCAGTGCAACATATCTTGCAACCCAGGCTCCCACATTTACCTGCTGCTGTGAGCAGGCAGCAACACCTCACCATTGCATGTTCACACTGTTGTGTGAAAGGTGCATGGCCACGTCTTGCTATCCTCACCTAAACTCATGTTGTTCCTGAAGACCTTTCTGTCTGGAACCCCCTCAGTGCTGTTTCACACCTCCACTGCCCTTGGATGTCCACAGATCACCCTGCAGCCTTTAGCCCTGCAACATCCACTGTGAATTCTGTCTTCCTCTCCTCTGACCCACTGGTGTTGTCCCAGTGAGTGCTGTTGCTCAGAGGAATCTCTATGTCCGCAGGCCCTCAAACACTTACTTGGTAGATGAGTATTTAATGTACTTTATGAAGTGTTGAAATAAATGGCAAACGACAGATAAAATGTTGAAAATAACATGCTACTTTGACACTTTATGCTTCATCAGCTTTTTATTTCAACACTTTACACTCAAAGTGTGAATATGATAGGGTTTATCAAGGGCATTTATCTTTGAGTTATGTTAGCATGATATAAAACATCCATGTTACTCACAGTTACAACATGCTGAATATTCAATGCACAGTTTGAAAAATTTGTTAAACCCTGTTTACTTTCATGTTCTTTTTTTAACCAAGGATGCATTGTAAGTCGGCCAGAAACCAAAGGTTCTTCCTTCTCTTAAAATAAATAGCAATACAAATTGACTGACTTCAGAAGTCTTGGCAACGGCTAAGTATAAAACTGTTTTATGCAGAAAAGCTGAAAGGTAAAAAAGCTGAAAGAAGGGTAAAAAAGCTGAAAGAAGAACCAAAGTCAGTTTCAAAGTATGATAGCTGAATTAAACATTTTCAGCACACTATTTAGTCAGTGCAAAGCTTTTTTTGTACATTGTTAATTAGTAGAATTTGTATCACAGTAAAATTCTGTGTTCCATCAGCCCAGGCATCAAGAGTGCAGAAGATTCCAACACTTTGCCAAATAAAATGCCATAAAAATATCATTTTTAAAAATATTCTCTTTAGCCAGTTTGTCACTTATTTCCCATAATTTATAAATGTCACAATAAGGTCCATAGACAATGCAGAAGCTACTTTTGCTTTTTATATATATTATTGGTGCATAATAATAAACATTATTACTCATATACACTATTAGTCGAGTGTACAGAGCCATCTGAATCACCTGTTTTTATTACAGTTCCCACAAGGGCATAAATATAATTTCTACCTGGCAGCACACTAGAAGATGCAATAATTTCTGACAGGAATCAATACTGTTACTGAAAAGAACCTTTACTTTCTCACAAGGAATTTTCTTTAGAAATTCTACATAAAAACTAATTGTTTCTCCCAACACAATTATGCCTGTCCCTCTATTTCAGTGCCTAATAGAAAAAAAACTTTGATCACACCTTCAGAATGGTGTGATCTTCCTTCAGGAAGAGAGAGCATGTGGTAGAAGTGGCCCAAGAAAATTAAGAACTTTAAAGCACTGTGAGTTTCCTCTGGGACAGTTTTATTTGCCTAAGAAAACAAATACACGAAAACTGATTTTTCTAAAAGTTACTGCTGGAATTAACATTTATATTTATTTGATCATAACACCATTAATTTATTTGGCATAGCTGAATTAATTTGTAAGCTTTTCAAATATTTAAAATGTCTATTTGAGCCAATAAGCTTTCTTTCAGACGCAAAAACTTATTTTTTTTAACTGCTGGGCTCCTCAATATTGAACAACAGTGACGTATTCCAGAAATCATATTTTCAGGGTGTGTTGTCAAAGGTACTGCTAACAATTTTGTGCCTCTCAACCATCTTCCTAGATGTTATTGGTATAATCATATAACACAAATGAGCTTATCTGCATGAGGTGATTCAAGACCCCACAGTGCTGGGTAGACACCACATTTTGCTGACTTCTGTATAACATCTGTCAGCAGACACAAAGCTTTACAAGCTGCTGTGAGCAGTGGGAGCTCACATATGTATCCATGGGGAAAGAAAAGGAAAGAAGATAGAACTATTCTTTTCAGAATATGCCAAGTTTGTAGGCTTTAGATTAAAAACACATTATGGGATGTGGAAAAAGTGAGATGTTATGGAAAATCTGCACATTAAAAAGAGGGTTAGGGTGGTTGAAACTTGCTGGTAATGGGCTAAAAAGTCCCTGTGAGCTTCATTTTCTGCTGATCTCCAAGAAGACTTTCAATATACAGTTGTTTTTTAGGTCTATATTACTGCAACAAAACACTTTGAACCTGAATGTACTTTAAAGGGTTTTGGAGAGATATCCTTTGAAACAAACAAAGAAACCTCCTTCCATCAATGTTATGTATTTGCAAATCATTTTCACAAAATAACCTGATTTTTCAAATACAGTATCTGAGCAGAGATTATCACCCAGCTGTATAAACAGATCGTTTAGTACACTGCAGCTAACATAAATATATATTTTTAAGACCTAAGATATAATGCAACTTCTGTGGAACCATATGGGTAATCACTTCATGCAACAGCTTGTGAGATGCTTCTTGTCCTTGAAAAGGGCAAACTTTTCCATGCAAAGTCTTTAATTTGAGATTCTGTGTTTGTTCTGCAATCACCTTGAGAAGAGCAAGGGATCTGCAGTCCCTAGATTACTTTTAATTGCTTATCAGCTATTATAGAGGAAAGATGTGCAATAACTCTGACTTTGGTCTTGCCAGAAGGAAAAAAAATTAATAATTCTGTATTATATAAATTGTGCTGGACCTGGATAGAGTTAATTTTCTTCAGAGCAGCTCATATGAGGCTTCGAGTTTTGACCAAAACAATTGTGATAGAACACAAACCTTCAGTCTGCTGCTGTTCAGTGCTGGAGAGTGTCAGGTCCCCCTCTGTTTCTCACTCTGTGTCCCCAGGTGAATAGACTGGAATTCTCTGCAAGAGGAGATGATTGGGCAGATCACCCAACAGCAGGCTTAACCACGTTTTTCTCAGGAACTGGCTGGGCATCAGTCTGCTCATGGCAGGTGGTGAGTGGTTGACTTAACATGACTTGGTTTGTTTTCTTCTCTCTTCTTCCACATATTCTTCATTTATTTTATCTTACTGTAACTAGTAGTAGTAGTAATAATGATTGATAATAACAATAATAGTAATAATAATATTTATGTTGTAGTTCTCTTGACTCTCAAATTTTCTTGCTTTTATTTTCCATTTCCTGGGAGATGCTGGGAGACAGAGAGTAGGGGGAGGAGGTGTGCAATCAGTTCTGTGGTGTTTAGCTGCCTACTGTGGTGAACCAACAGCTTATACAGAGACATAAATCTGCAAAGTTTTCATTAAGGTTCATGCATTTTCTCACAGCCACCTGAGTAACAGCATACACTCAGAATTTAGCTTCCTACTCTGTCCTTCAGTCCCTCTGAATCATCTAATGAAATGTTTTTGTGTCTGTGGAGCAGAATAGTGGGAACTTTTTCATGTTAATTTTTTTTCCCCTACCAAAAAATTTGGCATTGACACAACAAGAGGGGTTAGTAACTGCAAGGCAGGGCTCTGGAATAAGGTGAAGCTAGTATTCAATAAGAAAATTTTATTGCAAGGAACAAAAATAGTAATTATCCTCTAAATGCCTTTTATTATTTTAGTCCTGAGTAGCCATACACAAGCATCCAAAATGGATCAACCCCTCATCATGTCAAGCTCTCTAGAAATACATATTTCCAAAATTATTTTAGCCTTATCAGACATTCCAGTCTAAAACTTGGAGAGGAAGGTAGAATACATGGAAGACAAGTGATTTTAGTCCTAGGGGTAAGTGACTAATAGAGCTGGGATAGAAGTTCAATTAGCCTGCTGACACCTTGTCCATTCAACTACCATGGACTACTAAGAGATCTTCCCTTTCTTTAACTCCCAGAGCACATTTTTAATGGCATTCAGCATCACAAAAGACTGAAGGTCAAGCAACCTCTTCAGGTCAGGAAGCTTGGTATGAAAGACAGAGAGCATAATGTTCTTGTCAGGTATCTCAGACTTGTACTCTGGTGGTTTTAGGACATGGTTGGTTTTGTTTTGTTTTTTTTAATTGCAATTTTTTATTTATTTGTTTATCTCTTTTTTATATCAAAAATATTTGGTTAAAAAGCAAATAAAATCAAGTTTTATTTTACAAGATTGTTTTGCATAAAGGACTATTTAACCTTTTTAGCTAACTAAAAAAAGAAGAGTAATTTGTTTTAAAACATTTAAAATATATTTTTAATGGTTGTTACATAAAACATTTGCAATAAATTATTCTATGAACATAATATTTAAGAAAAACCTGCTGCTAACAGTATAACCTATGTAGTCTATTCATTGCCCATTTAAAGCAAAAGGTGCCAGACTGCTGTTGGAAGCAGTGACGACTTGTTTGGGAAACTAAAAATGCTTTTCTTTAGAAAGCTTATAGTCTTCCTAAATTTGTTCAGTGACAAAAGAATATGAAAAGTTTGCAATGAATGCTTGTCATCAACAAAAAGAGTTTAGGAACATTGAATTAAAGCTCAGGTTTCTCTGACTCTTGAGCTCCATATTTGGCAGGCCATTTTTCTTCCTAGAAAAATGCATACTGACAGGGAATGTCACATGTTCATGATGTGCCAAAATTTTTGAGTCCAAAATACTTTCTCTGTTGTCTTGTAACTCGACTTTTGTCCTTTCTGTTTAGAAATGCTTCATGGGGCAGACTTAGAAAAAGGGAATTTGTGCAATCAAATAGAAAAAATGCTGGGCAATCAGAGACGACTTGTTGTGAAGCCATGCATCACACTTAAATTCCGAATAAATCATGTGTGAAATTACACCTGTTTATTTACAGACAGTGTGCAACAAAAGGAATAATAAAAAAAAAAATTAAATCCTGAGACTACCTGAGAAACATTTTGCACAAACTAACCAGCATGTTTAAAACAAGATTACACATTGAATAATAGGGCCTGAGGAACTAACTCTGTTGTGGGAGATCTACTAAATTGCCTACTATGACATACACTGATATAAGGAATGGGAAAAGGAACTCTGTCGCACACGAAACACCCTGCCTCTAAGTTCACCATGCTCTTGAGGCCCAACTATGTGGGCGTCCCTTGCAGCATCCATAGACTACTCATACTTTGGAAAGAAATTAGTACATGGTACTTTCTTTCTTCTTTTCTATTTTTCTATATTTCTGTTTCTTTTTTCCCCACTTCCACACATGAGTCTTTTCCAGAAAAGAGAATATATCAAAAAGCACAAGTCTAAAAAGACCTACATTTTATGTAAACACCTAATGCCATATGAGCAGGAGTGCAGGGTGAAAATGAGAAAATATTTTCTTTTTATCTCATATCTATAGTAAATTGCTGACATTCCAAACCCATCCCCAAAGAGTGAAACAGCATTTTTCTGTACTTCAAAATCAGCAAACATCAGAACCAGGGTAAAGAATCCTGCAAGTGATGCATGGTATCCTAATCCATCTGGTAGACAACAAGCACCTTTCAAATTCCCCTATATGAGATTCACCAGAAGGAGAGGTTTTGTGTTTTCACTGTTTAAAACCCACTAAGGGGAAAAAAAAAGGCTCCCCTTGCCAAATTCCACTCCACTTGAAGCATAAAAAAAAGATAATGAAGTTAATTTTAATACAAATTCAAATACTGTCTAATACATTATGTCTGAAGAAGGAAAATGTCTCAGAGGATACTATTTCCCTTCATTTGTGTTGAGAAGTTAAATAATTTGTTCAGAGAATAAGGTTATCCATTGCTTTTGTCCATTTCTCATGTTTTCATCACAGAATATCTTTTCAGACAAGAGAGGCTGTATAGGTCACTCCTGCACAGGCCACCTTCTTTTATAAACCTCTGACCTAATATCAGGTAACAGCTGAGCACTAGGCTCTCTGGTGAATTTCCATTTAGTGCAGCCTCTTGTATAGTTATGTATTTTCAATATATCCAATGGGTTTCCTTGGCTTCATATAGAATTTTCCTTTAATCTTCTTCATAGAAAATCTTTTCACTTAATATTCACATTGTCTCACTTATCATTAATCTTTTCAAATTTCACTTTAAAATGATACAAGACCAGGTTGGAGGGGGCTCTAAGCTGATTCTAATGGAAGTTGTCACTTTCCATGATGTTGGGGGTTGGAAGTAGTTGATCTTGAAGGTCCCTTCCAACCCAAAACATTCTATGACTCTGTGAATGCTCAGCATCTTTCAAATTGTTCTAATGCCAAATGCCTAACTTGTTTCTCTCAGGTGATGCAATTGCTTCTGGCCCATAGAGTAATGGTGCCTAGCAGGGCACATATCTGGGATTTTTGCACTTACAGAAGTAAAGTTTTTGTCAGCTTGTAGTTTCCTCAGCTCATGTGAAGCACCTTTTCTTTTATTCTCATTTGTAAGGAAATCTCAGCAGTGGTCAAGGTTCCTGTGTGCATAAGGATTCTTGCATATTCTTTGACTTTACAAATGCCACATTTCACTTGCCCTTCTTATTTCTTCTTTTTCATGTTGCAGACAATTCATCTTCTTGGCATTTATTATGAGTCAAAGTTGACCAAACCAATCTTCCAGGGTTAATTATTAATTTGATTCATCAATAATTCAAGCATTTTTTCCAGCTATGTGATGTCATCTGTGTTAGTTAAGGACCTTAACTTTAGATTATCTCAAGTCATGCTCTCTACCTTATTTATCATTCTTACTGTCTAGTTTAAGAATATGATGAAAAGCTGTAGTGCTTCTATGAAAAGCATAGAAAAGATTCTATGCCTTCTTATATTATATTTATAGGGCTTTGGACTTGTTAATTTTTTTTAATGCTGCAAGAGTCTTCAAACATAACTTTCATACTTGCAATTATATTATCCGAATGCCATGTGACTTTGCAGCTTTCCACATTGCTTCCAAACAAGCTGAAACAAAAGTCAATGAAAAGGACAAACATCATTGTTGGCTTCTTGCTTTCTTCAGCAGTCAGCAGAGCATACATACCCAACCACTGCAACTTCAGTCTGGTTTGAAGTTGCCCTAGCTGTCCTCCCCTTTTACTTTTTAAAATGCTTTCTGTCTGCAAATTATTTTGCTCACCTGATTTGCTTTCCTGATTTGCATCTCAGCAGAATCTTTTTACCAAGTCAGTTCCACTATTAATATACTCCTTTCCCTCATATTTCTTCTTCCTCTCATACGTTATTCCACCCAAATTGACTAACAGTCTCCTTAGCATCACATTTTTCTTTAGTCATAGTGATCATTCTCAGCTTAACCATTTTGTGCATTTTTCAATTTTTCATTATTCACAATATCATAGAATGGGTCAGGTTTGGAGGGATCACAGTGGTTCATCTGGTCCAATCTCTCTGCACAAGAGAGCTCCAGGATCCCTGGAGCACATGGCACAGGATTGCATCCAGACAGCTCTAGAATATCTCCAGTGAGGGAGACTCCACACGCTCCCTGGGCCATGTGTTTCAATGCTTGGTCACTGCACTGTAAAGGTGTTCTTCCTCATGTTCAGTTGGAGCTCCTGAGCATCAGTTTCTGCCTCAGCCTCCATTACCTCTTGTCCTATTGCTTGAAGAACCTGCAACCATCCTCTTGACACCCTCCCTTTACAAATTTATACCCAAAAATGGGGTCCCTTTACAGTTGCCTTTTCACAAGTCTGCCAACCTTTCCTCATAAGAACAATGCTCCAGACCCTTAACCATCTTTGTCTGTGTGATCCTTGAATGTCAACCACCTCTCTCAGACCCCTCTTAAAATATAGACACTTAAGAGAAGAATTTAATTGTGTCAATATCCCGGTAGTGCTTTATAGGGATGCTCCATAGTCCTGTGTCGTGGTTATGTCTTTGACTGCTTCCACTTGCTCAGGGCTTTCCCTTGCCACAGTTCCCCTGTTCCTACAACTTAGCTCTTTTATCCTTGTCCCCACCCCCCTTTAAATCTAGTTTAAAGTTCTATACTCCCGATCTCTTTAAATTGAGTTTTCTTTCTTTTTACGAGTCTCATTCTAGAAATGCCTTCATTCCTTACAATGATGTCATCATACTTGCAGCTTTTCCCAGAAGTATGATTTCTTTCTGTATCTTAATCTTTTTAAAGCTTATCCAGCTATTTCTGTCCTTAGATCTTCTAAAAATTTTCTTTCCTGCATTTAGTTTTGCTTCCCTGAATATTTCTTGTCCTCTCTGTAATGAGATTTCTTCATCAACATGAATTAATGGACTGAAAAATGTCTAAATGGTACCTTGAATGCCTTCCTCATAGAACTTTCATCAAAATTGAATTTGGTTTCAACTACAGCCAATTTTTGAATCTCAAAGTTGGGGGTTTTTTCCACTTAACCCTCTTTCCCACAGGGAAACATTTTCATGAACAACAGCATTTTCTACTCTCCTATTTTCAACATCCAATGCCTTTACTAATAATAGAGTGCTCTCTCTTCCTTTTAGTGTGGGTAAATGGTGAATTCCATAAAACCTTCCAATGTCTTCAGGAGAAATCCACCTGCAGCCTGTAATCAAACTGTGCATCTCAAGGCAATTCTGAACTTTGCCCTTGACAATATGAGAGAAAGAAATGACTGAGCGAGGATGCAGTAATGTTACCAAGAATTACATTGGTTTTAGTATTTTTTGTCAGGCAACACAACATCTTTTTTTTAAAAAAGTAACAGCCGCTTTTGAGAATTTTCAACTACCTGCACTGACAAATATTCCTCTCTTCTATTAAAATAAAATCTTAATAATCCATAAGGGACAATTGAAATAATAATAACCTAACATTTTGCAAGAATTGCTTTTGTAATATGATGATATCACTATTAAAATAATTATGTTTTTTAAATGATTAGCCCTCACAGTCACTATTTAAAAGTAAACTGTGTCTATTGTTCTTGAATTTCTGATCGGTTTTGTCTCATGTAATGGGTGGGTTGCTATCAGATGTTTGGCAGAGTACAATGCAAATTAAGTTTTTTAGTCTGTGGAAATATCCACTAACCATACACATTTCCAAACTTCAAAATGCATGCTTGAAAATTACAGTTGATTAGATGCTTTGTTGTGAATCGCAGAACAAAAGCTGAAAATCCTGCTCTGCTTTTCATTTATTATATCAAACAATGATGTTATTCCACCATTGTAGATCATAAAAGGTGTGCTCATGTTTGAAGAACATAGTGTCCATAAGGTTTAATCTGCAGTCTTATGTTCAGAGGGGTTGTAAATCGATTCTTCACTAGATGCTGTAGCTCTTGTCGATTGAAGATAAATGGCCGAATTCCAAGAGAATACAACACAAAGAAAAGCATTAGCCCTGACAATTCACAAACAAAGTAAAGAATATTATTCACTCCTTTTTCTTTTAAAATAGTGCCCAGGTTTCAAACAATATAGAGGAATCTTACTTAAATCATTGCAATTATTTAGTCAAAATGAGTTTGTTTATGAACAAATGTACCAAAAGAAAAAAAGATTTATTTCTTTATAAGAAGTAAAAAGAGGGAGAATAGACAGGAGAAAACTATCATAGTCCCAACAGCTATGTTAATAGCTGTAGCTTTGTTTTCAGCCTTTTTTTCTTTTATTATCTTCTTGCTGACCTATTTCTTCACTGAATAAAAGAGTGTCTGAAACACATTGAATGCTTCTAGGTCAGAGGTTCCCAGCGTCTGTGCACCATGGTGACAGTCTCAGGAGATTTTCAACCAGCAAGAGTTTTCACAAATCTCTCATGAAAACCTTCAGGTTACTGGAGGCTAGAAAGGTTTGAGCTTGGTGTGGGGTTTATTTTGCACTACATGAATTTGTCTTCAGCCTTTGTGAGTTTGCGATTCCCTGGATCACTTGGCTGCCTAGTCCCAGAAATTAAAATATATTTTACTTTTCTTTCTGTGACATTAAAAATGCATTGCAATGAATAATATAGTAGGGCTGTGTATAAAACTAAAGCTTCTGCATTCCTTTTAAATGTTTGTTCTTTAAGAGAGATTCTCTGAGGGAAACTTATTGAAATGATGAACAGTAATTTAATTTTTTATCATAAGCATTAGTGGAAAATAAAGGACAAAAGTACTTTGCAAGGCTGAAGAAATGGAAAAGATATTTATCATGGGAAAATACAGCATCCAAGCTGAATCTCTGGCAGTGCACATTCTTTTTCTGTTCAAAGAGTGGCAATAAGGAGATTAATATTTAGAGTTTAGAAATATTTTCTATTTATGTCGTAAGCAGCAAGTACTAAAGTAACTTACCATGAAAGTATGCTTTAAAAAAGTATGTAGTCAACAGATGAAAGCAAAGCTTTTGTGAGAAATCATTCCTAAATTTTGAAAATAAATTCAGTAACTATTCTGGAGGAATGAGAAAAGTAATAGCAGGTCAAATCATTAACCTGTACATATCAGTATTTCTGATATGAGTAACATCTGCACTTTTGGAAGACATCTAATGAAAAACTGTTCCAGGAATTCGCCAGTTGTTCAAAGATTTGGAATATCATGCCACATCACTGCAATTTCATGGAGAAAATTTAAAAACTGCTGAAAGCCATAGTAATTATTGAAACTAAGACTTGTATAAAACTCTTCAGTTCAGGTACCATTTTTGATGTTCTTCTTCACTCATGCACAACCTTTTCTGATATCAGCGTGAACCTCTAAATAACAAGGAATAGGTCTTTGCAAATTGCCAAATGGCAGGGAAAAAGATAAAAACAGTGATGTTCTTCCCCCTTCCAAAAAGAAAATATCAGCTGATAAATCGAAACCTAAAACTACAGAATCAAAATATTAAGTATTTCATTTTCTCTAGAGACACCTCATGAATTGACATCCTTTATAAAAGCCAACAGGCAGCTTGGTTTCAGTAGGTCAAAAGGATTTATTGAGGTACACACTGCAATTCCATTTCTCCATGACAGGTGCTATCCAGCTTTACAATATTTTGTATAAAATGTAGATAAGCTTTTTCTTCAGGATAATCTCAGACCAAACCCAAAGACATTTTGAGATTTTGCTGAGCTATGCAGAATATCCATCAATAATGTTGTATACAGTAAATTGTGAATAAAATACCTGGGGTTTTGGAGCACTCTTTTAAAAATCCCATCTGTAATAGTTAATTACTTTTATATACATTTGTGTATCAGTTTCTCCCAATTGTACTAGCCACACATCTTTCTTTCTCTCTCTCTCTCTTTCTCTCACACAACACACAGAGACATGGATAAGAGAAAAATAATTTTCCTGTTACAAATTAAAATAATTGTTTTGCCCGCCACTATATCTCAAAAACATGGGTATTTTCTACCAATTTAATGAACTCAGAGCAAGAATATCTGCAATGATGAGATTTTCTATATAAACTGCTTCCAAAATCCTAGTTAGTCTATACCAACAATGCCATTTTCAACCTGAATGTGCTTTTAAAAAGTGTTAATCCTTTTATTTTTGTCCTTCATATTATTCTAAGGACAATTATCTCATTGTTGAGGAAAAATGGTACAATGAAGATGGTATAATATTCAAAGGCAGAAAGCATCAAGATTCAGTGCATACCTTTTGCCACTCTTCTCACAGCAAATCACGTAAGAGTAGCAACAATGTAAAAAATGACAAGGGCCTCACCAAACTTGCAGCATTCTGCACTTCAGTTTACCAGGTCCGCAAGTTAAAATCATCATGCCTAAGTCAGTCATGGAAAATGCTTTTCTATCAAGGCCACCTAGTCCACACCATGATATGGGGATATCTCTCGGCCACATGCAAAGGAATGGGAGACGGGTAGGGCAGACCTAGTTATGCATAACCAGGAGAGAATGTAGGCTTCCAAACACTAAAGCATTCTACACAGTACATCTCAGTTATATAACTGTGCCCCTTACATTTTTCGTGCAGCTTCCTGATGTTTTGAAGGTCCTCAGCTTGCAATTTATATTACTAAAGTCTTCATTTGAGAGGCAAGGGTTCAGTACTGCTCTTTCTCAGAAGAAGGGCTGTGCCCAAAAAAGAGAGTTTGATTTTAAACACAAACCCTCTTTTTTGTCTAATGCAATGGAATTTAACCACTTAGTCAAAGATTCATCCAGAAAGATTTTTATGCTGAAGCCACTGGTTTTGTTGCCCTCAGTGGACATACAGGTGTTCTGTTTATGTATATATACATGTAATCATGAGTTTTGTAGGTACAAGACCAAATAGTCAAAAACATTGTATATATTCTACTGATTATGTTAAATACCAGGAGACTAAGTAGAACAGCAGAAGTAGGAAATCTAGTGGAAAACTTATTTTTACACCACACATCTGACCAAGTCTCCTGAAAAGAAGAAGCCCAAGAAAAGAAACAGTTTTACAGGTTTTATTCTTTCTTAAGAAAAAATGTGAAATCAATTTGGAAAGTGAAAGTACAGGTCACAGGAAAAACAGGTGAGGAGCAAATAGACAAAAAGAGTAGTCACATAGAGAAATATCAGGTAGGCCTATTTTTTGAAAGCACTTTAAAACACTTTGGAAAATAACAATGGTCTCCAAGGATTCCTGATGGAGAAGTCTCATATTTAGTAATTCGCACTGAAGGCTTTCAAATACAAGCAGCAACTTGAAATGTCACCTTTTCTCATCTCTAATCTCTCTAGTGGATGTCCAGCTAAGAACCTGGGGATCTCACAGCAACTAAGCTGTTAAACTTTTTGCCCCTGAAAGAGTAAACCTTGTCACCTTGAACAGGATTTTCTTCATGGGCATCCAGTACTCTGTGGATTGGAGTCAGGAGTTTTCTGGTTTTGCCACCCAAAATGCCAAACCCAAATGCAACAATTTTGTAATGAAGACATGCAGCAGGAAAAGTACCTGCAGAATGATGATGAACACCAGCAGGTAGTGCTATTTTACAGGTTCAGAATTTGCAAATTGTCTTGCCTGTGGCACTGTGACTTTGGGTAAGCAGCCTGACTTACCTGTCATTTCTTCTTTGTCTTCTCTAAATAGTTGAACTAGCACACTTTGGTGCCAAAGAGTTTTTAAGATATTCAGTCACTGCATACACACAGTTTTGAGGATAATACTTTTTGTGGGAACTAACACTGATGGTTTGATCTTCAAAGATGTAGTTTGACTTTTGTCCTTTAGTACATGCCAGTGACCACTCTGTACATAACAGTCCTGAACAGTTCGCAGAGTCAACATGGAGCAGGACTCTTTTGTAGATAACCCAATTTTGAAGGCAATATGAAAAAGGGCTATAGAGTAGAGAAAAGTGATGTGTGGAAGAGGTGGGTAATGAATAATTAGGAATTAAATGTAAAAAGAAGAATAAGACATCATCCCATTAAGTGGTGAACTATGACCCACCACTGCAATGTGCTGTGAAAATCAAAAGTAGAAGGGAATATGAAGATAAATTGTATTAAAGAGAAGTAGGAATTTTAAAGAAGACAGTCATTTGCTTAGGCATAGCATAAACTGCTGACTGCCTCAAAACGAGATTATGCTGTCTGGAGAAAGCCTGCCTTACATTTATGCTCTTTCTTAAACTTTTTTTGCTCTGCCCCTGCCAAGTGGACATGTGATCCTATACAAGGTGACCCTTGGCTCTCTTCTCGTTGAGCAATTCTTATATTCTCACACTGCAGGATTAGCTCCCACTGGGAATGAGAACCACACCCTCTTTCCCCTTCATAGTGGAAGGAATAAAAAATTATGGGGAAAAAGAAATGACTGCTTGTGATTGCAGGCCTCAAGCCAACTCAGCAATGCTTCTGGGAAAGGAAAAACGGGATGTGAGGTGGATGAGAGGTGGATGAGAGATTGGTGCTGAAGAGGAAGTCCCTACAGACTCTGCATGCATGAGGAAGAATTAGCACAGAACTGGACCCATTATTTGGGTAACCTAACAACTAAGCCTCCAAATTATGGTCTAGTCCTTTAATAACATCCTAACACCCTGTAGACAAAAATCAATGCACCTTGAATCCATTTAGTCACATAGAAAAGCAAGCCTGCAGTTCCTCGTGGATATAATAATCTCAGAGAAGTTAGCTAGAAGTGAAGTTAGCTTTAGAGAACAAGAGAAAAAAGGGAACCACTGCAGTGTGAATCCTGACTAAGGCTATCACTAGAAATGTCCATGCTGCCTACAAGTAGTCTTTTAGCTCTGATCTCAAGGGTTATTTTCCTACATAATGAGAACAGCTGAGGAAGGAAATCATAATGCAGGTTCTTGTTCTATGAATATTTTTTTGAGCACTGACCTGAAGTGCCCAGTGTTTCACAAGCACTAAAGCTACTAAAAATTTTTAATAGAACACCAAACTTTACTGCAAAAGAAAGATTTTTTTCCCGTATGAAATCTCTACTGAATGGAAACTTTTATAAGTCTAGGAACATCTGGATAAAAAATATCTGAATCTATTTCTCACTAATTCTATAACATTGTTTCTCTGACTTCCTTAAATAATATTTTGATGCTGCTTTTTCTTTTTTTCCCTTTTCAGAGATCATGCTGTGCTTCAATACAGGTAACAAAATTTTACCTATCACTTTATACCTCTTAATCTCCCCGGCTGTTTTCTCTGATTTGCATAAAAGGGGGGAGAGTAACATGGTTAAACTGTTCGGCAGGTCACTGTTTAGCAGTAAAGTGAGTGAATTCAAATCCTGGAATAAGTTCCAGATGGCTGCTTCTTTTTAAGTTCGGCGAAGGAGGGCTGAGGTGGTGGCAGGCGCATCATCCCTTTGTTGGGAGCGATCAGCAGCGCTGATCAACAGCTCCATCTCCTGCCCGACGAGCAGCACGGCACGGAGGCGAGCCACAGGAGCCACTGTCTTCACTGCCTCGCTCTGTTTAGGCAGAAAACATATGCTGGAATTTGTACTTTAAGTATTCTTCTTAGCTATTTCTGACCTTAACTTCTCAGTTTTTTGCTGGCAGCAAATGAAATGGTGCAGAAATCTAATAAACCTAGATAAACCTCCAAAACTGCTTTTAAAATGTTGTTATTATTATACATTTAAGCATCTCCAAAGTAAGGAAATAAGGTGCAAATAAGGTCACCCTTATGAATATCTATATCTATATCTATATCTATATCTATATCTATATCTATATCTATATCTATATCTATATCCATATCCATATCCATATCCATATCCATATCTATACACACATATGTAGTTGAATATCTAACAAGGTTTTTAAATATGCTGCAGACAGAGACAGAGAAGGATGAAAATATTTTTTTTTTTTTTTTATTTCAAAGTCTTCCTAAATTGTGTAAAATCAATACAGCACAAGAGTGACATATGTATGAGACTGAAGGATCATAGCTAAACTTTAATGCTGAGCACTTCACTGAGTTCTCTCAATTAGGAAAGTTCAAAGAACACCATAGCCTGGTAACCACCAAGCAGAACCTTCCACAGGCAATGTTGTTTATAACTGCATATTGAAATTCAGTCATAAAACTGTTTCATATGCATTTCTCTAGTAAAGGCATTAGTGTGCAATGAATGACTTATGTCGTTTGAAATCTGTCACATACTGCATTCAGCTCTCACCATAAATTCCCCAGAATGAAGCGGATAATGGAATTGTTTCTCGTCTCTCCCCTTACATTAACTGAAGCATTTCTTATATTCATTGCCACTTTCTGTTTTCTGGCTTTCAATAGCAACATTAATAGAAGTGGAGGTGTATTATCTTATCAGGACTTTATATTTTCAAATATCCAGGATGCTCTCACATCGCCTGCTTCCCACATAAAAGCTGACTGGGAAAAGAGAGGCTTTTCTCCCCACAATCAATATCTGAACAAGTGCTATCCAGCAAAAACATCTATAGTCTAGACATTAAAGCAAACCTTTCAGCAGCACATCCTGATTTCTGCTATGTAGCATGACCGTGGCAGTTTATTAAAGCTTCTCTTTCAGTCTCTAACTTAATGCTTTGTACGACGAATACCAGACTTTGGAGGTTCTCTTCTCTGCAAGAAAATACCTAAGGTGAAGAATCAAACTAGTGACAGGTCTGGTTTGAGATTGAAAAATGTGACTCAAAACTTCTAATTGTCATCTAACAGGACCTGCAATCAGGCACTGCAATGAAGAACCCACAAATCCATGGAAACAAAGGACAAGCAATAACCATCCCCAGCAAGACAAGAAAAACAGAAAGACTGTCTTACAAGTTTTCTTAAAGACTTTTGCTTTCAGGGAAAAGCACAGTGTATGAAAGTCCAGAAACAAAAGCAAATACCATCTTCCCCATGTGAATACAAATAAAGCCCTTCCCATCAGTGTGGCCTCTTCCTACAGGGTTCCAGAGCTTTGTTTTCCAGCTGAATTTGGCTCATTTATCTATAATGTCTTCACGCACACCTGTATCTGCCTCCTTCACCTAAGTTGACAAAGGAGATGAGGGCCCTAACACCCAAAACATGCCACAGTTTTCAGAGCCATAACAAGGAGGTGAATGGGGAGCATCCTAGCTTTAAATTACTCCTTAATGGAGTGGAAGTTCTCCCAGTATGTTTTCAGACATTTTCTGATTATTTGCAGACTGTATTCTGTTTTGCTACACCTACAAATTATGCTATGATTTCCATTCATTCCCAGGATTTTTAACACAACAAGGGATAGCAGAACACGGCCCTTCATCATTATATTTAATGTCATTTCAGCAAATGGCAAAGACATGCAAGTGAACTATTTAGTATTTTCTTTGCAAGGACAGAGGAGCTAAAGATGGTGATTACAAATCACTCTGGGGCATGCCTATAAACTCCAAGTAATCCATTGAAGGGAGATAATGCTAACATATAATGGGAGCAAGGAGATCAGTATTGCCTTTTCACTGTAATACTAGGAAACATCAATATGCATTGCTCTGCTAATACAATGTGTGTTGTTTAGCAAAGTCAGAACAAGGCAAAAAAAGAACAAGATTAGAAACCCACGAAAGCGTGTCCTGTGCACTGATTGGCTGGAAAACACTTTTGTGCTGCAGCCAAGCAGCTAAAACCCAGAGACTTGTTTCATTACTACAAAACCAGAATGTCAAAATCAGAATTTCTCTCTATTGCCTCAGAGCTAATTCTTACCACAAATCGTGGCTTTGTTAGCACGTACAGTAGTCTTTGCTTCCTGGAATTTCACAGGCTGTTTTTCCTAGTAATAATTAAAGCCTAGGACGCTACTAAAGCCTGCTAAAAACCTCCTCTCTCCTAAGAAAACTTTTCTCACTTATAGTTCTCTAATCTCCAAAACAAAATACTGCTGCACAAAATTCTTGGAGGTGTCTTGGAGCAGGGTAAACATTGCCACCCTTGGGCTGATGAGAGCTTGTAGAGGCTTTGGCCGAGAAGCAGGCAACAGCTCATTTGAGACTGCATCCACAGTTTTGGCTTCTCTAGCCTAGAGAAGCTGTGCAAGAGGCTTCTGTTCATGCAGAATTTCAATACTTTCAAAGGGCAAGTCCAAATTTATTTTTTTTTCTCCTGTCCTGCAGGCCTTAACCAGTTACTATGTTTGTTAATGCCTTCAAATCCTGGTTTTAGTCTGCTCTATGTCATATGTATTTTCTGTGTCTCCACATTGTTTTTCCATTCACATTTATTTACTGGCACTTTTATGCCCTTCTTATGTTATAATTTCCAGCCTCTTTGCTCTGAATACCTAAAGAATAATGTTCTATTCTTCTTTCACAGAGCAGGAAACCATGTCAATATAGCTCTATGAACCATGTGGAAAAATAAGTTTGTATTTGTTTAAGTTCAGCATTTAACAGGAGTCAAGTAGTGTGGAGTTAGGGGAGATTCACATCTTGAAATGTGGATTGAGTGTATAAAATCATTAAAATTTATTTTCCATAGGAGAATTGTGAGGTTAAGCCATTAAATTTGTGGATTTGCAGAGGTTTCCCAGAAGCTTACTCAAATTACTATTTGTATCATGCTAAACCTATTCTACTTATTATGCTAGTAGCATAAATGACCACTCATGCAAGGGAGAGTGACAAGATTATCCTAACAGTGCCTCTGAAAACTCAGGGTCACTTTGAAACTAGGTAACCTACAGAAACAACTGTATTAAACCAATATGAGTTTTGTGAAACTGGTATTCTCTTAGGGACTTTTTCAGTTATTTGGGTTAATGCATAAACAGTCAGCCAATCCAAAACAACCTTTGAGTGGTAAACACAGAGAAGCTAGTCTTTTTGTGGCATGTGTGTTCTTTTGGTTTTGTTTTGTTTAACAAGGGCAATAATAATGAACATAACAGGCACTCTACAGGACAGCAATGATGAATGCAGAAACTCTGCATCTCCTATGATCATTTTAAATATTTAAGAATATAACAAGTCTTCAGCATATTGATTTACTTTTATTACCTTCTTTGGCAGATACTTGGGCACTATACTCACTTCTCATGAAAATTTAAAAACAGCCCACTACTTGTTCTGTATTCCAGCATCCAAGGAATGTTGTGTATCAGCAGGGACCCTCTCAGCTGGCCTCCAGCACAGCAACAACAAAATACAGGAAAATTTTGGCACATAATTAGGCCTTTCTAGCCATGTTTGGGAGGTACAAGACTGTTCTAAATTGAAGAGGTTACACAGTTCTTCACTATCAAGTGCTTCATACTGGAGGTCTGAGAGATACAAAAGGAGTCTCCACACTCAGTCAGTGCATTTCTGAGCTGAAACACTTACTTTAGAACTTGTAGCAGAGACCTTTTTGTTGTAGAACAAGGGAATGTGAGAAACGTGTAAAAAATACTTCATCTCATTTATGTCTTAGAAATCCTGCCTTAAATCAAGGCCCTGAGAAATGAAAAGATTTTCTCCAGAGCCTTGTGAGGACAATAGGAGGTTTTTTTCCCCATCTATAGAACTTATCTCAAGGACTCAAAACCATAACTAACCCAGTTGCAAATTTCTGTAGAAACAGAGCTGTAGGTCAATTGTTTGTCTGAAGATCCCATTGATAAAAAGATAGCAGGAAAAAAAAAAACTTTCAAAAATGTACTTTTTTAATCCTATTAATCAAAGTCAGTTCTAAATCTTTGAAATACCCAATATGTAACTTTTATATTGCAATAGCTTCTAAGTTGTGTTCAGACAGCAGAATGCTTATCTGAAATTGTCTCAAAGTATATGCATCTAAAACCACTCAGGTTGCTAGGGTATTTCAATTACATTTATTTTGAAGTAATTATTTCTTTTCCACAGCAATGCAGAGTGCATAATTGTAGTCTTGCATCCAACTGTGGCTTAATTGCAGCAATATTTGCTGGTAGCAAAAAGGGAAATTATTGATGGAGTAAAAGGTATTTGCTATGTTGTACCTCCCTCAGCATTTTTCTCAGCAAGGTAGAATTAATGGGGGAATAGGTGACCTCTAAATGTGCCTGAACTCCACTGCATTCTGAAAGGATCATTGTGCAGAAGGCTGTTTAAGATAATTTCCTTAAAAGGCCATTGGCAAGTGCCTAAAACCTCTATTGATCCTGTTCCAGCAGGAAATATCTTAACTTCCCCAGTCTGAGCAACTAAAGATTTGCGAACTTCTTAGCTGCACATGTGGCCCAAACTGCTTAGAAGGGAGAAAAGCTGAGAAAATGCTTCCTGCTAAATATAGAGAAAGCAAAATCTTGATGATTACAGATATCAGGAAAATGCTTGGCAGATTGAAAACCTGCCTTTAAATGGATGGTGGTTGAGAGCACTTAGTCAATGCTAGTCAGGAACATCATACGAGTTCACTTATTGCATAGGTTTTGATAAGAAAAAAAAAAAAAAAGAAAATTACTGAGGCTATTAAAAGATTATCCAGCACGAGAAGATGAGACGGATTCCCAAGCACAAAGGAAAGAGGAAATGAGTTATTTAGGAAAGAGGTATTTATACCTGCTGTGGATCTGTCCATAAGGATTATTTAGACTAGGAAAGCAATGAATCCCAGTGTACAGAGAAGAAATTTTTTTTAAGAAATTTCTTATACTTTGGGCACGTCTGACTGATATATAATCGTAAACACATTTAGGAATGTAACTGCAATGTTAGAAACTCAAGTCCAAGATTTTTGCTTTGTTGACATTTTCAACAGTTCCATTCAGCTGATATGTGACTATGGACTATTCTGGTAGAAAGTTCTTCAAATTTTGATGCCCCAACCAGTCTCTTAGCTGCTGCCTAAGCCTATCTTGTGTGTGGAGCACGATTCTGTAGTCAGACTGTAGACTCAAAATGGGAACAAAATTTTCTGACATGAGCAGTTGTACATCTCTCCATGTCCATCATACCCAGCTGTGCCATGATGAAGGCACCCTCGGGAGTAAATGGTTCTCACCACAGGATATGAAGCATCACTTCCAATGCCAACACATCAGAGGCAACTGCATCAGATCCCATTCAGCTATCCAGGATCCTATCAGAAGAGTTGGTTTCTCTCACAAGTATCTATCAGAAGAGTTGGTTTCTTGACTCTACACTTATTTTTTATCTCAAAGACTGTACAGTGGGGATAATTTTAAAAGGCACTTTACCCACTCTAGCCTATCCCCCAGGCTTGATGTTCAGGCACCAGGGGGAGCCAGTTCAGATCACACGGACTGGATATGTGAAAAGATTTTTCCATCTCCTAAGGGTCTTCCAAACTGACTAGTGGGTACAACCAGGTGCGAGTGAGCCTCGTTGGTGTTTTCTACGAGAAAGGCATGTCTGACTTAGCAACCTAATTCCAGGGAACGATGAACAGCTAGGAAACATCAGCATCTCTTGTTTCTTAAGTAATTTCACTTCTCTAATTTGAACTGTTCTGTTTCTTTCCTGTTTCAAAACAAACCTCTCTAGGAGGAACTATCTCTAAAGACTGTGCAAGCACAAAATAGTTTGTAAGAGTTCATGTCAAAGCTCAGGAATGATCCTGCACTGTCTTTTCATCTGTGCAGTCATAACCTTAGTGATTAGTCTGATTGGGCTGCAGTGGCCTCTGCTCAGCAACAAACAAGGTATTGAAACCCATAAGTCATTTACTAACCCAATGATCATGCAAAGCTTGCTGTTCTCACTAACCAGCAGTGTTATAAAACACAGTAACTCAGAAATATTGAAGAGTTCAAGGCTGGCGGCCAGAGTGATGTTAGTGTTGATGGATCATGAAAAATCAGATCTTACAACCGCATTATTTCAGTGACAATGACTTCTCTCATCTATATTATGTGCTTTTAAAACTAAAATACAGCCTTTGGACCAGACATGGTTTCCTGTAATGACTTCGGACATAAATGTTAGTAGATTATCTCATTTGGAGCTAACAAGAGACAGAGCCTACAGACTCCTTGCTTCCTTGTAGGACTAATGTCTATTATTCATAAACATTTCCATTTTCGTTTCAATAAGTACAGAACTTTTTTTTTCTCTAATGACGTGAGGAGTTACAAGATTCTGAAAATCTGACTCACAGTCAGAATTCCTAATGCAAAAGTAGTCAGAGGTTTATGGCCATTTTTAAATTTAGCTTACAGCTTTGGCAGAAGAAAGATATACAACAAAACAAAACATGCAATAAATAATTATGAATTGAGCAGAAAAAACAGAGGCTTGTGGTAGCAAGAAACACTGTTACTAAAAATAAAAATACGACTGCAACATTTATAATTTAAAAGCAGAAGTCTGAACCTAAAGCAACTTCAAATTTAAATAAATTTTTGAATCTTCAGATAGGTCCCTGTTGCTTTGGTTCCATGTGAAAAGCAGCAGGTCTTCTAGCTGTAGATCTAGTACAGCCAGAAAATTTTCAAAACCTTGGCTTTTGGCCAAAAATATCAAAAATTCTCTGCAAGCATATCTTGTGCTAAGAGACTTGCCTAAAATATACTAAATATATACTAAAATATACAGTAATAGTTGATGTATTCATTATTTATATAAGGTAAAGCAAATTCAACTGCTGGGAATACACCTAGGAAGTTGGAGTGTTAGTTCAAGGTCCTGCTTCAGGGAACAATTAATTATTTATACAAAGTGGAAACAGGTTTGAAAGAGGCTGAAATAATCTGTTTCCATAATGCCTGATAAACTGATAAGGCTATCCCTTGGGAAACAGAACATAATTTCAGAATGCAAGCATGTTAACTGTTTGGGACTTTTTCTAGAATCATAATACCACACACAAAATCTCATTAAAAATAATTTTTTAAGACTTCAGTGTTATCTAGTCCAAACCTAATCATTTATTTGGCTGGAAATGCAGACCCAACATCTAAAATAAACCAAGCAAGCATGCAAGTGCTTCCGAATGGCTCCTAATGGTGATTCCTTAGCAAGTGGCTTGAAATCCTGGCATGGCTTATATCACTAGGAGCTACAGATGCATTTTTAAAGGTGTTTAGGCACCTAAAGATGCAGATAAGAAGCTGGTAGAGTTTTAACCATTAGGCACCTCTTTGCTTCTTTAGGTGCCTAAGTATCCTGAAAAGCTTGACCCTGAGAGCCAGGCTGCAGGCTCAGTCAGCGACAGGCCCCCTCAATGGCTTTTATACAGATTTTATTTATGATCTTGGAAATAAAAGCTACCTCTATCATTTTCCAGTTACCCTGATCCACTTGTTTGAAATAAACAATGGATTTTGCATGCATTAAGTGTATGACTAGCAGGAAAAATTTGGGTTTTTTTTTAAATCCTCGTTTTATATTAGTGGCCACTGAGCCACCTGCATCTTCTGGAGACCAGAAACATCTCTTTTTTCTCACGTACAGTGATTCACATGCATTTCTATTTGGCTCATAACCCTGGGTTATCCTTTTTGGAATAATTCAGATGACAAGCGACTTCTGAGATACCTTTTCTTGAATAATAAAGCCCAGCAAACCATTGACTTTCTCCTTATCTCATGCAACATTTACAAATGCATAGCCCTTCCCATATTAAGAAAGATAGGTACCAAAAATCATCACAGATACCAAACATAGAACAGGGAAGACTTAGAATAGAAAGTTCAGGGGGTTATCTTTTTTGGTTTTGGTTGGTTTTTTTTTTTTTTTTTGCTTTATATATTTGACATTTAAAGAAGCTAACCTTGTAGGAAAATGATGTTTAGATAGACATTAGCATCTTAAAAAGTCTGACATAATTTACAACTTATACTCAGGATGATATGTGCTTGGTATTTGCTCTCCCCTTTCCTTTCCAGCTTTACTCTTACACTGTGGCAACCAGCACAGTATTGGCCATGCCTGATGAAGACCCAGAGGCTCAAGATTTTTCTATATGAAAGGTAATATGGATATTATGAACATTTTTTCTTTCCATTGCCGTCTTCCTTTTTACTAGCAGCAGGTTTTTTTCCACCCCTCAGTGAGTGGGTAACAAAGAAAGGACAGTCATATCAACAGTAATGAAACAACAAATTGCATTTTACTGAAGTGGTCTATTTCACAGAGGATCTCTTAATAAAAATTAACCTCAGTTTATAATGTTATGACTGATCAAACATTAACATCTCTCTCTGCAGATTAAACATCATTTTCAGTGCATATCACTTCACTTTTCCATAAGGTTTACTGGCTTTTGTCATTGATCATGATTGATGTATTGTTTATATGCAGCATTAAACCCATGCTTTGCCTGTTCCTGGTAAACGAAACCCACTTCTGTTCCAAACAGTGAAACTGGTATTACTGTTTTACCTTATCCACATCAGCACTCCTTTCACAGACTTAATGCTACATAAAAGAACCTTGCTTTCTTTCCTCTCTGGACTGCCTAAAATTTAATCATTTCAAAGGCAAAATTCAATGGAATTAATAGAAATTTGAGGCTGTCACAGACGATGGTTTAGATTAATAGTCCATTTAAACTTTTAAATGTCTTCGAGCACTTGAGGCACATACAATTTTTCTTTGACGTTCTCTCAGCTACTCTATTTGCCACATACAGCTGAAGATTTTCTTAAATCCTTCATTAATTTTCAACTTTCACATGTTGTCACAATCCTTTAGATTTAATTTCTCTTCTAGAAGGACTGTTGGCTTAGAGGCGGAATCACTACCATTTGTAAAGGGGTGAAACATAAAAGTGTCTTTCTTTATAAAAAATAATGCTTTTCAGTGGGATCATGCCCCAAGGGTGATTTTATACAGAACACAGAAAGTTAATTCTTTTTCTATGCCAGGTGATTACCATGAGCAACCAGTTCTGGCAGACTCATCTAGGTGCTGAAATGGTAGGTGGTACTGGATTTCACATCAGGTGTCCAGTAGCTTAGTTCCAAACAAAGGACCTGACTCATGTGTTGGAAGGCTACACCTGTGTTTGCAGGTAGTGCAATGAAACCCAGAGAGAAAGTTATGCTGTGCATGGCTGCGGAGCCAGTGAGGACAAACAACTATATCATAACACTTGAAAAGTTATGCTAGAGGATAAAGCTCTCACTTATTTATTTATGAAAACCTCAACATTTTTCACAAAAGGGACTCAGAGAGACCGGTCCTGGAATACTCATTTACCTTGTCATCAGGATCTTTCTTCTACAAGGAGAAATTCAGTCCAAAAGGGCCAGAGAATGGAAGTGAATCTGAATAATTTATATACTAAAAAATAAACCAGTGGACTAATCAATCAAATGTGCAGTTTTTTCTCTGTTCTTCTTTGATGTTTAGTTTAATGAGCAATGAATCAGCTCGACTTAGATAATAAACTTCAAGATGGAATTTAATGACATAAATCCAAAGACAGAAATCTCCAGACTATTCTTGAAGCAGTATCAGATGAGCTCTGTTGGAAGTCATCACCCCAGCTGCCTAAATCAGTTTTTTCTTAGAAATTATCAGGCTGATGACAAAGGAAATAGATACAATTCCTATCCTAATTTTTGCTGCATCAACCCAACATCACAGGCATCTTTACACAGAAATGAGAGATTTTCTGTATATTGTTTGTGGCTGATGTTTGTCTCACAAGTGACTTTGAAAGAATAGTCAGGCGATAACCTCACCTCTACTTTGATTTTCAGCTGAGCTTTGTAGTTCTGTGTGCAGTGCACTTTTTTTTCCCCCTCATAGAGAAAACTTCTCTGTGAATTTTAGGATGACTCTGGCTTTCCACTAAGCTCTGTTGTACCTAAAAACTATGCATAACATATTTGACCTTCCTTTGTTCAATGGTAAATGACTACAGAGAATGTCTTGATTTATCTTCTTTAAACATTCATTATTGGACATAATTGCCATATCTCTTATTTTCATTCCCTTGAGCAGCCCATTTTAATCTCATACCATATGGAAGTGATTGCATGCCATCAACAGCGAAGGAAAACCTGAGGTAGATTTGCATCGAGATAAAATGCATCTGTTCTAAAATTACTGGAGTAATTTCACTGAAGAACGACATAATTCTGGATTATGCCAATAGCATCAGTGTGTTAGACTGGGCAAGAACACATTTGCAGTCCACTCTATGTAAAGATATTGATCAGATAAAGTTAATAACCACATTTGATGATGGCTAGCCTAACATGATCCTTCATTTTGTGCACTGAAATTTGACAGAACAAAATATGTCTTTATCAGGCTGTGAACTCCCTTTTATGTTCCACAATGTCATCATGTCTTATATTTTGGATTCATATATTATTTCTCCAAGGTGTTCAAATTACCTGCTTTCTTTAAGTCCAAGGCTAAATATGTCATTAAATTATAATCACACTATCCTGGTTTTGGCCAGGATAGAGTTCTGGGACTGGAACTCTGAAACTCTGAATAGAACTCTGGAAAAAGGACTATTGTGGTCCAGCCACCAACTAAGTACCACACAACCTTGTAACCCTGCAGGTGGGATGGGGAGAAGTGAAAAATGATAAAACTTGCAGGTTGAGATAATCACAGTTTAAAATAATAATAATAGAAATAATATTAATACTACTACTACTGATAATAATAATAATAATAACAACAATACCCAAGACAAACAAGTGATGCACAGTAAAACTGCTCACCAGCTGTTTACCAATTCCAAACCCATCCCTCAACAAACTCCTGCCAGTTACATAGAGTATGGTGCTCTATGGTATGGAATATTACTTTGGCCAGTTCAGGTCAGCTCTCCTGGCTGTGCTCCTCCACAGTTTCTCAAGGACCTGTTCATAGGCAGTGCAAGGAAAACTGAAAAGTCCTTTACTTAGGGTAAGCACTGCTTAAACAACAACCAAAACTCTCAGTGTTTTCTTAACAGTATTCTCATAATCAATCTAGAACAGAGTTTTACCAGATACTAAGAAGAAGATTAACTCTATTCCAGTTCAAACTAAGACACACAGTAAAGCCCTTAGTGCTACATTCTGAGGTTATCTGTTCTACTTTACCGGTCTGCATGCCCAAGGTACAATGTGCATTCTGGAGAAAAGGATTGACTGGAGCCAGCAGTGTGAAGAAAGAAATGGCAGTAATCTCTTATTACATTTATGTGCCCTATGGACACAGAACTAGAGGGAAAATAGGAGTGCCCTGACAGAAATTCTGGCTGACTTTGGACTCACAGTAGCTATGAGGTCAAAGTTAAACAGTCCACTGAACAGAGTTTTCAGAAATCTATTGAACTACTCCCTTGGAATACTATGGCTGTCCTTGTGCTTCACTTTCCTCGCTTTGCTGTTAGGTGAGAAGCTTGAGCTGAGAAGAGTCTAGACAGGACTCTGGGAAGCAAAGGCCTCAGAGAGTGGTTTCAGGACTCAATAGCCAAGTTTTGTGGCTAGCAGTGAATGCCAAAGAGCATAGGTAAACATAGAAGAGATCTAGGAGCCAAGCCTGAACCTGAACCTCTCATTATCTGCTTCACTTACAGCTCAGTTCCCTTACCCCACTGCAGTATGCTCCAGACAGCATTCATCAAGACTGATTCATTTCAGTAGGAACTGGTCCTTAAAATTTGTCATGGCTGGTACTTCTTGGCCTTGGGACCAAAAGCCATGAGAATAAAAAGTGACTAAAAGCTGAATGAACTCAGAGAGACAATCCAGCCCACAGTGACTTAGTAGCTATAACTACATCTTTGTGTCAAGAACTAGCACCACTATATTTTAAAAAGTAAATAAAAAATAAAAAACTTTAGGTTTTTTTTTTTAATCCCAAGGCTGGTCCCGGTTATAGCTGATCCCCAATAATTTCATTATGTCATTGAATGAAATTTGTTAGTAAGTCAGTTTTCTGAATGCTTGATTACTTCATTCAATTCCTTTTAGCAGTTTCTTGAGAATTTTGGAAGTTATCATAACTGCTGATTTTATAGAGTCTAGGGAACCTTACTGGAGACATTTTCATGTATTGCAAATATTTTAATTTACTGTGAAGTAGCTGAAATTCAACAGCTCTATAAAATATTGACCTTATTTACTTCTGGAGAGCTGTGTCAGGAATTCTTGAGCTAGGTAACAAGGCAATTAGTATGTCAGATAATCCTTTAATTAGATTAGAGGGTGCAGCTTCTATATGTCAAACACCTATTGGTAAATGTAAAAATCTGTCTTGGGGTTTCCTAAGTATGTAAGATCTATTTATTTGTCACATAGTTGATTTAAAACTACTTCTAAAGGACTATTCTATTCAAGAGAATAGTTAGGTTAATCTGACATGAAAAACCTTGAAATATTTCTGGTTTTTGTGTGAGCCAGGGACATATTTCAGATCTACGAGATCTTCAGATCTAGGAGACCCATCTCCTGTCACCCTGTATGGCAACATGATGGAAAGAGGTAAACATCAGCTCACTGCTAGGCAGCACAGGACAGGCTGTATCTTGAAACCTTAAAGCTTTATAAGCCTAATACCAGAAAGCAGCCACTTGTGCAACATCAGGTCCCTGGCTAGGAAGCAGCTTTGATCCAAGTTATTTTATTGACAATTATACGGTCATTGCTCAGTGAAGTACTTTCCAGATTTTTTCATCTGACTCCCTGCCCTCTGAAGTCTGACGGCAATTATTGAAGCTATATCCCTTCTTCCAGCACAAAACCCAAACCAGAAGTCTGCAAACCATTCTGGTTAGAACATTTTCACCCCAAAAAAGGGGCTTCACAGCATAGAAAGGTCTCTTTTCCTTTTCCAGCAAACTCTAGGCATCTGAGCAATTCAGGTCAATGTCAATTGAATTAAAACAAATTCTACTTCAGATGAACTTTTGTCAATGCAATCTTTCAGTGGCATATATATGTAACATGCCAAATGCAGGATCATGACTCTGGAACATGGAGAACATTAGTATTCATAGAGGTTCTCAAACCCCCTTCCACTTCGCCTTATTTATAAATAAAATAACAGTAATAAATAAAGTTCCCAGTACTTGATAGCTGTGTCTTTATTCTGCAATTGAATAAAGTCTATATTTGCATATCTATCAGACCTGTGATAATTTTTATCACAAAAAAGCTGTTGAAAAAAGGTTGGGTTTTTTACCAAATCACTTAGGATTAAGCTGATCTCTGTTAATGTCATTCAGTGAAAAGTTTATAGTAACAGTGTATTCAAGATCTTTACTGTTTAAATGAGCACTTTGAGAGTATAAATTGTGTTGTTGTTTTTAAGGGTTTAGCAGTTGAAAAAACATTCCCTACATCTACATGAAAATTGCATCCAGTAATGAACTTGTCCATAAAAAGTGCAGAGGACTCTTTTGTCTCATGACATGCTTCTGCTCTTTTTCTTTTAATACGAGAGAGGGCTTAGAGCAGGATGATATATCCCCAGCAGGATAACAAAACCACAGAGTGAACCACTCACCTTCATATGTTCTAACAGTTTGTATGAAGTAATCAACATGACTACAGAGTTTTCACTGCCTCAGGCCCTGTACTAGGAGCTCAGAATACATGGAAGCTAGATGTCAGAAAGGAAACAGTACTTGGTTTTGAAATACAAATGAATTTTCTAACCATCTTGTACCCACCACATCTGTGAATTTCTTACACAGTACAAAGAATATTGAAATACATGGCCTTCTGTGGGCTGAATGGTAATAGAATCTGACAGCACAAATCACAAAACAAAGCTTTATTGAGGCAGTAGAAATGATGAGCATATAGCAGCTCACCCAATGGCTGATAGCAGATACAGAATCATGTCTGATCAGATCTGGTGGACTGCCAGGGACACTTGGGGTCTCGGGCATATGGCAGCAACAGCCAATCCTGCAAATGCCTTTTGAATGCAGCCAAGAGTCATGCCACTCTTTGGCTCCACCAAAGATGAAGTGATTTGGGAGAACCATACCTTACATGAAAAATGTGTGTGGCATTCTGTCTGCACTACTGATTCTGGCTGAAGACTGGGTGTCAGGACACTGTGTGTCACCTTCTCTTCAGGAATAGACATTTATATATACACATGCTTAATACTCACATGCAAAATTTCACAGAAAATATCAAAAGATTGTATACTGAACGTGGTTTCAGTATATGTAGCTAGAAATCTCTCTGTTGCTGTTTCTATGTGAAGAGAGTATGGTGTCTGTCTTAGAGAGAAAAAAAATAGAAAATAGTCAGCAATTGTCATTCAATGCTCAAGCATCAGCTTACCTCTAAGGCTTGAAAATACATTTTAAAACTTCTAAACTATGAACATAAATTTAAAAATTGCTCAAGCATTCCTTTTCAGCTGGATAGATGGAAAACTTGGATATTCACCTTAGTGATATTTATGTTTTACTCACCATGCATGGTGATAATGTTAACAAAAATAATTGTCATAACAGCTATTTTCCCTTCTCTCTATATTATAAATATGGCTAGTAGAAAAATTTTTTTTTCTTTTATTGTCTTTACTTCTGTCAGCTTCCTAAAATGATAAATGAACTCTTTCTAGAAAGGAGTGACAGCCTTGTTCTGTATTCTGTATCCTTCTTTATATGAGGTAAATCTGTTGATCTATTGTCATTTGGAAGAGCAAAATTTAAGACAATCATCTAAAAACTTCTCTTCATTCTTCCAGAACATCTATAATTACTGTCAATTGTATAATTTCAGAAATTGGTGGAGCATTTTAAGAAAGAGAAGCAGAAATAGAAAACATCTTCAGTGAAGATGTTCTTGGAACACAGAGGTTCTCTTTGCCTAAAGGGCATATGAGGAAGTGCAACCCTGAGAGCCTGCAGCATGGTCTATTCCTTGGATGACACACTATCAATTTACTGAATTAGTCATATTATCATTGTTCTCTGTGGTGAGCAGATGTGTTCTATTATTTGAGTATGGAGGTAAAAAATATATCATTTTTTTACTCAAGACCTGAACAGGCTATGGCCAAGACCCTAAGACTAACTTCATTATATTAAAAAATTCAGTATATATGGGTATTCAAGAACAAATCTGAGATTTAAAGGATGACTCCAAATAAACTCCACAACAAGACCCCGAATAAATTTTTATGTCACAACATAAATCCCTGCAATGAAGGTAAAGATACCCCTAAGTTTCTTTTGCCAAGAATATTTCTTCTACCACCTTTTTCAACTACTATAGCTTCATCAAGCTTCCCTTGATCCTTACTTGAGGAAATTTAGATCATCAGGCTCCCTGTATTTTCTGTAAGTATTTAATTAAACCAGCTACCAGGGAACTGTTGGTGTCTCTAGAAAGCTGGTTTCCATTCCTTGGACTTCAGCTTTAAGACCCAGGCAGTGACACGCTAGAGAGAAACACCTGCAACTGCTAACCCCTTTAGATCTGGGAACAGCCTTTAGCAGATCAGCTGAAGAGCATTGAGTACAGAAGTAACAGGATCATTCTGACTAATTGCTGTTTTTACATCATATCCTATGTTAGCTATTATGAAAAAAATATTTTTTTACTGTGTATAAATTGGCTAGATTTCAATAGTACATGACTCTGCCTTTTGCACCTGTTGATGAAGAAAAATCTGAGGTGAGGTTGATCAATGAAATATATTGTATTTCAACTAAGATAAAAAAATCAAAAGTGTGTTCAGCTGGTTATTTATTGCTAAAGCACTGGGCTAAATTTAGATTAGAAGGACCATGTTTGATATAAATCCTAATGAAAGAAGCAGTTTTTTGGGGTAAGAATTGTTATTAAAATAGATTTTGGAACTTATCCAGCCTCCAAGTTACAGTAGGAGGATTTGAACAAACAGTAGCTCTGCACATCACCTATATCCTATTATACTGTTCATAGCCTTTTTTGCAAGCTTATTTTAATCAGGAGTAAGTAGTAAAAGCTATATTAAACAGAAATATCAATGCCAAGATGCAGAAGCTTTCATATTTTCAAAACAATACCCAAAACCTTGTTTTTAGTCCATTTCAACAGAAAATACATATGCAAGTCTGTAGGCTAATTCATTCACAGTTGCATAACTATCTTCATTAATCAATGCTTTCTCCATTTTTGAAAATATAAAGTCAGCACATGTAAACCATGGGAACCTGAGAGCTGTCCAGGAGGATTTGCACCCCAGCCTGGCACAGGCAAGTGCTCTCAGTGACAATGCACATGAGCAATATTAAGATGATTATCCTTCCTTTAGGCCTGAAAAAGCACACTCAACCTGGAAGCGTAGGCTTCTGTTGGAGAGTTACTAATGTGACATCTGTGTATTTTCAAAGCACTGCCTGTTTTCATTTCCCAGCCACCAGCACTGCCACAAAGGCAGTTCAATAGTACAGCAACAATCTTCTCTTTCAAGAGTCTTGTTCTTTAACTAAAATAAAACAAAACAAAAACCTCTTCCAATTACAGAGATTAAACTCTTATTCTGCTTGTATAGCATTCCCTACCCCAAATCCTGCAAAACTGAAATTATCTATCAACATCCTTAAGTCTCACTCACAACAGAAGTAATTATGAAAGATAATGAGGAACATGTTTTTCTTTTTGTTAGTGCTCTTTGTTTTTTGCTGTTTTGGAGAGGAAAGGATGCAAAGAGAAATAACCTTTTCCTGTTTACTCTTTCAGTAGCTAGCAGCCCTGCGACTATGGATAGTACAGCCCTGAACTGGCCAATAATCCGTGATAAAAGGTCAAATCTAGTGCCTGTGTGCCACATGTATGTGGCTATATGGCTTCTGGAAGACTCAGGGCACAAGTCTGCCCGTGAGTGGCTGAGCAGACATATGTTAGATAGCATTACCTGGTAACATCTGCCATAATAATTAAATCCTGCTGAAGACTGGCAGTGTCTCCTACAGCAGCTGCTCTCATTCTGTTCCTATAGGAGGGCATCCATAAAGAGTAAAATGTTACCTGACTTCTTTTACAGGTTTGCAGAGGGAAGAAGGTTTCCTTAAGGGGAGTCAAGGTCTGTAAAAGCTTTCTTTCATAACTCTGTGGTGGACCCTTGTTAGTTGTTGCCTAGAAGACTCCACAGCAGATAGTGAGCATCTGGATCATAAAAGGTTTGTTGCTGCTTAGAGCTGGATCCTGGTAGGGGAAGCTTTAATGAAACAGAGCAGGGAAACCTCTTTGCGTAAAGCACAGCTGTAGGAAAAAGCAAGATTTTAAGCCCTTACAGCTAAAACGCATGTTTACTGGAGAGTAAGCCAAAGGAGGACTTTCTTTAGGCGTTTGTAACTCTTAATAAGCAAGTTACATGAAAGGAAATACAGTGATTTTTGTCCCTGCTTCTGGTTGTGAGGGGAGGGTCAGTAGCCAGAGACAGAGGGAAATGAAGGCTTCTGGCAAAGTGAAAGCTATTGAACTTGATTTCCTAAGAGAAATTTGTAGAGATATATTCTGCATCAGTTTCCCAACTGGGCTCTTGGCTGTTCTATTTCTCTCAAGTAATAAGCCCCTTTAAAAAAGTATTTTAAAAAAAATCTATGAACTAGGCCTGCATGCAGTTTTTTAACAAAGACCATTCTATTTATGAAAAAAAACTCTATCCAGCTCTTCTAGCTAACAGGCTTTTAGCCTTTCATCAAGTAGCACATATTCTTCAGTAGGACAGATACTCTGAATCAGTCTGTCAAGGCTCTTCCTGAGTGCCTCCATCAAGGGTGTTTCTATTACATTCATTCATTCATTCATTCATTCATTCATTCATTCATTCATTCATTTATTGCCCAGTTTGTTAAAAATCTTTGTTCAGAAGCTTTTACATGCTAACAAATGGCAGGACAAATGGCCTCAAGTTGTGCCACAGGAGGCTCAGATTGAATATTAGAAAACATTTCCTCACCAAAAGGGTTGTTCAGCATGGGAACTGGCTGCCCAGGGAAATGGTAAAGTTGACAACCCCGGAGGGGCAGATAAAAGACAGGTAGATGTGGCACTTGGGGACAGGGTTTAGCAGTGAAATTGGCAGTGTTGGGTTGATGGTTGGACTTGATGATCCTAAAGGTCTTTTCCAACCTGGACAAGTCTACGATTTTTGCTCTTTATATTGTTGGACACAATGGTGAGAGAGAAAAAAAAAGCTGTGACTGGTTGATTAATGACTGCATGCTGCAGCAAGTTAGAGAGCAATGGTGGTAACCCAGCTGAAGTCCTCCTTCCAGAAAATCCTCAAAGCAGGCACTAGATAGTTGCATTTGCTCATATTCCAGATCCTAGAACTTGATAGAGAGTAAGTAACAAATGCCTTTAGCTCCCTTTCTTTCTTTCTTTCTTTCTTTCTTTCTTTCTTTGGCAAATATAGGATTTTAGAAGCTGGTAGGAATGTTAATAAGCAGAACAGAAGACATTCAATACTAAAAAAAGCTTGATAATTGTTCTCCTTCACTGGTCTTTGAAAATAAGTGATGTGCACTTACTTTTTTGTAAATTAAAAGGTTCTATACACTGGCCTTAGTTCTCATTTTGCTTTATTCCCTGAAGTGATGCTTTCTGTATGATAATTTTCTTTCCCTGGGAATACATTATTTGCCCTGAGTTGCATACTTAATAAGGGACAGCAAAAAATGAACAGAAATCTTCAGGCCCTTTGAAGGATAAAAGCAGAAGTTCACCTTTTGGAAGATGCCTACTATCCTAGTTCTTGCTTATCAGCTGCCTGTAGATGTGTTGTCTTCATCATATCTGAGCTCACATTTAATTACTTATGAACAATTCAATGTTTATTTATGAAAACACCTAACCTCTTTCTTTTTAGGTCTTCTGTTTAAATTATTTCTTTTCAATTAAGCCTGAGCCAGTGAGTGTTCCAGCATGTTGGCCTTTGACTGCCTGTATGAGTGGTAATTAACGCATTAGCATTGCCAGTCACAAGAAACAACCCCTGCAGGGGCAAGAGCACCGACGTAGGAGCAGCACTTTCATCCTGAAACAAGAAGAAGCAGGGCATTGTTTGTTTGGATTTTTGGTTTTTGTTTTTTTTTTTTTATCAGAATAAGAGCAGAAATAACAGATCTATAATTATTCCCTGAGAAGTGCTAACTACTGTATTTCCATGCCATTTTCTTCATTTCCTTTGGTTAGCTGTTTACAATAAAATGGAAGTGAAAAATGGCAGCATATGGTGGTGGGCAAGGGAGAGAAAACAGAAGTGAGGGTATGTACCAAAGCAAAAATAAGTAAAAGTCAAATCTGTGCTGCTGGGTCATTTTCTCTCATCTCTCCTTGCAGTTAATTAACAGCAAAATATGCTTTACGCACATTAATGTGCCCACTGAGTCCCAGTGTAAGTGATTCTGTCTTTATCCATTAAATTACTGAAATAACTTGTGTTTCTTGGCCTTGAATTTTAACCAGAACTTGTGAAACAGGAAAAGAAGCAAACAAATAGAATTTCAAATTGAGCCTCAGAAGCCCAATTTTGGGTCTTCAAACTATGTGACTTGGTGTACATGTGAGTCAACATCATGATATTGGAATACGCTATTTTGGCTGCAGCTGGAAAAGAGATTGCTTCTACCCTGTCTTTTAAATTCTGTGAAAGACCAGATACTTAATACTATAAAAAGGTATTTCGCTGGTCCAGCCTGAAAGGGCAATGATGTAATAATTCCCCAAATCTGTAGCTTCCGTTTGTGTCACCTGCTCCATTTCACTTCCCTTGTAAATAATTCTCAGTTTTACTACAAGAAAAAAATAAAACATGTTCTTTTCTTAATTTAATTAAAGGGAGAAAGGAGAAGAACATGGCTTTTAGTCTTAAAGAGATGTCGTTTCTGCTGTTGACACACACGTCAGTAAAAGCAACAGTTTTGTTGCTGGTACAAGAGCTGCTGTGCTTTGACTAGCAGATTACAAACAGTCTTGGCAGAGTCAGTAAACTGTGACAGCAAGAGATTATAGCTACAGTAGAGTACAGTTAGGTAGGATGTAGTGCTAAATGCCTGAGGGATGAAAGAACATGCATTGAAGTTCCCCGCAGAGATTTTGGATCTAGCACATATCCGGTAGTAGGACTAGTGCTGAAAAGGAGCAATCTCTTCAATGTAGTGCACAGAATGTGCTCTCTTTCCTTTCTCTCTTCCCTTCCACCAAAAGGAAGATTTTGTCTATTTTCTGCAAGAAGCAAAACTAATACCATTGCCATGAGTCCACCCATACTTTCTTTCTGTAAAAAAATTTTCACTTCAGGACTACTTCCTATTTGTGTTGAGCAGAGTTATGGTCATATTTGTCCAGTGACTCTAAATTTATTAATGCTCTGATATGTAAATGAAACAAAAATAGTTCAAAGCAAAGTTTAGTCTATAATAACCTGTTAACCTCATTACTGTCTTACTTCTTTCTTTATTATGTATACAGGCATATATATCTGCTATTATCTGGGCATTTGTTTTCTGTACTTCTGGTTACCTTATTTTTTTTATTGCTAGGTGCCCAGATAATAATTATGCCTTACTCATCAATGCAAAACTCCCATTAGTTTTCTTCACATCCGTTACCTCATCAGTAACTCTCATCTTGAGACTAAACGTTAAGCTGTGTAAAGTAACATATCTTATGTTCAACCATAACTGGGCTGCTGTTTGCCAGTGCTTTGTGGATTTGGATTTAACTCCAGGTAACAGTTCTTACTGACCTGATATATTCAGTGTCCAAACCCATATTATTTTCTGAGGTATTTTGTTTCTTAACAAGAAATAGAGTTGAATTCCAGTCTCTTAAATATTGAGAATCTGTTTTCTAAAATACTGAAGGTTTTTGTTTAACAAATGATCAAAGAGTGGAGGGTTTCCTACCATTCATTTAGTTCCTATATGAAGAAACGTTAAGGACTTATTCCTCGTTAATGATGAAATAAAGCAGTACAAAATGTTCTCAGGACAGCTTAGATATTTTCAGAAAGCAATGATTTGCCAGAATTTTCTCTATGCACTTTCCACCTAAATGGCTGAAAAAAGAAACTGATAGAAAAAACTTGGTGTAATTTGGTGATGTGGAGCAGTGAGGAAGTCTCTGCTGTGCCACAGACTCCCTGTGTCAGCAGAAAGGTACAGCACCGAAGGAACAGCATACTGTCTTCCAAAGACATGGGATTGTTGGAATGAAGGACAAAAAGGAAAAGGGGGAGAAAACCAGACAGCTTTAATTCCTATTCAAGATTGTGGACTATCTTACTTCTCTTTTTGGCTGTTAATAATTCTGCTAACATATGATAGCCTTCAGCATGGTTGTTGCTGTGCTTTTGGAGCATAACCTGTCACACACTGTATTGGGGTCCTGTGCTAACACTTGATTTAAGCACAATGAATACCAAAAGCATATTTTGAGTTGGTCTGACTGATATGTCTTCTAATGGTGTGCCTGGGTAAGATGGATACTAAAAGTTAGTTTCACTCTATGCATCTGATTATCTAACTGACATAGATTAAACACAAATTTCCATGGGCACAGCTATTGCGATTAGGCCTATGTATAGGGGTAATACCCTCATTTCAGTCTGTAAGTCTGATCATCCTGGCTGATTATGCCATTGTACTACTTTATTTGTGGCATCTAAGGTGTTGTCAAACACAAACTGTTGTGTAACAGCATTCCTTGCTTTCCCCAAGCACTCCACTAATAGTCCAGAGCTCTAGAAAGCCTCCTCAATGTTGCTGCATTTTGTGTGGTTTTTTTTCTCCTCTTTCATAACTGTTTGTGTCAGTAGTTTCTTGCCATGGGGTTTTAAAACTATTTCTGTATTAATCACCTGTAACATGAGGAATGTCTTCCTTGGGCTGCTGCATGACATCAGGTGGTCAGAGGACAATGGGACACAAATTCTGAATTACTCCTGGACAATTCAGCTGAAGTGTCACTGCTCATTTACAGACATTGCCTTGTAGACTGATGGGCTCAGGTCTCTGCTAATTTGGATATCTCTGCACTGTAACCCTCTGTAGAGTACCCCATGTACTGATATAGCCAATAGCTGCCAGGCAGCTCTGAAGAACTGAGCTGTAGTTGCATTTCTCTAAGGAGAAGAGATCTCTGGCAACATTATGTAAGTCCATAAAGCAAGAAAATAAAAACAAGCACATGATGGACTTCCTACTTTATTTGCATTGACCTTCATTACTTGAACTGGAATAAGGCTGATTCCTCTGTTGCCTATGCTTTCTTACTTCTATGAAACATAATTTTTTCTGGCCTCTGAAAAAAAAATCAAGTAAAATTCTGCTCTGCTAAACCACAACATTAGTACTGCTTTAAATAGTTCTGAACACCTCACTCACATATGTCCTTGTGCTTTTCAGCAACAACAAAGTGAAAAACAATATACATGCATTGACCTTAGTACTGCCCTTCTGACAATTTTTTTTCTCATTTTCCTTTGAGTTTGGGTGTTACAATTGAATAAAATAATTTAGCCCAATTTGGCAATATTTCTCTATTTTCTGTCTTGTTCAGCAGATTGAATTTAGTGACACTAATCAGTTATGCCAATTATACACGTGAGGGGTGTGTTTTATTTTTGCTACCAAATTTGTTTAACAAGGAACAATTGGCAGATTGGAAAAACAATTCCTCTTTAAAGGCATTGATGGTTTTGGGTTTTTTGGTGGTTTCTCCTTTCACCTCACCACCCTAAAAATACCTTTTATTTTAAAGGTATGAGTAGGCATAACCAAACTTTAGAGAATTGACCTCTAAAGTAGAATAGGAAAGGCAGGAAAAGCTTCTTTCCAGAAAAGACATGTAAGTTCTGTTTTATCTTCACAACAGGCTGTATTTATTTTGCAATTTGGGGGAGCATCAATAGAAATGCTTGTCTTTGCTGCAGAATTGTCTAAACCTCTGTAAATAATTTAATTGAGCTGTGAATATTCAGTGATTGAAAACTAATTACTTTGGCTTAATTTGAGTACTGCCTGACTGCTCTGGAGTTGCGGGTAATTTAACAATGTAGATAGTGCGTGAACGTGGAATGTTAAACAGTGACTGGAACAGAGTTAAAAATTAAAAAATAACTTGTAGAGTTTACAAGTATGCCATGGTCTGGGCTGTTAGTACCATCCAAGGGTTTTTTGCAGACAGTTTTATGTGCAGTGCTTTCTGAAAAATCTATTGGAATATTTTTGTACATCATTAAGTAATTGCTTTCCATTCCCCACAGAATTTTGCAATAACTTTGCTCATAAAGATTAATGATGTAGCACAATGAATCGTATTCACTCATGAGCTTCAGCTTTCAGTTTTAATCATTGGTTAGGTATCATGCAGATATTTTTCCTCTGAGTTTCTTTAAACATTTCCACCAAGAGTCTCATTGTTCCTGGAGGGAATGTGATGGCTGCGCTTTTCCTGAGGAGGCATTTCAGTCATGTTAAATTGTACAGTATGCAGTGCTTCTTCATTTTGTGTTTTTAATACCTGTAAAATCCAGATATCATTGAATATTCCTCCTACAGAACTTTAAGCCTTGTTTTCTGGGGTCATGACAAATCAACACTGTGATTCTTATGATATACAATTGCATGCCTCTAGTTTTCAACTGACTTGTAATAGATTCCTAATGTGGATGTCTACTGCTAAATTATATATGGAATTAATATTTAGCTGTCCATAAATTAGTAAAATTTTAAAGAAAGCTGCATTTTAAATTGCACTCTTATTTTTTTAGAAGTCATTAGGCAAAGTTCAGGTAGTGTGTGGAGGGAGTTAATTTTTTTAAAAAATGTGTACTATGTACTTTCCAGTGGAAAGCAAGGGAAATGAGACCACTGGAAAAATGGAAAAACATGAGTAAAGATGATATACTATGCTTGTACTGTTCATCTGTTATTCTGTGAGCCACTCATCAATAGTGATGTGGCCAATAGTTTACTAGCATTTTACTAATATGAATAAATAAGAGTTCAGATTCATATATCAGTTTATTATCTAACTTTCTGTTCTACGTTCACAGATCTCAAGGAAGATGTGTAAGAATTGTCAGGAGAATGGGTATAAAAGCAATATGTGTTTCATGACAAAGAACTAAAAGAATTTCAAATTTATTCCCTATTGAGTACTGTGATGGTAGAAATATTCATTCATTTTGGTTTTCTTTTCCTAATTATTTTACATTAATAAAATGAGAACTTTTAACAAGTTCTCATCTTCAGTGGATTAACTAAGGCCACAAGGGGAATCCACCTGCAGTTCAAAGGCCTTCACGAGTAACATGCATCAACTACATTAGATCAGTGCATGAAACTTGCAAAATAAAATCTGTGAACTTAGTCTCTGAGCAATTCCTGAAGAGAGACTGACTGTGCTCTGCTAAGAGGAGGATTCTCTTTATTGGGTATCAAATAACCTCTGAGATGGGTTTCCTGCAAAGTTGAACAGAATTTAGTGCTGCTCTTGGACTCCCTGTGACACCACAGGGTCAGTTCTTGGGAATGACTGTAACAATCCTTAAAATCCGAAGTTTCAGGTATAGCAGGAGATGTTTCACCTCTTAAAAAATAAAAATCTAAAATCCAAACCAAACCCAAAGCAATTCCACACAAGATCTGTTGTAGTGTGTCATGTCAGATTGTCCAGTTGCTCCCCCACTTTGTATTATGGTTCTGTCCTCCATTATTTTTCCCGCCTAAGTAATGTCAGTTATTCAGTTGCCATGGTTACTCCCGCCTCAAGTTCTGTCAATCCACTGATTTTATGATGTAACTCTCGGTTCTCCTCCCCCTGTTTCCTTACATGGGAGCATACTCCTCCCTCCCTGGGCCCTGCCAGTCACTCCCTACTCCACCTATTTCTCCAGAATGTTCATCATTTTGGGAGCTATGATTGGCTGTGGGACCAGGGCCCCTCCTTTGTTATGTATCCATTGGTTTTCCTTTAATGTCTGTTATCCTAAGTTCACTCCCACACCTTCCTGGATTGGTTCTGTTGGAAACCCCTCCCCTGGATTCCTCCCCCTTTATTACTGCCTGACACTTGTGTGTTGTGGTCTTTCTCTGGTTGTCTTCTGTTAGGCCCAAGCCAGTTTCTGTCACACTCTGGCTGTCCTGTCCTAGGGGTTACCCCCCGACTGACTTCCTTCAGGCAATAAACCTGACTGACCCCAGAGAGTGTCCGTCTCTCCGTCTCGTCATTTCTTTGCAGCTTGGTATTTGGCTCAGCGTGATCTCGTCCCCATGGACACAGCCCGAAGCCTGCCGCCGCCAAGGGGTGTCCGTAGGAGCAATCCTGGGGCCCTGCTGCCGGGGTTGACTCCCCACTGCTGCAGTAGCCTGCTGGCCGCCCTGCTAGCCGGACGGACATTATTTAAAGGCCACTGACCACTGCAAAGATCATGATTGTCTGAGGTGTTATGTTATTTTTTCTTAAGGATCTAACCTATGTGTATGGAGAGCTTGAAACCTGTCATACTGTTACACAACAGTCACCACACTGGACACTAGAAAATATAATAGATTCAACAGGACAAGAGAAGAGGCAGGTATTCAAAAATTGTCCTTCATGGAGTGTCTGCAGCCTATGACTGCCAACCAAACTTTTTAGACTAGGGCTAGTTTGTGTGTAGTAAAACAAGGACAGAGCATTCAACTCACCCACAGGGCAGAGAAGAGAATAATTCATACCCTGAACAGTACCCTGAGGACTTGTGTGTGCCTCCCAAGGAATGGTGATACTTCACTAAGTTATTCAATAAACAGTATGCTAGCTGGATCTCTGTCTGGTTTTCGGCTGTTTGGAGGGCCTGGAAAGGCCCGGGGTGGCCTTGAAGCAGCCTGTGTTCCAAAGGAACAGAAGAGGCTTCAGTTCTTTTCTCGGTCTCTGTGTTTATTAATTGTTTATCTAAAAGATTTTCTTTCGGCCCGACAGAGGTCTGCTCAGCAGCCAGCCATGAGCACACTCCCCGCCCTCCGGGTGGTCACCTATCTTTATACCAAAGTTACGTGTACAATATTTATCATTTTTCCCCAATACCTTTCACCCTTATTGCCCAGTGCACTTTTAGTAATGACCAATCCCAAAGTGCCACCATCACCACAGAAGATGGAGGAGAAGAAGAAGAAGAAGAAGGATAGGACACGCCCCAATTCCTCCATCTTACTTCTCTAAACCCCCCTGCACAGAAATCCTAAACCCCGTGTTTCACTCTCTAACTAACTAATCCCTTCACCATTCACCCCGGTGAAACCCTCCTATCCTCATACATGTGTCGTCTCCTGTGTAGGATCAAAGTCCAGCCACCAGACACTTCTGGCAACATTCCAGGACTCTCGAGCCCCCCAAGGGTGGTCTCAGTGACTCGGCACCTCAGTCCTGAGGTGCTGAGATCCCACAGATCTGGATCAAGGACCTAATAACTAACTTTGTGATATTCTGTAACTGGTCTTATTGTCCTTGTTTTGGCCAAGCAAAGGGTTAAATTTTTGAAGTAGCCATGGGGGGTTGGAGGTATGTGGGAGCGACCAAGACCCTGGTATTATTCAATAACATCTTGCATCATTATTGGGAATGGGAGGGGAAGCATTTCTCTTTTCTGGGAAGAAGGATGTTACTTTCTGGAACTTGGAAAAGTGTGGTAGCTGGAGGTTCTGTCTGCCATTGTGTTTCATGGTCCCAGTCTTGGTGAGCACTGTGCACAGCAAAATGCCTTCTCTCTGTACATGAAAAGTTATTACTCTTTTCTCATTTTGTTGCTGTTTTCAGTAAATTGCTCTTATCTCAGGCTGTGATCTTTGCCTTTTGTGCTTACAGCTGGAGGAGGAAGGGAAGCTAGTTGGCACAATTTCAGTGGGAGCAATAAATTGGGGAATGCCATTCCTAAACCACGACATTTATCTGCCTTTCCAGTATGTCACAATACATGGTACAAATAAAATCAGACCCTTCGAATTTTAAACATATTCACTGAAAAATTCTCTGCACTCCAATGGATGTGAGTAGTATCTCTTTTTGATTCTTCCCTCTTTCCTTCACCCATGAAATTCTCTGTGATAAGAAAAGTCTCTAGCACAAGGGGATCTGAATCTTTTTAGGGTATGTTTGCAAAAGTTTTAATCACATGTAGTTTTCAACTTTGAAGTGAACCTGAGGAGTGCCTTTAAAACAATTTATGCATCCAGTTTTCCCTCCTGGGATTGCCTTCAACCTTGACGAATTTTTCAGAAGTTACATGTATCCAGAGGGTGGGCCATCCAAACTCTCTAAATGCTACAAAGTGCAATTCCTTGACTCCTGGGTATAAAACAATCTAATGGTCCAGATGTTTTTTTTCCTAAAAGCATTTGGCCATCCTTGAGGTACAGAGCCAAGATTAAATACTTTTTTTGTACTATGAGACTACATAATAGGAGGAACACAAGAACTTTCCTGAATCTGTCAATATAATTAATATTTTCAGGGTTTGCTTTTTAAAATATATAAATGCTCTTACAATTAAAGCCATTAAAGAAGTACTCCAAAAATTCTGCTTTTCTCTGAAGTTTTTCTTCAAGTAACTCACAAATTTAATCCAGATGGGAAGCTGTCAGACAGCTTTAAAATTCTATTGAAAAGTAGGACATGGACAAAGGTTTTGTTCTCCAGTGTCTGAGAAGGTGGAAGGAAGAGGCTAGCCATAAAAAAAAAATCATATATTTAAAATTTTTTTTGAGGCAAGGCATTATGATTTTCTAGGGCTGTTATTGCTGTTGTTTAACTTCACCAGCAGCAGTGGAAGAGGAGCTACAAAACAGAGTACAGAGAATTCCATGCATTCTGTATCAGATGGATAGCTGATGGCTGAATGTGTGATATGTCTCTGCGCTTATACAGCAGAACTCAGAAGTTTTGAGTGACTGAACAGATTTTTATATTTGCAGTGAGCTAAAAGCTGAAAAATAGGATTATCCTTCACTGTGATTTACCGTGCTATATGAAGAGCAACGAGATCAAATAAGGTCCTAGTAGTAAATGGGAGCATCACAGTGGGTTTGCAGCAGTTGAAACACTCGTCACCATCAGAACAGGTTCAATGGTTCACCACAGCTTGAGTCTATATGCTGACTCTAGTCAGTAAACGAAGTGCAGGAGACTTCAGACTTCCTGAAGATTAAAGCTTGTTTCTACCCAGCACCTTGTTCCCTAATTAAGCCAATCTTCTTAAATGTAATGTTAGTAATGGTGTATTTTCAATGGAACAGATGGAGAGAAGTCTAGGTAGCCATTTGTTTAACAGGAGTGGAAACTGTGAAAGTGGGTGTACCACAGGATTCAGCACTAACAGCATGTGATAAAGAGGAAGAAGTATCCTGAACTATGAAACTAACATTTTAATTGAAATCACAGAAGAAAAAGGTTGGAAGGGACCTTCAGTCAGAGCAGGGACAACTATTAACTTACATCAGGCTGCTCATTCCAAGCATAATTCAAAGTAAGTCTTGGCAAGACAGTGAAAAAGAGTCACATATGGCTTTTTTTTTTTTTTTTTTTTGTTTCTCTCATAGTCCTAAGGAATCAGTACATTTTATTCACAAGCTTCTTGAGGGTTTTGATCAACTGCTACTTAAAAATGCAGGTGTAAAATGCAAGACATGGCCTCAAACTCACCTGCTGTGTTTCTGCTCTCATTCTTCCCTGGGCCCTCTTTCCTTGATGTGCTTCTGCATAGCACGGGGTAGGTCACAAGAAAAGGCAGCAGTACTCACAAGGGAAACTACAGGTATCTGAAGCTGATCCAAGCTTTTCTGTTCTCTGTGAAGAGAGAGGCTTTTAAAGAGCACCAGAGGTGAAATCCCACTCTGAGTTGTCCTCTGGAACTCTCTGTCTTTATTGAGTAGAAGACTAATTTCCAAATCTAGGCCACTTTCAAAAGTGTGAATGCCTCCCAGGGCACGAGCTGGTGTCAAATCAGTATCCCAAAGTGACCTTACCATCCAGCAGGTCATCTATTCATAGCCAACTTTTTGCATGTTGTCAGTGTCTGTTTGCTTGAGTCTCATCTGGATAGTGCAAAGATTAATCAGGCATTTATAAGCAATCTGACCTAATATTGTAAAGACTATACAGTCCCTTTACACATAGTGAGTAGTTAATTGCAATCCAGTGAAAGAAGTTATTTTTCTCCTGCAAAATCATCCTTTCTTCATTGAGTTTTGTTGGGTTTTTGATTTTTTTTTTTGTTTTTTGATGTTTCTAGTTGTTAAAACACTTCCCTGATCTATTCAATTTTCAGTGTCTAAGTGGTAAGTGGAAATATTCAATCAACAAATCATTTATATTTGTATTTTTCTTGCCTTAGGAAGGCATTCTCTCAGTCAATTTTGAAAAGGTACTGCACTTAGTTCTTGGTTCTTGTACAAACTTCTCCTTCATGTACGAAGTGATGTCCAAATTGGCTGCATAGTGAGAGCTTCACATCTAGGTGAAACAGCAAATATTGCTTTGGAAAGCCTGAGAAATTATGTGACTTTCTCTGTGCTTTTGCAGCCTCTCTGAAAGGAGATTCCCAAAGTAATTGGTGTTTGATGGAATGATACAAGGAAACTTTGTTTACTTATACTCCCTCAGCCTTTCATTTACTTCATATACTTCATTTGACTTGGATGGTCCCCCCCCATAATGAAAAAACAGTTGACACTTTGACTTGAAGTTATATTTTCCTCATTACTCTCAGACATTTCTATGATGAATCATCTCTTCCTGGGACCTACACCAACTCATTGAGATTCACATGAACTCTTTCCTACTCACATTGCTTTGTGGACTGTTGGTTTGGGAAGCATATAAGAGGCCTGGGTTTTTTTAGTTCTCTACCTTGACAGGCGTACTAAGAGCCTTGTTTGCCACAATCATATTTTCAATGGAAATCTGTGTATAAGTTTAAATTCCTTTTTATTTCCCTGCAATGTTACCTTCAAAAAGAGGGAGACTTTCAAGCTATCAGTAAATCTATAAAGAATTTTGAATAAAGTTCTTCTTTCAGTTTGAACAGCAAAATTATCACTTGTCAGCATTGATAATCATGTGCTTCAGGTAGAGAGAGGCAATGGATAAAACTGGGAAAATGCTCACTCTCTTATCCATTTTATCTACTCTTCACACTGTTGCAGCAACCATAGAGTAGCACTTGAGTCACTATTTGGTTTCTTTCCAGTGCACTAATGAGAGTTCCGTTCACAGTTTCAGACACAACACCTTTACTTTGCACAGTACTGATTACTTTTCCACTAAGATCAGAGAGTTGCAGTCATGAAATTTCAAAAAGAAAAAGTGCTTAAATATGGCATCTTTTGACTTGTGTCTAATGGACTTGGGTGAGAGAAGTGACCCCAAAAGGTACTTGAGACAGGCAAAAAAGAAAAGAAATTGTATTCAGTTTGCTCTAGGTCTTGCTGACAGTGGGGAAACTGTAGACTTTGAAGGGGACTCTATCTACAGATTCAGTAATGGAGTTTCTGCTGACTGAGAAAGGGAATTCAAACCACTTTATATCTCTGGGGGATACTTTCCCTCTTAATGGCAGGAAACTATACCTATTTATGAAAACTACACTCAATTGTTATATCCTAATATATGGGACTGAGTTGGGGCAGAAATTTTCTTCTTAGAACATAAATTAATTTTGCATATGGTGAGTATATTGTACTTTATACTCTCTGTGCACTGTACTTCATCCAAGGCAACACAAAACTTTTGTTAATGCTTGAAAATATTTCAGCAGGAATAGAGATTTTTCTCTCCATTCTTTGAATCAATCAAATGACTGATTGGCAGGTTTTCCAGACCCTGCTCAGTCCAGACTACCTTGCAAGTCCACTTATGCTGATGGAACTTGGTTGGTCAAATTCTATCTCAAACACTAATTCAAATTTCAGATTATTTGCTATGATCACTGCCTATGTTCACAAACATAACAAGGAATAATTTTATAGAAAACCTCATTTTCTTTATCACTGCTTTAGAATTAGAACTAATTTCAAAATCTGACATATAACTATTAGCAATAGATATTATAGAAGTATATTTGGCATTTATAGTCATAATTATGCAATAATGAATGCAATAATACTGCTTGATTAGTCCACAGTATGTGAAGAAAGTGAAAAAATCTTTTTAACACACAACTTGGTTTAAGGTAAAATCACCTAAGGATCTGAGAATATAAACTGTTTTTCTTAATATTAAGACTTTTAATAGCATACAGTGCTAATACCTTGTTTCTGAACATAAGGAAAATTCAAGGGAAAAAAGGATGTTATTTATAGTGTTCTTCAGTGCACTGTTTCTGCTCTCAGTTATTTTTTTCTTTTCTCATTTGCCAGTCTGCCATTAATCTGTAAAGCTCTGGTCTATATAATTGTTTTCTTCCTTTCAAGACATAGATACAATCAATTGGTTAGGATCTTCTTACAACTCCAGGGGAAAGAAATGTGATACTTTATCCTTCTGAGTGCTATAAATAAATAGCATCAGATTGTGGAAAAGACAACACCAATACTTTCAGGCACAAAAAAAAAACAAAAGAAAAAGCACTTTCATTTTTACCGTATTCCCTAGTCTTTCCTTTTAACCCGATTATGCCTGGAATTGTTATGAGAAGCTAAACAACTGACTATGTTTGGTTCTCGTCATATGTCTCTCTAAAAGCCTGCAAACACTGACAGTGCTCTGATGCAGTGCAGCAATTCTGAAACAGGGTTTTCTTTTTTCTATCTTCATACATATACCAAAGGAAAGTGCAAGGTTTCTTCACAAGCTGTTTTAGGAGATGCCTGCAAAGACCTTTGTCTCAGTTTCCCATAACAGTCCAACACAGCCAGTGAAGGAATGCTATACACCATTAACAGTATAATCCTTTACACTCACATAGTATATTACAACACTGGAGATAAACATTTTTGGGGTGCTTTTTGAGGTTTACTATAATATTTCTTACCAAACAAGATGGGAAGAAATCAAACACAGTTTTATTTAGATAAGATCTCTTTTGATATTCAAAAGTACACAGGCTAGTTTCAAATCAATTATTTATCAAGTGTGTTTGGGTGGTTTTATATGTTTTGCAAGTAGAAATACTTACAGAATCACAGAATCATTAAGGCTGGAAAAGACCTCCAAGATCACCGAGTTCAACCTCTCAACACCACTTTGTCAACTAGATCATGGCACTAAGTGCCACATCCAGTCATTTCCTGAACACCTTCAGAGAGGGTGATTCCATTACCTCTCTGGACAATCTGTTCAAATGCCTGACCACCCTTTCCATAACGAAATTCTTCCTGATGTCCAGCCTGAACTTCCTCCAGCAGACCCTGGGGCTATGTCTTCTTGTCCTGCACATAGAGTACAGTGTACCCTTTAACAAGGTCTGTTGGAAACCTTTTTACAGAACCAGTATGACTGTAACAAGCTTATTCAAATAATGTTTGATACCAATGTAAGTTTCCTTTACATTTTGGAGGTGTAACTGAAGACCTCAGATAGACTCCTGTTATGAAGCTTGGTCCCAAGAAAATGTAGAGCAAGATGGAGACACTTTTTTCCCTACAATGTTAATTATAAGGATGTCCATAAGTAAAAAATATAGTATGACAGCTTTTGAGAAGATTTTTCACCTTTTCTTCAGAGATGTCTAGCAAACATCATATTTTTGCTTTATCTATAGGTGTCCCTTTAGTAAAAATATGGTATCTCAGAAGAGGTTATAAAGGCCAGGTATTTTCATACTCTTTAAACTTCTAGTCTGCAGGGTTGTCAAATTAGCTTACCATTGGCAAAGACAAATCTGCAGTATCAATATTATCAGTTCCACCTTGTTTGCATTACATTGCTGGTGAATACATGTTTGTTTAAACAAATTTCATAATCACTGAATAACTAAGTGGGATAGGATCTCTGAAAGCCATCTGTTTCAAACCATGTTCGAAGCTGGTCAAATCAGGACAGGTTGTTTAGAAGTGATGTCCAGTTACATCTTAGGCACCTCTAAGATTCCCAGCCTCTCTGGGTATCCTTATATTCAACAACATTCAAGAGCTGTTTTATTTATTGAGTGTTTTTTGCTAAGTTTAAAAGAGCAATAATAATGAAAAATTATCTGAATTTCCTATTTTCTAGTTTGTTCCCATTTCATAATGTTTTATCACTGTGCACCTCCAATAAAAGTCTGGAAACCTCATCTGTATGCTCTTATTATGTAATTATAATATCTTTCCTTAGTGCTGCATGAAGAAAGGTTTTCATGAAAATTGTCAGTAACAATTATATGCACTGTTCATTGTTCAACAGTTTTATTAATTGACTATCCCTGAAAACAATTATGTGTAGACAAAAATATATAGTCTGCATAAGTTCCAATTATTCCATTAGCTTATCTATTCACTCTGTTTTGTGAAAAATGAATTTTAAAAGAGTAAGAAATCAGCTAGAATTCATAAAGCTTCCAAAGCTTTATGAAATCTAAATTCATTAGATAATTTATTCCTAGGAAATAATTTAGCTACTTTGATTTATAATGGAGCCTGGAGCAGGGAAAACAGTACCCTCCTAACAAAACTCAGACAGATTGGTTCCTAATTACAATGTTATATGTTCCAGAGTCATGTAGTCTTTTGGGTTTTGTCTGTATTCTTCTCTGAGAAGAGACATCCATATAAAACAGCTGCAGCTCCAAAAGGACTTTAAGTGGTAAATTGATTTGATTGATTCAAATTTGATTATATACTGGAAACACATTTAGTTCAAGTTAAGCACATTAGCACACATCAGCTAGAATAAAATTCCAATTGCTTCTTTGTTATTCATTAATGGAACTTAATGACTCCAACAAAACATTAATGAAGAAAAAATATTGGCTTGCATAATTCATTTGGAAAAATTAATTAATTGTTGTATTAAGGGCAGTCTATTCCATGGAGTAATTACTGAAGCTTTGGTGGAGAATGCTTCATGATATTTATTTTGCAAGCTGTTGTTTACTCCTATCATTTCACATTGATTTCGTTATGCAGATAGTATAGTTTTCCTGCAGAAGGAAATGAAACACACTTTGTAATGATGCTCCGAACTAAATATTTGTAATTTAGAGGGTCAGCACAGTTTAACACTCAAACTGTTGACATTATTTTTACTACTTCCAGCATCTACTGGAAAGATGAGAAAATTTGTCAAGAGATAATATGCAAAGTCAAGAAAAACCTTTGAAAGAGCCAATTCACCTGTTCCAGTGTACAACATAGATAGTCACTTCTGCTCAGCTGAAACTTTCTAACAAGTAGAAAATAATTTCTGGGACCAAATTTTCTTCTTGCTGACATCCATTAAGATATACATGAGAATTTCCCATAATTCCTTAATAAAGACAATGAAGGTATTATCTAAAATCTTTTTTGTTTTCTTTTGGCCAATTAGTTGTTGGCAGATAGAAGTTCACTGTAATTTCTGCTTTCAAAGGCAACTTAGTTCTTTAGAGAAGCTAGTTGCCAGTTAATAAAATTAATTTTCATTAAAATATGACATGAAAGTGGTTTTAGGTGAAGTAACAAGTAGCTTTGTTGACAGCAAAAACAAAGTTTACCTGGAGAGATATAGTTCGCTGGAGCCAAGTATCACTTCTCTGATAATTGATATCTGAGAAGAAACAAAAAATTAAAATACCAACAGCTCCTTTAAATTATTCCCCGAGGACAGTAGAATTTTTTACATTATTTGTTTTTCTTTTTTTCCTTCCATGGAAAAGGTATGTTCCTTTATCTATGTTAGGTGAAAGGGAAATATGTGAGTGAAAATATTGCATACTTCTAGCCAGAATGCTGGAAGAGCCAGTTCACTGAGCACTTGGAAGGCTCTGCAGGCTCTCAATGTAAAGTGGAACCATATGTCATCATATTTATTAAACTGTACAAAATAAAGCAGGGGTTTGTTCTGTAGCTGGGTTTTTGTTGCTACTTAGAAATTTGGTGGGTTTAATGAACAGTGTTTGGCTGTTTAATTTTGTCTATTTAATCATTGCTTCAGCAGAAAGGCAAAAGCTATTTGTTTATATGACTTTTGGCATTTTGATCACAGACCATGCTCCTTGTACGATTCGAGTTTTCTCTTTTTCCTCTTTAGGAATTAATTGTAGCAACTTCTGCTGTCTAACCAGCAAAGAAACTGCCTGACCACCAGAGATATGATCCAAAGCTTACTGTAATTTATGTGATCTTCTCCCTGCATTTAGTAGGATTTGCATTAAATTTTGCACTTAGCAGTATGCATGGAACATGGTAGGATGCAAACAGATGGTGGAGATGTGTTAGTTTAGGTGATCAGAGATAGAATTAATTATTGAAATCCTTTAGAAATTTTTTTTTAGGTGGCAATTTTTTGACAAATATTAAGTCCTTTCAATGGTACTACTGAGGAATAAAACAAAATACTGCAAGCAATCCTCCTGGGTTTTGGATGGGAAGAGATGGTCAAGAGGAAACCTTTCTTCAGTTACTTTCATGATAACAGAGAAAAAGACACACTATTTATGTAAATTGGGTAGAAAATGAAACCCATTACCAAATAAAGACATAATTTTCCTTCATCATGGATAAAAAAAGTAAATAAAAAAAATAAAAAAGAATGTTTAGTAGTAGTCTGAAACCTTCTATTCACCAGCTTCTGACTGCTACTATGTAAGGCTTTCCAGTGAAGCTGAAAATGACCCACAATGTCAAAGGCTCATCAGCTTCTGTGCCTTTTACTGTTTGGGAAAGCTTTACTGTCATGACAGGCTGGATTTTTTTGAGAACAAAGGACAAAAACAGGAAAGAATCAGAAGAAAAAAACTCTGGAGCGCTACTGGGGATTCAAGTCTTCCATCTCTCTCCTGACAGTCAGCGTCAGTCTAGCAGCAAATGGAAGAGAGAAACAATGGAAAACACGCCTTTGTTTTTTCTATTAATTTTCAATGCATGGACACGTAACATGCCACACGATGGCAGTACGGGCTGCAAAATGCAGAGGAGTTGCTGTACACAAAAAAAGGGACAAACAGATGATTTAATGTTGAAGCTCCTATCTTGCAGAAGCTTCTGAGGGGTAGGGTATCACTGAAAATTACTGGCTGCAAAGTGAGGCTTTCCTGTACACAAGTCACATCTGTAGAGATCACTTTTTCCAGCAAAGACTGTCTTTTTCAGATGGTATAGGTATTTCTTCTCAGAATTATAAGGACTTTATTGTCCCTAGTGACTTTTTACTTTCCCACTGCCCCAAATTTTCTGTGCTTTCTTTAAACAGAAGTAATGCCTTCATCTCAGGATGCACTGCTGCACTCTGTGACCTGTTCCACCTGCACAAGGTGAATGTTACAGCTTAGCAGGACAGGACATACTTGAAGGTGGAGAGCAGTTCTAGCAGAAATCTTTGCTTTTAACATACATCTCTGGCACCATTTCAAAGATTTCATGTTTCAAAAGGAAAGGCAGGATGAACCTCAGGAAGGAAAATACGTTGTAATTTTGAAAACTGATTGAAGGTAGGCTTGGGAGCTGTGATGAAGAAGGAATGGGTTTGAAAGCTGAACAAGGTGCCCTTCTCTGCTGCCTTTTTAACTTCCCCTTTGGTTTTTTTTTACTTCCTTTCTGTCCCAGAAATCCTGGACATCTGACTTTGTGCTCCTTTTTCATCTGTTGGTGATTAAGTGGTTTCTAGCACACAAACACACATCAAATGAAAATGCAAAAATCACAGCACTTACAGACAAGAAACTGCCATCTAGAAAGAAAATTGAATACATTTTAATTCAATTTCACCCTAACATGATTTTGCGGTCTGTTGCTGCAACCTTTAGTCTGCATTTTGCTTGTTTGCAGCAGCCCAGGATGCAGTTTGGGTTGGAACTGATTATTAGAAGCTCTCTATTTTCTGCCATCGCATGCTGCCATCCTGAGGCCAGTTCCTGCAGTGCCGAGAGCCATGCTCACTGCGGGCTGGCTGCATCGGGATGCACAAGCACCGTGCATCCCTACCTGCTGAGAGACCACCCCAGAACCATCTCATCTTCAGAGGTCGCTCAAGATAATTTTTTATTTTCATTCCAAGCAGTTAAATTAAATTTTGCTTTTAGTAAGCACTCAAGTTTATCTTGAGTTCCTATTTTTTAGTCTGAAATTGTGCAATTAGTATTTTTACAACTGAAAGTTAAATTGGTGTAGTTCTTCACTTGATTAATATGATTTTGCCAGGTACAATCATTCTTTGCCTTTTCTGGATCATAGATTATCTGCCTCTATTGTCTTGGCCGCAATAACTCCCTGAAGCACTATAGGCTGGGGACGGTGTGGCTGGACAGTGTCCAGGTGGAAAAGGACCTGGGGGTGCTGGTTAACAACCAGTTGAACGTGAGCCAGCAGTGTGCCCTGGTGGCCAAGAAGGCCAAGGGCGTCCTGGCCTGGATCAGGAATAGAGTGGCCGGCAGGAACAGGGAGGTCATTCTGCCCCTGTACTCGGCACTGGTGGGGCCACACCTTGAGTGCTGTGTCCAGTGCTGGGCCCTCAGTTTGGGAAGGACACTGAGATGCTGGAGCACATCCAGAGGAGACAACAAGGCTGCTGAGGGGCTGGGAACACAAACCCTGTGAGGAATGACTGAGGGAGCTGGGGGTGTTTAGCTTGGAGAAAAGGAGACTCAGGGGTGACCTTGTCACTCTCTACAACTTCCAGAATTGTGGTTGTAGCCAAGTGGGGGTTGGTCTCTTTCTCCAAGCAACAAATGTCAGAAACAAGAGGACACAGTCTCAGACTGCATCAGGGGAAATATAGGTTGGATATTAGGAAGAAGTTTTTCACAAAAAGAGTGATAAAATATTGGAATGGCCTGCCTGGGGAGGTGGTGGAGTCACCATCCCTGGATGTGCTCAAAAAAAGACTGGATATGGTACTTGGTGCTATGGTTTAGTTAAGGTACTTAAGGCACGAGTTTGATGATCTTGAAGGTCTCTTCCAACCTAGTCATTCTGTGATACTGTGTGTAAGTGGTGTATAACTCATGACTGGTTATCTTTGGGTCCTAAACGCTGTCCTAGAATTTGGGAGGATGAGTATGTCGCCCTCATGGCTGCACACTGTTTCTAGTATATCTCTTGATCAAAGGAAAAAGCCTTGAAATGAAACTGGATGTTGCCAAGCTTTGGGATAACACACACGAAGATGAGTGAGGCAGCAGGAACTGGGAACTGTGACCATTAGAATAACAAAGGTCATGATGCCAGCCATGTGGGTAGGCATGGAGAAAGAGGCAGGAGACAAAGACTCAGGAGCAAGAGTGAGACTGTTGCACGACTGGCACATGGGGAGACTGTGAAGGTATAAAAGCCTAGGGGCTCCTTGGCTGGGGATCCTCCTCAGATGCACCAGCTCAAACTGTTCTGAGTTACTGCACCGTGAATAAATGGCTTTATGGAGTGAGACATCTGGGACTTTGCCATGGGAAACCTGGACTTGAACAGGTGAGGAAACCTGGTCTGACTGTGAGTGGGATGTGTGATGAGTCAGGTGGGGACCCAGTGGGTCACTGGAGCCTCCTGCTGTGGAGGGGCTTCAGTCCCAGCAGTGAAAATCTCTGGCATTGGGAGTGCAAATGCTGGAGAGTCTTGTGAATGGTCAGACTGGGAAATTTCCTTGACAAATGGGCTGCACAAGTTTCTATTACAACACACAATGACAGAATGGGTAAAAAGACTGGGCTCAAAGTGACATTTGCTCTTTAGTTCAACTGTGGATTCCTCTGTGCCAGGGAAATCATCTGCTTTGGTCCCAGTAGGAAGAATGAGTGTCTTTATGTAAACTGAGTCCTGTTATAGACTGGACTAGTAGTTAATGTAGTCCTATATTGTAGTCCTATATTATAGATGAATCATAAAACTAGTTAGTTATTAGTAATAAAATTGTTTGTTTCAACTAGTGTTGATCTTCTAAAATGAAACTCAGTTCCTTTAATTGTTGTCTCTGACATCCTCCCCAATGTAGCTGCAGTGTTTCCTTCTTTGTGTAAAACATTTATTCTTTAGAACTAATTTCATAAGACATAGTCTGTCTCCATGTGGCTCACTGCAATATTTAATTTTAAATGTTTTCCTATTTAGGATCAGTGGATTTGTTCAGGATGGAGCTTTACTGACAAGAAGCACAGAACAGAGCTTGGAGGATCCAAGTTTCCCAGGTTCTCTTTCAATCAATAACTGCTACCAGGATCCTCAAAAAACACTGAAAAGAAACTCAGATAAACTTCTTTCTGGACATCTGACAGCAGAAGAAATGGAAGTGTAGCAGTAGAAAGTTGTAGGACAGGAGAAAGAGAACTTTCAGGCTCTCTGTTTCTCAGCTTACTGTTGTGGAGTACATTAAGCTGTAAAACTGATTCAGGATCTTTATCCTGTGATCCTAAGTTAAACATTGAATGCATACAGCCTGTAGCTACATGCCATTTCTAAAACTTCTACAAACAAAAATACATTAAATATGGAATTATAATGTTCTTTTCTGCAGGGGTTTCTTTGGGAAAACTTGAAGTGCTAGATCTAGTGGAAGTCAGTTCTGGAACTATTACATCCCCTTTAAGCATGAATTGATAAAAGTATTTCTTATCTCTGTAAGTACACGTGGCTAGATTTGCATTAATTTTCATTGTTTGTTTGTTTGTTTGTTTTCTTTAAAGCAAACTTGTGATATGATTTAATTCTTGCCTATAGAAGATTTCTTAGGTAATAAATTGAGAAGGGAGCTTGGAGAAAATCAGCTCGTAACACATTAGTGAGAATATTATAATGAAAATATTCATGGCTTGTTGAAACTTGGATAATTATGAAAATCAATGCAGTAGAGACACTCAGTTGTCATATATGAATATTAGGATAAGAGGAGAAGCCCATATTACCTCAACTGAAATAGAGAGCAAATCTTTTCCTTTGTAGTAACATGAGATAGAGAAACATGAAGTGTGTGAATAAGTATTCTGCATAAACTATCATTATCATTCTGAGGGGAAAAAAGTCATGTTTCCTGTTGTAAGATGAATGAAAATATTTATACTCCTATGAGTACATGAGAGGAACAGTGTAAAAAGCAGCACCATATGATAAACTCCAGGTGGAATACTGAGGGGCTGCTACATCTGTTGACTGGAGAAGCACCCAACTGTGTTAGGCAGTGTTGTACATCTGATAATGCTGTCCTTTACCTTTCAATCAAAGTTCCTTGACTCACTTCTGTCGTGGTTTAACCTCAACAGGCAGCTAAAGCAGCTGCTTGCTCACTCCCCTGCAGAGGGACAGGGGAGAAAATAAGAAGAGCAAAAGTGTGAAAAGCCATGGGTTGAGATAAGAACAGTTTAAAAGGGAAAGCAAAGGCTGTGCACACAGCAATGCAGAGCAAAATAAGGAATTAATTCACCACTTCCCATTGGCAGGAAGGTGCTCTGCCATCTTCAGGAAAACTGAGCTCTATCACACATCAGAGTTACTTGGGAAGACAGATTCTGTAATTCCAAATGTCCCTCTCTCTGCCTTCTTCCCCCTTTTCTGGTCAGCTGGGGTCAGCAGTCCTAATTGTGCCCCCTCCCAGCTCCTTGTGCTCTCCCACCCTCCTCACTGGTCTGGTGGGGTAAGGAGCAGAAAAGACCTTGGTTCAGTGTAAGTGCTGCTCAACAATAACAAAAATACCTCAAACTTATCAATGCTAATTTCATCTCAAACCCTTACCACAGCACCATTCAAGCTACTATACTCCAGCCAAAAGCAATGCAACTTATTTAGAGTGCATATAACTTATTTAGAGTGCACCTACTCTGAAGTGTAGTCTCTTCTTTTTTGTTTTCAACCTGTACTGGGTAAACACAGTAAACCTCTGGCCTATGAGTCTTGCTATTAGCTGGAGTAACTTCGGACACTTCAGCCTTTGGCTACAAAGCTGTTACCAGCCCTCCTACAGGAGTGAAGGATTGAGGCAAAGAAAATTTGCAGCAATACAAAACGCACAAATAATGTTTCTCCAGCATCTCACACCATTATGCATTTTTACTCTCAGCCTTCGTTTCAGTGGTGTAAGTTCACTTCCTTGTGTTTTTCAAGCAACTGGAACAGTTTATGCCAATATCTTGGCAAAAGAGTTTGTCTTAGCCTCTGCTGTTCTAACTGGTTCATGTTCTCTGGGAATTGGCCCAAGAGATGAATGCTGCAAATCTAAAAGAGCACAAAACTTAGAGAACTGCCAACTTGTTCTTCCGTGCATTTGCATCTTAGATAGTAGTGAAGTTCATGCGCTCCATCCTGGTACACTTTTCCCGTGAAGCTCAGGAGTTACTCCTTAGCTCTAAGAGGGATTTTTGCCATAATTTCTTTTGCTTCTAGTCTTCATTTCCTCTAATATCTACCACACCACAATATTATTATTTTTTAGATGAACATCATAAGGCATGTGGGAATACTCTTGTTAGGAACAAAAGTGGAAAAAAGTGATAGAGCAGTTCTGACTACACTGCACAGTGCAGATGAATAGGAACAGATCTGCACAGCAAATTGCCTGTTGTGGAGGGGAGTGTCCACACTACAGAACTGGGGAATTCATGATCAGCTACAGCTATTCTTATCCCACAGGCTGCGTGTCCCTGTGTGTTTCACTGCCCAAGGTGAAGGCCAAAAGCCAGGACAATGAATAAGAAAATACAGAGGAGAAACAAAGAACTTTGACAAGCAAGAAACAGATTATGTTGATGACGTGTACCTAAGCATCCACCCTTCAGCTTCTGAACTCTTGCTTCCAGGCACTCACCAATCACGTTTGTGGTTTGGTGTTCTGCAACCGGTTATTCACTTTGAAGAGCTTAATCTTCCTTAGAGTTTAATCTTCCTTTCATATATGATTTTCTGATGATTGTGTTGGCCCAGTTGCCTCACAGGACATTGTATTCTAATGTTCCTTTCCAGTAGAGTAAATTCAAGACATGTCTTTTGGCAAAATTAGCTTTACTGGGTGTCTCATGGGGCAAGAGTCAGATTTAGTTGCTCAACATTTCTCTTCTTCTATTGCATTTATGTTTGATCTTGTTCACAATTGAGTCACTGTTGAGAGAAATTTTGCAATCATTGTTCTTTGAGAATTTTTATTATCATAGCAACTTTGTTGGGAGACAATTAAACCACGTTGGTAAAACATGTTTGGACAGTAAAAGGAAACTGCCTTGTAGCAGCAGAACAGTACTCACTAAGAGTGTCAAATCAAATCAAGCAGCAAACTTCATGAACAAATATATGAATTTCAGCTTGCTTTTTAAAGCAGGTTGTATGACCAAAATAAAGGCTAGTAAGCAAGTCAATGTAAACTAGATATTTGTACTTCTGTCAATGGATGCAATGCTTTCAAATGTATTTCACCTTTCTTTCTCATTGCTCATCTCACTTCTCCCTTGTCTCCTCATTTCTTTTCTTTTCTTTTCATCAATTTTATTCATTGAGCAACTAATAATTTTAGTATTTTGAAAGGGTTGCTGGAGTATATGTTTTCTCTGCTTATTTCATATGTTTTCTCTACTCACATTTATTTCCTGTATGTACCTGGAAGGTAAAGGAGTATTTTATATAAATCACAAAGACAAATACATAGGAAATATCATTTTGAGAAATAGAAGATGTTGATTTCAGAATATGAGGAGACAGTATTATTCCAGTAAAGTTGAATAATTTCTCAGTTCAATAAAATGCTAATGATTTTTATATGAGCTCAAAGATGTAGCTGATGCATTACTTAAACTTTTTTTAAACTTGGCTTGAAAATTGTTTTGAGCAACTCATATTCACGCAGTCATTATCTGCATTTAATCTAACCAGTTTTGATATGTGCCTTCTGCCTTGATCTTAACTACTTTTAATATTCTTTTCAATTCTTAGGATGATGCTATCAGTTGTCCCAGATTCTGCACCTACTATGTCATCAAAAGTTTCCTGTGCTTCTCTAGCAAGATGTTCACCAGTTTCTGCACAGCTACAGACTTACAAGTTGATCCAGCCAAAAAAATCCTGTTTTCCTTGTGCATTTGAGTTTCACAGCCTAGAGTGAATATGACCTTAACTCAAATTATATCAACAAATTTGTCACTTGATGATTTTAAAATATTTAACCTGTCTCCTTTCTTCTTTTATTGCAATGAACCTGTCTTTCCAAGTGGAGTGACCCAAATAAATGTGGTAGCTGCTGCTGAAGGCAACCAGAAAAATATTATATCCTCATATATCTCTAAATTTAGTGAAATATGATAAGAATTCCTTGATGAACGTCATGCAATATGAATTTAGGGATGACTTCTTACAGTGCCAGACAGAAGAGAGGTTTATAGAAGATGCCAGGTCTCACATGCTTTTGACAAACTGCTGGCTTGTACATAGCTTGCATTGGGCAAGAGTGCCCCAGTCATCAAAGCAGTTTCTACACTGACATTTCTCTCTAGAGTACTTTGACATAAATGTCCAAGTCACCCCCACTAACTGCATGCTGGTGCAGTTCTCAGACCAGTTCTGGTAGGAACAAACTGAATTTGTTTAGGAGGAAACTCAACCAAAATCTCTGCTCTGTGTGTGCATTAAATACACTCATCACTCCTAATGATGATTCAAAGTTTCAACCAGTGAGCAGCCCTCAAAGGTCCTTTAATCACAGGAAGGGGATGTTCCTGTCAGGGAGCCAGGTTAAATCTTGGCTGAGGTCACCTGAAGTTGCCCTAATCATCCTCAATGTGTAAGTAGAAGCCTTGGCACCAAGCACTCTAACTTACTGATCCAGTGTGACAGATTGTTTGGTAATGTGAAATTAATCTGGAACGCCTACAGCCCCTGTAGGATCAGCCTCCGGGGTTCTGGCTACTCAGTCTGGAGTGTGCAGCATGGGTCTGGACAACTCCCCTCATGCCAGCAGTTCTGAGCACCATCACACAATGGTCTAGCTGTTAGAATTCAAACAATGTTTTAAAAGGAAATGATTGCTCCCTTTTAACCAAGCAGATCTATGCAAAGGACAAGTCATTTACAAATTTTATTTTTACTCCATTTCAGTCTTGTCTTACGATTATTAACTTGTGCTAAAATGCTTCAGTTTACTTTCAGTAAAAGGGTCGAGCAAGGTTTCAAATTTAGGTCTGTTTTTATTCTAAGACACATTGTACGTAGATGCTTATTAGGTCATAAATGTTGAGATTTTTGCCTATATTATGTTGCAATGCACCATAGAGAGGAAATCTATGCTCTGCATATCCTGTGATGGATGTGATGAGTATGGATCTGTTATCCTAATGTCAAAAACGTCAATTAATTATTTGCATTTTTTATCTGAATTCACATACATCATAGTGCATTTATACTCTATCATTCCAATAGCTGAATAATATTCTGTTTCCTGTCTTTTGCAGTTCCTCTTTCTACCTTGTTCCCATCCTTAATGAAAACAACTTTCACTCATAGCTGTGGTCCTTGTTAACACTAACAGTGCAGCATGAAGAGCTTCATGCAGAGATGTCAGGAAAAGGAGTTTTCCATCAGTCAGGTCTGTCAGACCCTGTACTCAGAGGGTTTTATGTACATAAATTTATGTCAAACTGATGGCCACTGTCCCACACCTGGCTCTAAGTCCACATTTGAAAACACAACTTCATCTTCCAGGATCAGCTGCTTGCACAGGTTATCTCCTGCTTTAGTCAAACCTTGTGTTTCAGCTGCAATAACAACAATTCAGAAGTTTATTTTATTACAACACCTGCCCTACTTTTTTTCTTTTTGACCAATTAAACCATTTCTTAATCTTTCAAGCAGAATTAATTGCTTTGCAAGTGGTTAACTGCACAACAGCTTTCAAGGTTTATCCTCCCCTTTGAAATGACATTAAAGACACTCTTCACCCCATCTATGTGTTTTCCTTTTTTTTTTTATATATTATTGTGTGTGTGTACATGTCCCCAGAAAAATATAGGAAGTATTTAATGGTCTAGAAAATTAGTTCCAAACTTTGTATTTATCAGCAGCAAACTGTCGTAGGTGACACTAGGCTCAAATATTAGGAGCTCCAGCTTTTCCATAACTGAGTGTGAGAAAATATATAGTGCTGCATTCGTGGCAGCTTTGCTGGCTGCACTCTGGTCTTCCCTGCAAACCCATTTTCAGAAACATTATACAGAGCAGAGCTGGCCTGTTCTCCCAGGCTTGGCATCTCCTTCAATGCCTGCCTGTGGCTCAGCAGCAAGGGCTGCTTAGCTGGGGCACAGGCTGGGAAGGGTGTAGAGATGTGCACCCTCGCTGCAGGGAGGGATGAACAAATGGAGGCACATACTGCTGCCAGAACTCTCATTCCTGCCAACAAATCATCCTTTAGTATGCATTTCAGTTGACCTGTCCTCTCCCATGTTCCTAATTGAAGGGGTGAATACTGCAAAAGTGCTGAGAGCTGGTGAAGTGGTGTTTTTTTAAACACTCTGTGGGGTACTTAGAAAGAAATGCATTCTCCTTCAAAGGTAATGGCTCAGAGATCTTCACATTGAGTATTATATCTCGGGTGTTTGCATTGACACCCTATCTCAATACTCATGTATGAGGCTAACAATAAGCAGAGCAGTTTTTGGGAAAAATATATACTTTTAATAATAATGATGAGGAAAATAAAGTTTCATCTTCTCAGTGTTTACACCTGATTTCACCGAAAGACAAGGGAGTTTTACAGTAAATAAAGCGAGCATAGCTATTTCTAACATCTTCCTGACACTATTTCTCTGGTAAGAGCAAACCATGCTTTTTTCCATTTTTTCCTGATATTCATGTTGCAGACCAGTGTGATCCATGCTAAACTGTCACCATTACACAAACAAAGGAGACAGCTATCCTAGGAAACAAATTATATAAAACATCACTGGTTAGGGAAAAAAAAAGATGTTTTTGTCCTAAAGCTAGAACAAAATAGGATTAATATTTTATGAAAAAATGTTCCCCCATACAATTTCTGTTAGATAAAAACTAATTAAGCTAACACTGCAAAGGTTATGATTGTTTTTCTAGTGCTACCCCACATAATGATATGATCTTTAGATTTTCCTTTTTATATTGTTATTTCCTTCATAATTACTAAAAATAATTATCTGTTAATAAAAGATTATCAGTTGAGTAAATTTTTGCTGGCTCTTACTATCACTGTAAGTCTGGAGTTCTAGACATCTGGTTAATTTCAGAGAAAACAACTAAACTAACTAGCTTCAGTAACAGACATCCACTGGTCATCAGAAAAGGTTTTTTATGTAAGTACATAATTTATCAGTAGCATGAGAAAATCATGTATCCTTTGATTACTACCTAAAGGCTTCCTGTATTTGCTTTATGTTAGTGTGATATACATAACTTCTTCCCTTTAGTTTTGTTACTGATGTAGTGACTGATTGATCTTTGTACAAAACAAAACCAAGATATAAAGTGATCTCAAAACCATGTGTTACGAAGGCAAGGAAAAGGTGCCAATTGCTTTTGTGTTCTAGAGCACAGGGGGATCATAAAACCTCATCACATACTCTTTGATCTGGTCAAATTATAGCCTCCTTAGAGTGGGAGGAAAGAGTTGGGGCTTTATGAGCTTATTTCATTTTTACTATTTATGTGAAAAGTTTGTCATGGTTTGGTTGTAGTCATAGAATGGCTTAATTATAGGTTGATCCAGCAAAGTTACCCGTATTTAAAGAGTTGCGTAATGCAGCTGTGTTTGCCCAAGACTACTTTCAGTCTAATAATTTCAAGTGATAAAGATCATTTGCATTGAAAATCTAAGTTGTTTGGCACTAGGTGGAGGCTGACTTTTTTCTCAACAGCATATTTAACTTAAACTCAAAATCAAATCGTTTCTTAGAGACTGAAAAAAAAAATCATGTGCACACATGCAACCTTTCTGTTCAAAGGTTTCAGTGTCTCTAGCTTTTTCAATAGAAGTTTGACTATTTCCATGGGGTTATTCTCCTTAGTTATATGTGTATTTTCAGTTACATGTGTATTGATATCATGCCTGTCCCCCTTGATCAAATTAGCAGTTTGATTTGCAATTTGCAGACAGCCTTTGAGTGTCTGTTGGCTCATATGCAAAGAATGACCTTTCTGAAACACCCTTTGTCTAAGGATCTTCAAAGTTGACTAAGGCTTTCCTTTCAATTGCCACTATAACCATAATTTTCTAACTGAAATTAGATACAGAGGTAGGATTAATTTGACCAAATAGAAACCTTTATCTTCAGATTGAATGAATCATGATCCAAAACTCTATTATCTAAATCTCTGCTAACTACAAATTCACTGTGTGATGACTACCTCATTTGTAGATGTCTACATTTTTAAAATGTAAGTTATGTAAGTTATTTGCCTTTTCCTCACAGACCCTGTACTGGTGTGCAAACAGCCCTCTCAGATTCAGATTACACAGAAGCTGGACTGCAAGAAGAGAGGGCAAATTGCAAAAGAGATGTTTGACAAATGAAAAACAAAACAAAAAAAGACAAAATATATCCTTTGAGAGGGAAGAAATTATACCAGCATTCACACAGAGACATGTCCTGAGGCCAAGGCTGAGAACAAAAACAAAGGGGAAGAGAAAACTAGGATAAGAAAGGGATCTGGAGGCTAGAGCTAAAGACGAAAAGTCCCAAAATAGTATGAGGATGCTGGGATCAGAGAACAGAAAAAATTGCTTGGGGAGTTGCTTGAAAATAAATAATGTCATCTCTCCATAACATTTGAAGCTAGTACTTTGGAGTTGCAGATTTCTTCAAGGTATTTGCTGATGGAAAGCATTGCACACAGAGTTTTCAACATGCCTCAGCCAAAATAGAACTCTAGGCATTTGAAAACTCTTCAAAATGATGTACTGCTTCTGTAGATCTCCTTGTTTAACTTTAGTGATCCTCAATATCACCTGGGCAACTTTAAATCCTGCAAATCTGATTTTTATACATAAGCCCTTTTTGTTTAATGTCACAGATTTATCTGAAGATATTATAGACATTTGAATGAATATTCCCATTGTTCCACTTGAATATATACTGGAGGGTAATAATCAATAAATATTTCAGTGGAAATCAAAAATAATCCATGTGAAAACACACACTGTACCCTAAAATAAGGATAAATCACAAAAGTTGTAAGGCCAAAACAAAAACCATTGCAAAAAATGATAAATTCAATGGTAGTCTATTTTCTGTTAGACAAGCTTGGTGCCCTTCTCATCTCAAGTACATTTTTGTTCTAATAAGATAGTGCTTTTAACCTAAAAGTCTTGTCTTATTTTCATTCAGAAGACTCTGAAGAGTAAGAACAGTGTTGTGTAACAGTTTCCTGATAAAAGAACGCTTTGCCCCCTTACTCTCCCCCTAGGAAAATATATAAAACCAGGAAAAATGCAAGATCAGTGAGAGACTCTGAATCCCATTTTCATTGTTATGCTTAAGTATAACTCCAGCTTGAGGCTGACTGAGGTTGAGGTGACTCAGTTTCAGGTCTTTTTTTGTTTCCCCTCCCACCAGTTTCTCCACAGCTCAGTCGCCCCAGCATAGTGGATGTATCCACCCTCCATCTCATGAATATGGCCAGGACACAAATGCTGAGCTCAGTCCTCTGATGCTGGCTGTTCGATGAGGCAGCATGGAGTGTCACAGACCCTCTCCATGCTGCCTGTGTGACCTCACTCCTCCTCCTCAACCTCCTCCTCCTCCTCTTACAGTCCTACAGCACCAAAAAATACAGGGCTGGAAAGAGGAGCACCCTCTGTAGGAACTGAAAAACACCAGTGGCATAAATATTGACAAGGAGTGACTATTGGGGCAGGTTCACTGCCCTCAAAGCTAAGGAGGAACAAGATGTGCTCTCAAGAGAAGCATCTGTGCCCGCTGACCCTGAGCCATACAGAGGCACCAGGAGAAAACAGCGAGTGAATGACAACAGCGGGTGACTCTCTGCTTCCAGGGACAGATAGACCCAGATGTCAGTCTGACCTGCTCTCTAGACAATTTTGCTCTTTGCTCACTGAGAACTTATCAGAGAGGATTAAGGAGTAGACAATGTGGGTGACAAGGTAGTGAGTGTCTGCTGTGCATCCCCTGACCAGGAAGGACAAGTGCACGAGGCTTTCCATGGGCAGCCAGAAGCAGCCTCCCATCTACAGACTCTGGTCCTCACGGGGCATTTTTACCACCCTGATACCTGCTGGAATGGCATAAGCATCAGCATAGGACCTGGAGCTCCTGGGGGGATACCATGAGTCAATGTGCTTTCCCACAAAGGAGGCCAATGACATTTTGAGCTGCATGTGGAGTGTTGCCTCCTGGTCAAAGTGATCCTTCCCTTCTCATCAGCACTGGTGAGGCTACACCTGGACTGCCATGTCTAGCTCTGGGCTCCTTAGTACAAGAAACATGGGTATGCGGCAGACAGTCCAAAGAAGGCACAAAAAACAGTGAAGGGACTGGAGCCTCTCTCTGATGAGAAAAGGCTGCGGAATGTGAATGGTTCAGCCTGGAGAAGGTTCAGGACTGATCTTATTAATTTATACCTGTACCTGAAGGTGCATAGGTGGCAGAGCCAGGCTCTTTTCAGTGGTACCCAGAACACTGAAACACCAGGCAGCACCATCTGAAGGCCAGGAAAAACATTTTTACTTTGAAGGTGACTGAGCACTGGAACAGATTTCCCAGAGAGGCTGTAATCTCCATCCTTGGAGATGCTCAAAATCCACATGGTCCAGAACAACAGCTGTTAAGTGGCCATGCTTGAGCAAAGAGGTTGGACCAGAGGACCTCCAGAGGTCCCATCTAAGCTAATTCACAGCCATTCTGTGAATTTCCCTCTCCTTGAAGCTGGATAACAAAACTTACATTCCACTTGTCTCCTGCCATAATAACATAATCCCCACAATACTGATATTTTGCAGCTTTACATGCCAAACAAATTAGCATTGGGTTATCTGCTGCTACTGGTTTTCAAATGGTTTTTATGAAGTTTGCAAAGCAGGCACTGTGTATTTTTTACAAATTATCATCAAGATGACAGAGTAATGCCTTTGTACTCTTAATATCCAGAATTTGCCAAGTATAAACTTCAGAGAGATCCCCCATCAGCTCATGCTGCAAGGACAACTACTACTTGCATTACAGCAGTATAGTGGCACAAAAGCACTGCATTAAAATTTAAAAATTCAATCCCCTTCAGAAACAGGCATACTTATCTTCATTAACTGATCCATGTACAAGAAATGAATAGTTTTTATAGAACATCCTTTTATTTTGCAAAAAATTTATTACTCACTGTTGTACAAAATAAACCTAAAAATATGATAATTTTGACACAGCTAGGTAGATTGCAGATAACCTAGTTGCAGGGAAGAAATCTTGACAATTTTTAAGGCAATTCAAGACAGTAACAACAAGTGAATTATACATTTTGAAATATTCCTTTTGTAAGCTTTACACAAATGTTACCTGGTACTTGGTATCTGTAAACTTTAATGCTTTATACAGAGTTTCCATTCACATAATTAGAAGATATAATGAAAATAATATTTTTGCAGTTCTTTTTTTAAAGTATCTCACTTCTAGTCTTGGTTTTACAAAAACCAAGCTGGTTCAACTCAGAATTTTAGTTTTTAAAAGATACGAAGGAGTAGAAGTGATTTCTAGTTTGTTTAAAATGGAAAAAAATAATTATCTCTGTTTTCTGAAAGGTAAAAAAAAATAACCAAAAAACCAAAACCAAATAAAACATTTTTAAGGTAAATTAGACTAGTAAAATATTATTTTGATTTAAGCAATGTATTATTTTAACTCTAGGATGGTAAGTTGACAACCACCTGCTTAAAACACCCAATTCAATTTAAGCTCATACAAATTTGGTCTATTCTTTTAGAAAAGTACTATTACTGTATTTCATGAGGAAAGAAACCATACTTGCAGGGTTTTCTCTACACCACCCTCCAAGTAGTTTTCAGAAGTGTGCAGTCATTATTTATCCTAGGTCCTTCTGAACCACAGGATTTTTATATAATTTAAAATACAAACAAACAAAAACACCACCAAACATTAAGAGAGGGAAAGGGAGACATTACTATTACCTTTAAAAGTGTATAGCCAATAACTAAACATAAAATGCAAGACAAAGCAGCAAGAAAATTACTAGGGAACAGATCTTCACCTGACATAAAGTCAGCATAGCTCCACTGGCATCAGCAGAGAAATTTTGACTCTTATCAGTCACAGATCTGACCGTCCATGTACAGTAAATTTTATTTATGTTAGTGATAAAGATGAGCAGTGTTCAGAAGAGAAGTGTTAGCACACATTTTTTAAAAGAAGCGAGTTTGTAACACCTTGCTTCTCACCTAGTATTTTGTTGCTGATGATTGTCATTCTTGCCACTGGCAGTGTATTTACTTCAGGATGAATTCATTACCACTTTCAAATGATACAGGAAAATATATTTAACATTGGTCTATGAAGTTCTTAACCACAGCTAGTTCTTACCCAAAATACTCTGAAGCCCATTTACAGTGTAAAACATAGTTTTAAAAGTACTATTTTATAATGTTGCTAAGTTTCTATACTGTTATGGGTTTTCCCTGACCATAATTCTTATGGAATGAACTACAACTACTGGAAGTCAGCAGTGACTGAAATTTAGAGCAGCATGACTCTTGGTTGTTAGCAATTATTCCTATTGCAGATCATTAGGTATAGTAAATTTTTTCAAATATCTCTAAGGCGTATGTTTACAGAGCAAATCCTAAAAGCAGACTTATAGCTACAGAAATAAGTAATTGCACAAGTTTCTCATAGGCACTGAGATGTTCTTTTAAGGCACAAGAGAATTCCCAGAGAGCAGAAGACATATTACTTAACTAGGAGTGCAAATATTAAAAAAAAACACCTAAATCCTGGGAAGCAGAGGTGTAATACCACCTGCTGCTTATGGCAGCATTCAAGTCACTCTACTGTCATCTACCAAAGGTATTTCAGATTTTTGTGTGTTTGTGTGTATATATATATATAGCATATATGTATGCTTAATCTAGTACGGTAACAAATGGGATTCAGATGGTTTTTGCCAGAGATGTGTGTAAACGCTGACTTCTACAACTACCCCAAACTACACTCAAAACAAACCAGTTTCTCCCACTGTATTTGTGCATCTCAATAAAAATGTATCTCAAAAACACATTATTAACACTGTTCTCAATCCATTTGAGCCTATCTTCTGTCAAGCTCTACTTCCAAAAAGAAACAGTTTAATGAAGTCCACAGCAGGGCAAGTAGAAAAGGTAGTGGTAGCTACACTGGACAAAACTCTCGGCAATGGTCAGAATTTCTGCAACGATACTATGTCAAAACTCACTAGAAACTGAGGTACAAACTTGTGTGAAGTAAATATGAGATTTATATTGCATTCATTTGAAGTATGATAGTTTCCTCTATTCCATGATTATTTTTTTTGATCTCTTATTTCCTTAAAAGAAAAATACATCCTCGCATACAATGCTGATACCCTATGTGGTGATGCCATAAATCCCTTAGGATAGCAAGTTTGATGGGTGGTAGCCCATTAGGAGAAAAATATACTTTTGAATATTATTTTACATATATACAATATATATATATATTTAATTTTCAGTCAAAATGTAAAGTTTTCTAATATATTCATGAGTATTTTTATGTCCAAAATGAAAAAATATTTCGTATCTCAGCTCATATAAGTTAACAAGGTATTTGATATGCACCAACAACATGATTTGCTTCATTTCTACAAAATTAAAAGAAAACAAAGAAACAGTGAGTTATAAAGCTTTCCTTCTCCAAAGCCAAATACAATAAAATTTTGAAGCTGGAAAATTATTTAAAGGAACACAAAGTTTTGCATTGTGAGCAATCACAAAGAATGCAAAATGTAATCTAAGTAGAAACTAGCTTTACTATATTAACCTAACGAAAAGATATTTTGAATCCCTTTGTTCTGACAGAATGTGTCCAGTGTAAGAAAATGTAAATTTAAAGCAAGAGTCATTTACACTCTTACCAGTCTATCTTAATTTTGATAAACCTCTAGCCCTCTCAATTCCAAATTACCTAATATCACAAAGGATGACAGCCACTTATTTACAGGTTTTTTCAGCACTCTGAAAGGCACATTTATCTTTTGATGCATGTTTCTGCTAATGTCCTAAACTTGGGTTCCAACTGATCTAAGAAGTCAAGTGCCTCTTCTTCATGCTGATCACTGCAGCAGCCTACAGAGCCAGCCAAAGATCCTTTTCCTTCATAGTTATATGAAAGGAGATAATCTTCAGAATGCTTCTGTTCTTCATCCTGTCTGCATAGGTGCACCTTCTGGATAGGAACAGAACAGATCTTATCATTTTCTTAAATTGTTATCCTGAACATATTGCAAAAAAAAAATTTCTTTTTGATTTACCTTTCATTCAATTATTTTTAATCACAGTGTGTCCTCTAATGGATTCCTACATACAAAAAATGCACATGATTGGTCTATATCATTATGACTACAAAATATAAGTATTTAATAAATAAATAATTTCTACTAATTACATATGTAACAATAAAAGAGGAAGAACCTGTTTAAATAACCTGTCAAGCAACTAAAATTCACTGAAAATTAAAAGACTGATTTATACATAACTAGTTAGACAAGTAGTGAGAGTTTTTTGATCTCCAAGAAATGGACTACATTTTTAATGCTGTACATTCATTCCTGCTCCATTGCTAATTAAAGTATGAGGTTTAAATTAGCATGAAGTAAGCAGTTAGACTAAAAGCAAACAGACATCCTCAGAAAAACTTACAAAAGCTTCAGTAATTATTAAAATCAAAAACAGCACACTGCCTATAGCTTAAGCCAAGAGAAGAAAGTAATTTACACTTACGCCTGAAATATGTCAAGGATTACTCCTTGAAAGAGCAATATTCCAAAGGGGATGCAGAGGAGCACAGAGAGGAAAAATGAAATTAAACCAAAACCAGAAAGCCACCTTTCTAGCACATTTACATGTCTTCCTTCAAAAGCCCGTATATATTGACCATAACCACTACACTTCAAAGAAAATCAGTTTCAGAATACTTACTTCGCCTAAACGAGGGTGTGTGAAATTATGCCACTCTGAGTAGGAGTATCTACAAGTATCCATCATAGTCTGTCCTCCTCCTTCTTTAACTGATCCCAGAGTCTGATGTCCACCTCCCTTGACTGATTCCAAGGTATGCCCTCTTCCTTTTACCATTTCAAATGTTTGCTGCTCCCCTGTTTTTACTCCATACCCTCCTTGATCGCATGTACTTTGTAGAGGAATTATATTGTGATCCTAAACAAAAAAAAAAAAAAGAAAAAGGAGTAGTGAGGACATCTTTTTTCTCCTCATTTCCTTTTTTAATTCAAAAAGAAGAAACAGCAATCAGAAACTTTCATAATTAAAATTTGAGACGTCTCTTTCTTGGCACTGTGATATTTTGAACAAAGTGCTATCCTTAATGTGTAAAGATCAGTAAATCCTGGAAAGGATGCTATGATGAGAGAAGAGAGGATATCTGCATTTAAATATGATATGACGATATGATATCAAAGAATGGATGTTTTATCCCAGTGAAATATGTACAATCTGTATTTTGAGCTCATAATGGCATTACATTATTCTTCATAGGCAACAAGAAATTTGACTCTTGCCCATGAGTTTTTGGTTTCTTGGTTTTCAACATGAAATATTATTTTTCAACTCATCTCCTCTTCTTGGGGAAGACAATGTCAGGGGGTGGAGGATGACAGAAAATAGGTAGTCTAAAGAATGAAGTTATTCATTAATGCAGTCCTGGACTGAACTATGCTCATGGTAGACTGAAAGAAGCTTAGATGCAAAAAGCAAGAAAAATTTCATAAACACCTGTTCATGAAATCAACTACACCTGAGGTCATTTTTCAGGGGAAGGGCAGAAATTGCACCTGCAATTTACGCAGCTATCTGCTAAATATAAAAATCCTTCTCCAAGGAAAAAGAATGTTTTTCCATTAACACATTTTCAACAGAGGCAAAATAATAAATTTCAATCTAATGTCAATGTTAAAAATGACTGCAAGGTTATTAAAATGTTCACCTGAAGCTGCCAATCAAATCCTTAAAATCTGGAAGAATTACAAGTAGCCAGCCTAACGACTACAAAGTATGTTTAAATGTATATGGTACTACCACCTCTGCCTAAAGTAAAAATTTTCAAATTCTTATTAAATAGCAAAGTACATCTAATGATCCCTTCATTGTTTGCCTATTTCCTTTATCAAAACACTTACTTGCAGGTGGTCCTGTTCTCAAATTGCAATGCTATGGATACCACAATTGCAGGTTTCTATGTTGAAACAGACAACTTACCATCACTTCTTCTCCTGGAGCTTCTGTGTTTGAAATGATTAAATTGTGATTGGCACAGTCATCAGTCACCTGCCTGTTCATTACCCCAGCGCCACAGCAGCCACAAATTGTGATCAGGATTACTATGGAAAAGGAAATAATACTATGAATTTTACCTCACAGTCATATCTACTTATGTTGGATAACAAATTTTAAGGGCCTAAGCATCAAGAATGGTTTAAAAAGAAATTCATTTCCAAAAATGCCCATACTTAAATCTTAATATATTCACTTTTTTTTTTTTTTCAAACAATATAGGGAGTAATCACTACATTGTTGAATTATCTCATTCTTCTAAAACACATCTGGTTTTTCCAAAAGAAATGCAAGCATCCTTTATGAAAGCACTGTGACTTACTCAATTTCACAGTAATGAAAAATTTAGTCCAAACCCAGGTGAAAAATCGTGTCTTATGCCTAAAATTAGGTTGTACTGGAGATTATTTTTCATGTCTGAATACGCAAATGTCAAATTATATCATAAGGCACTAATGGGCAAGCTAAATGTCCTAATACCCAAAATTTCTGCTTCACAGGAAAGGTCAGCAAAATCCTGGAGGACTTCCAGGATTACGCTATAGAACAACCTTATTTAATCCCTTGTATTCATTATATTCCTCTTAATAATACTACTTTTTGTTGTCAGAAACTCACGCAGAAATTACTTTGAATAACAGAATCATGATTACTAAATACCTTTCCTAAACAAATGACTAAACCTTTCATTCACAGAACCATTCTATTTTCTGCACTTTTCAAATTGCTAGCTTAAAAATAAAGAAGCCCATGAGGGAGAGTTCTTCCTAACTGCCCACTGAGAAATTTGATCTCTGAACATATAAACTTCTGTGAAAATTGGCTAAGAGCCACTTTCAAGCTAATTTAGCTTCTCTAGCATCAGCTGTCAGAGAGACCTGCATCAATGATTCTAGCAGGTTGCCTCCTGATGCTTACAGATGGGAAGAAGACATCCATGACAGCATTGAGCAGAGGATGCACAGGGTAAAACCTATCCACAGTAAAATAAAGGATCTATTTGTAAGGGATGGAGTCAAGAGGCAGTGAAAAAGAGGTAGGTGACATTTCACACAGTTCCTCTACTGCAGGTTCCCACATCTGAAAATTCATCTTCAGGATATATTCCAAATTTGGGTACCTGCCCCATTGAGATAAAACATTGATCTAGCTAGCCTTCAAAACCTATCCATGTCCCAGTGTTCTAGCTACTTAAGTATGAACAATTAGCTGAGATTCAACTGGAGCAAGACGGTTTTTCTATGACCAGAAAAAATGGATAAGAAAGAAGGAAAAAAACCCAAAAACCCAGATTCTGAAATACTAGATACTGCATGTCCTCTGTAGTTTTTAAAGATGTTATTAGTCAGAATAACATGACTGATTGTGATAAAAAAAAAAAAAACAACTTCCTTTTGCTTTTCTGTATCACCATCATTGTCTCACTGCTTAACAGCAATATTACTCTTCTCAGAATCTGCTCCAGCAGCACAACAAATATTCAAGGTTTTGGTCTGTTGTGAACTATTCACCCTGTCCTTTAATGTTTCTGCACCTCAGATGAGGCAACCCTGGATGTGTTTGTAAACTGGGGAAAGAGATGCTGGAAAACAAAGCTGCAGAAAGGGACCTGGGGGTCCTGGTCCATGGCTCTGGAGAGAAGTGGTCAGAGCACCACCAAGCCTGGCAGAATTCAGGAAGTGTTTGGACAATGTTCTCAGGCACATGGTGTGATTATTGGTGCCATGTGCAAGGCCAGGAATTGGATGCACTGATCCTGATGGGTCCTTTTCAACTCAGTATATTCAATTGTTCCATGATTCTAGGGGGTCTTGTAAAATCCTTTGTGAAATCCAGTGTCTCAGATACCCCATGTTTTAATCCACAGCACAAGAGAAATCACAAAATACTCTGGTAAATTGATTTCAGCATTCCTAGAAACAGAAATGTTTCTAGAACTCACAAACTTTTTTGAAGTCTTTTGATTCAAGTGCTAAATGCAGGTGGTTTTGGCCTCACTTACCTGAACATACAGAACCTCTCACACAAAATATACTTAAACAAATAAACAGAAATCCACACACAGTAACTACAACACCAGATGAGAGCAGGAAGCCTGTGATACTGATATGAACAGAGCAGGTACATTAAGTCAGTGATGATAGCTATACAAAAGCCAAAATAAAAAATGAATCGAGTTTGAATCTGGTTCTCTCCACTAATTTTATAATTAAGTGACATGTACTTTGTGTTTAAAAAAAAATGTACTTACGCAGCAATAACAATGATCCTAAGATCATTGCAAGGATGGCCCAGAGACCAAGGGTAACATTTCCACCAGCAAGCTGACGAGTTCTGCCATCGCATTCAGTTGGAGTAACACAGTCACAGAGATTAACTCTCACTATGTTCTCTCCTATCTTTCCTCCATTGTCAATCACACTTACAGGAATTTCATAAATTCCATACGGAATATCACCCTTTGGTGAAAGATACCAAGAATTATCTGTAAACAAAAAGACAAAACCAAATCTAGGGTCAACGATGCTTGGAACTCAGTTGTCACAAATGTGACCATAATTACAATTTTTCCTTCTGTTACAGCTATACTGCTACCAGATCCACAGTAATTAGTTTCAAGTTAGATTAAATGTGTTGATACAAAACTAGATCTTGAATGGGTTTATACTTTCAGCACCTTTTAAATATTAGAACTGACAAAGCATACCTTACACAGCCCTCTGAAAACCTATGATTTGAAACTCTGAAGTTGATTTAGTTCATTATAGGAAATGACACTACTTCAGCTTACTAGTAAAGATCATCAACTAAATTAACAGTTATTAAAAAGGCTTTTGGTAATGTGATTGGAATAATTAATTATGAACTTATTTTATACCTCTCTTACTCTTTAGTTATATTGCTGTATTCAGGGTGAATGACTATTTCCAGTGGGGGGAAAAATCCATTTAATCTGCTGCCCTGTTCAGAGGCAATGATTAATGACCATATTCTTTGAGGGTCAAAAGAAATAATTTGTAAAAAAATGTACAAGACTGACACTGATGTACAAACTGGTTGTTTTATGATGAGCTATATGAAACATGTATCATCCAAAATGCAGTTTTCAATTTACCTGATATAAAACTTGAAACTATTAGATGTCTTTGCTTTCAGACTTTTCTGTCTTTTGCCTTTCTTTGTGAGATAGAATGTTGCAGAATCATATCCTTTGCAACTAATTTGTGTCACCATAGTAGCAAATTTATGTGCTGCTCTTGTTGCCCTCATCTGGCAACCACCAGGAAACCAGGATCAGCTTTAACTTTTTATATCAACAAATTTCAGGAAACAGTGATACCTTTGCTAATAAATTGTTTATCTACTGCTCAGGTCAGCTTTACAATAAGTGTGCTGGGTTACAGCAGTAGTAACATAAAAACTTCCAGAACTTTTTTTTTTGTCAGCCTATAATCAATTTTTGGTTAAGTTTCAGTTTCCCAGTCCTCCACCATAATAATAGACTAAGAAAAGTTCTATTTCTTTTTGGAATACCAGCCATTTCATTCTTAAATTCCTTATGAATTATGAATCTATGGTTCATTTTCCAGGTGTTGATGCAATGCATTACATCAGGTTTTGTTCCTTCTCCTGATCTTCTTACATCATAATTTCAGACAGCAGCTGATTTCTGACCCAAGGATGCTTGGGACAGATTCTTCTTCTTTATGGTTTAAGAGACAGATTTTTCTCCTTGCCTTTGGAATGCCAACAGTGTCATCACTGGATGAGAACTAGAGGAACCACTAGAGATCATCACCGAGCCCCAAAGTACCTCCACTGACTACACCAATTCCAAGCAGAGATTCATCCAATCTATTCTTTCAGAACACCCAAGTGAGAGACAGCAAAGCCTCCTCTTGCAGCTGGCAGCTGAGTGAGGAGGAGGAAGTTTCCACATACCATCATGTGGAGTTAGCTTCCACATGGAAGCCAGCCTGCGGTCATTTATGCGGTACTCGAAGGGTGCGCTGTACGGAGCCTCGTCGCCATCCTGAGCCGTGAGGGAAATCGGGTTTCTGTCTCTGCACATGATGTAGTCAGTCTGAGTGAGTCGGGGGAAATTCTTGTTGCCAGGCACGATGCAAACCTGAATTGTTCCAGTGCCTGTTTTACCATCTATGAGATAAAAATAACTGGGTTTAGCGCTTACTTCTAGCATTGACACACTAGTTTCTGGTCTGAACTTTCACAATTAAATATCATCAGCTGTAATACTGATGTTTAGAAGTAAGCTAGAAAGCAACTGCTGATTTAGCCAGAGAGAGAGGGGGAGTTCTCACAGGTCCTTCTTGGCTGCTTCTCTTTGCTTGGCTGGTTGCAGATGCATCAGCAGCTCCACAATTCCATATTCTGCATGTGCAGACTGTACTTTGCTGAGTGTGTGTGTCTGTGTGGAAACATATACTACTCTAACAGGTAGGAGGGGTAAGAGGAAGAAGAGCTCATAAACTAGGAGTAAAGGATACTATGACAAGCAGAGAAAAAAAGCAGAAAGTGAAGATTTCCAGCCTTCTAACTTCCAGAAGGAGAAAATTAACTACACTTTCCCTACCTTCACCTCTCTTTTGTGGGAACAAAAACACTAAGGGAACAGAGCACTTCTTTCTGTCCTCTACCCTTTAATTTACCATGCATTCATCAGTGGCACATACCATGTCACCAAAGTCAACACGCAAGAAATAAATGAAGTCTCCCTTCCTATTACAGTTTTTCCAATACACAAATAGTCAATGCTTTTCATGTATATATATCCCAGTGAAATTACATCAAGTCTACTCTTTAATCCTTTTTCTAGAAATAGCTGATTGCAGATGCCTATCATGCTTACTACATAGACAATAGAATTTTAAACAATTTAAATTTGTATTATTTACATTTGACTTTAAAATGCAAACTTTGACAGAGTTAGAATTGTTTGCTGCAAGTTCAATGACTTCTTTTCCAAAAGTCCTCTCTACTTTCTCTGTTGTCTAGCTCACAACTGCCAGGAGCTATTACTTAAAAAAGAATTGTCAAGAAATAGAAGAAATATACTCCAGAGAAAAATATCTCAATTTAAAATTACTAAAGGCTTTTAAATGGAGCAGATAACTTCTCAAAACATTGAGATCATGCCTGATTTATAAAGGCTCTCCCTGCTAAATAATATTCCCTAAGCATTTGACAGAGTTATCACAAAGACAAGACAATGGACCAGGTGTGCCACTGGTCTGAACCACTACAGCTGTGCCCACACTACATTTGCACATAAACATCTGTTACACACCACAGAGACTCCAACAACATTTAGTACTCACTTCTGTCTATTGCAAGGACTGTGATATTGCATTGACCTCGTCTCATTTCTCCTATGTCTCGGTCCAAGACCCTAACAGTTCTGATTTCACCTGATTTGTCATCTATGTTGACCCAATTACACTGGCCAGGTGGTATCCGGTATCTGTGAAGAATAATTTGTCTTGTTAAAGATCCCAAACATAGCACATGTGTGTGTATAAACAAACATATTTAGATACATGTATTCATATACACTGATAGGTGTGCAGGTGCACACACATACATACAACCTCAACAACTATTTACCCCTTCCTGTATCCCACCCATGCTGTATTAAAAAAAAACCTAGTAAATAACATAGTTTCATACCTTATGCCCTCACTATTTCCAGTTTCTGGATCTTCTGCTACATATCTTCCAATAGCTGTCCCAATATCTTCGCATTCTTTAACATCTAAGCGCAACAGACAGGGTTTAAACACTGGTCCCTCGTCCACATCCAGGACATGCACAGTAACAGAGCAAGTGCTCTGGGAAAGTTGTTGGGAATGGGGAGCCAGCAGGTAGGGTGCCTCATTGTTGACTCCAATCACCAGGATCCTTTGCTTGGCAGCTTCGTAGTCGAGTCCCTGTAACAAAGGTGAGGTGGTGTTTTTTCCCTTCAAACCTATACAAAACCTAACATTCTTTTCACCACGCAATTATTACAGCTGAAACCGTACCACATTTACAAAAGACGCCAACTGTCCTCAAATAAGCCATTGAGACAGAGTAAAAGGGCATGATTTTTTCTTAATGTAAAGTTTTAAGTTAGTCAAAGAAAAAGGCCTAAAAAATACCCAAGCAAGCAATATCACTGCAGAATTTTGGATAAATATTCTGAAAATTAGTTACTAAAAGAACAAAAAGCAATTAAATGTAGTGGGGGATTTTCTTCTTCCAATTTAGTCATTGTTTTAGCTTACACATATTTCCTTTTCACCAATGGTCAATCACACTTCTCTCTAGAAGCTACAAATCCACCTGAGAATTTATGGAGTTGACAGTAAGTAGTAACAATTTATTCTTCAGACACGCTCTAAAGTCATTTTATGCCTTTAAGAGAGCTAATATTATCCTAAAGCAATTAATATTCTCTAGTCTACTACAGCATTACAATAAATGTAAGAAATTTCAACTATGTTCATATACCAGGGACAGAGCTTTAGAAAAAGTTCTAATCATTACTAGGAACAAAAAACCCATAATAAATAATATTAATTTAAAAAATTACTAGCATCTCTACCTCTACAATTTACATGTTCAAGTTTTAATACTAATCTTTTCTGCTCCTTAGAAGTTATTGCTTATCACAGTTATAAAAGATAATGAAAAAGAGGCAAAGGGATCTGCTGAAGGACAGATGCAATGGGCCTTTTACCTCACATCTGTAAAACACTTATAACAAATAATTAAACTGACACAAATTCTTTTATGCATATGGACCTCCTCACATGCCAGAAAAGCAAACCTGAAGTCAGTACACTGCAAAATAAAACCTGGAGGGCTTTATGCTGAACGAGGAAGTCTACTTAACTCCCAGAGAGAACAAGACTGAAGAAGGTGCTTAATCTTTCCCTGCTTTGCCACTCTCTCATTTCTGTTAAAAACCATGAATCATTCCTCAGTTACACCCCTAAGTCTAAACAACTGCAACTGTAGAACCAGGCCAAAGCACCAAGCTCTTCTGAACTGAAAAACTGAATTCTTTGGATTCTGAACACCAAAATTGAGGAACAGTCTGGAAGGTGAGCTTTGTGTGTTTTGTTTTAAAACCAAAACTTGAAAATCCATAAATTTTCCCCTAGACCTTCAATTTTTACTCACCTTAGTAACACACAGTATTCCTTCATTTGTGTTTTTGTCTGTTGTAATTTCAAAGGCCTGATCATCATTTCCTCTTATAATTTCATATACTGCTCCTGAGCCAGGTGAACCAGGTTCATCAAGATCAACAACAGAGATTCTCAGTACTTCTACATTCACTCTGTTTTCTTCCACTCGTGTTTCATACTTGGAGTACCCAAAAAAAAAATTAATTTAAATCAGAGAATAGTGTTCCACAAGGCAGGACTGAAGAACATCATATCTAAATAAGACTACTTCAACCTAAGGAGTTAATTACCAGGTTGATGCAATTATTTATTTTGTTTTCGTGCATTAGCGTATTTTCCCCATTCCTCCCTTGTACTCTGTGTCAAACAAACATTTCCTGACAGCACAACTGAAATCTCAGCTTCTTCATACACTCAAACTACCACTGACACAATTAATTCTGGAATTCTCCTTAAAGGAAAGGTAAATTAGCACAGTTTCCCTCAGTTACAAGAGCTATAGATTGTAATTTGCATTGAGCATGATCAAGCTGAGAATTAGAAAAGGCATTGGGGTAAATGTTAAAAAATATATAAATAAACCAACAATAACTTGCAAAAATCCAAAATAGATTAAATACATCTCTACTTTGATGGCAAAAGATAAAAGGATTTTTTGTATTTTTGTGTTATTCTGTACAAGCTGAAGAAGAGCAGATAAGAGTATTCTTAATTATATTACTGATGGTATTCTACAGTAGTGAGCAGAAAGGGTAAATTACATGTATTCCTTATGAATAATAAATTCTTTTTTTTATATAATTCATATTACAAAATCTCCTGTGGTATTTGAGATGTATACACAGTTGTTGAGACATACTCTTTGCCCTGAATCATACTTATGGCTGGAATAAGCAAAGACATTTATATTGGCATTAACTGTCTCAGGGCATTAGACTTCATATTTGAGGGACTGCCCATCAGGAAATTAGAAAGGAGATGAAAATACATTTTTTTAAGCTTTATACAAACATTTTATTTATGCAGACTTACTTGTAACTGTTTAAAGGTTGGTGCATTGTCATTCGTATCCTCGATTTTGACGACAACTGTTCCTGTAGTGCACAAACCAAAAGGCTGACCTGCCATATCTCTCACTTCAACTAACAAAGTGTAACTGGGCACAAGCTAAAAAGAAGAATAAAAGCATAAAGAAGTTTTTCATACTCACTTTTTTTAACAGCATAGTAACACATAGTTACACAGGAGTAGAACTAAATATTTCATTCCTGTTCCATAACTCTGCTCTAAATTCAGTGTTTTCCAACAAAATGAGACAATTGGCTTTGGGGTTTTTTGCCCTATTGCTCAAAAGGAAAAGGAGCAAAATAATTTTCAGTGGCTAAGCAGTGAAAATTTGTTCAGCCAGCATTTGTTAGTACATGCATACTATATCCTGTATCAAATAAAGCTTCTCACAATGTCAGTGTTATTTTCCAGAACCTGAAGTTTTGGAAGATACAGATGACATACTTTCATCTGCTATTTGCCTCCCCTTTGGAGCAACAGAGTATTCCCTCAGGTTGTCAATAGGTGAAGTGTTTCAATGCATGTTTCTTATTTCACTGAGGATGAAGAAATCTGTGCTGCAATCAGCCTCTGTCTGGGCAACACAGGTTAAGGCAATGCCTGTCATTTGGCAGGGCCTGGCGCTGAAGGAGTCACCATCCTTATCAGTTCCAAGAGGATCCCCAATAGGAAGCAGCCCATCCAGATCCCTAACTTGGACCAGAACAGCAGAAAGCTTTCTTTTTTAATTTGAACAACCAAGGAAAGGGGGACCAAGTGGAAAAAAGGTGTGGGCAGAGGGGAGAGAACACGCAACAGTACAGATGGATTAGGCACAAAAAAAGAAAGTTTGTTAATCAAGACAATAACTCTAGTTCTGAATGCCTGGAAGTAGTACTGGTTTCTCTGGTGCAGAAATGAAATCTCCTGTTCTACTTCATAAGTTTATCTTAAAGACAGGCAGTGGACAAGTTTTTCAATCCTTCCTTCCTTCACGTAGTCACTGTGACAGCTTCCTCAGCAGTCACAGTGATGCTCACAATCACTGCAATTTTCTCCTGCTAGTAAAGCTAAGCGCTCTAACTGCAAGCTCAAAGTTTTGCAACATGATGTTTTACATGGATTTTCAGCCATGAAACAACACAAATATGCCATAATATAGCTCCTTTTATCTTCAGCAAAGTTGTGCCAGCTGCAAGGTCTCCTAAAATGACTGTCCTATGCTAGAATTATTATTTTGAATTACATGCACATGTCATTTTTTTCCTAGTGCAAACTATCTCACATAATATTCTATCAAAAAAAAAAAAAAGAAATCCTGTATCCTATTCGTTTGAAAGCTAGCTGATAAAAATAAATGGGTGGAGCATTATTTTAAGAAATGGTATGTTACTGTTTAGGTTTCAATTATTGGGAGATATTTCTGGTTAGTATAGGATGACTGACTACTTCCAGAGAAACTGGTTCATCTTCTCTGTGAAGAAGCAAGAAGCACCACAAATCGAGCGTAAACAGGAGGAAACAGTGGGTCATGGGATTCCTGACCACAGAAAGCGTTCAGACAAAAAAGTGAAAAATCCATAGGTTGAACAGCTGAGCAGTAAGAAGTTCTCTGCCAAGGTTAGCTAGAATATGGTAATCTATGCAGAAACTCTCTGGACTAATTACAGGTCTCTGAAAAGCTTCAGAAGAAGCCTTAGAGACATTAACAAAGAAATGAAAAAGAAGATGTCTGTTGATCGACATGCCAACATTTCATAGAATCATCGAAAAGCTTGGATTGGAAGGGATTCTAAAAATCATCTAGTTCCAAACTGCCCACGCCACAGGATTTCACCCCCATGAATTTCCAACCCCTAAATCAGTTTGCTCCGGGCATGGGACAACCTGGCCCTGAACATCTCCAGGAATGGGGCATCCACAACCTCTCTAAGCAACCTACTCCAGTGTCTCACTACCTCTGAGTAAAGAATTTCTTCTCAACATCTAACCTAAATATCTCCTCTTTTGGTTTAAAACCACTTCCCATTGCCCTATCACTATCTGCCTATGTTAAAAAAAAAAGTCACTTTCCTCTTTTTATAAGTCCCATTTAACAACTAAAAGGCAGTAATGAGTCTTTTCAGCCTCTTCTCTAGGCTGAATAACTCCAACTCTCTCAGCCTCTCTTCACAGAAGAGGTTCTCCACCTTTTGGATTTGAACTTCTTCACATCTCTCCTCTGGACCTGCACTAATAGAACCATGTCCTTTCTGCACTGAGGAGCCCAGAGCTGGGTGCAGCCCTGCAGGTGGGGTCTCACAAGGTCAGAGCAGAGCAGTGTTAATCTATCTGTGTGCACTAAATGACAGCTAAGAATGCTTCAGGAAAGATCACCTCTCTGTCCAGCTGTGGCAGCAACACAGAGATGACACCGGTGTCCCCATGTAAAGAGAACGCGGGGGTAATCGGTGGGGTTTGTGACACAATGCGGTATTTCAGCGTGGTATGCAGAGTATAAGGCTCATCTCTGTCCTCTGCAATCACTTTCCCAACAACAACACCTGTGAACACAATACAGTAATTTTTAGTTCCAGAGAAATCTGCAAATAGTAAGAAAAAAATATTTGAAAAGGGATTTCTGTTTTAAACACGTGAAGAGAGCTACTTGAACATTTACTGCTGCTCTTTGCAAATTCAGTCTTTGCTGTAATATAATACTCCCCAGGGAACCTCACTGAAATGTCTTAAAAGGCAGGATCACACCTAGTCATACTGGTGTGTAACAAAGCTGAGTAGTGGTAAGTATGTTCAGAGACTTAAAACAATTCTTACCAGGTCTGGAATTTTCAGGGACACAAAATTCAAAAAGGTCTTGTGTAAAATATGGAGCATTATCATTGTCGTCCTCTATCCTGATTGTATGCACAAGTGGTACTTCTGGTGAATAACCATCTGGAGTGGTTGCAAAGCAGATGATCTGGAAGAAAAATTCAGTGCTTAAGCAACATGCAGAACTTTTAGTTCAATGGAGGAGTCCATAAAACAGAATTAAATACAGCATGCAAAACACATCCTTCTTAAGACCAGGCTCTTCAGACACATGGACCGGGATGTTACTGCTATCTTAGGAGTGAAAGCAGAACACAACCTCTGAATGCTTTCCAATCTTTCCCCCTTCCATTCCTCACACACTCTAAGTACTTTAATCACTTTCTCCCTGACCCCTCCTCCAACTCTATCACTTTTTTCAAGTTTCCTGAACACTTTTTTTTCAGGTGTCAACAAAGCACCTCAGGTCTCAAAATGTAGATGCATATATTGTTATTTAGAACAAAACAAGAACGAGAGCAAAACTATTTGCCCCATTATAACATAACCTAATAAAATGCAGCAATAGGTACTGATAATTACGTTTTAGAAACTGTTTCTACTGGTTGACTTCTTACACTTCTCAGCCAGTAGAGAGAGCAGTGTACCTTGTTAACAGATCTGAACAACTTGAGAGACTCAGAAAACATAGTCATCTAGACTTTACCATTACTTCTGTTTTCTGCAGATCTTTTCAACCTTCTCTAAAAAATTCTTTCTAGAAGTAATGCAAATCGAATAGCTCACTATATTTATGCTGCAATTAGAGATTAAGCAGTGAAAAGCAAAACTACTCTCAAGATCTAGATGGCCAGCTATTTATTTATATGCTGCTGATTTTATCACTTCAACACCAAGGATATTACTCAGAATAGACAGGTGATTTCAGATCTTGTTTGCTACCATTTCCCCTGCAACCCAACTGCAACCCAACAGAGAGATTTAAAAATTTATATATATATATATATATTTAATTATATTTACACAACATAGGCCTGTACCTGAAAACTTGGATACTGTTCACGGTCTACCGCACGAGTAGCAAAGATATTTCCAGTTTCTCTTTCTATGTAAAACAAACCCTTTGGATCTTGATCAATTCCTGGTCCACTTGCAGAATAATAAATAGTGTAGTTCTGAGCTGTGTCTGACTGGACCTATAAGAAGACATTTTTAAGGCCAAGGAAAAACAACAACAGCATCTCAATACATTTCCACCTTTTCATGATCATATTTAGCACAAACGAAAACTCCTAAAATAGAAAAAAACAAACTTGATTTACTGGTCACAGAACAGTAGGAGAACAGCCTGACATGTGACTGCCTTCCTTTATAATGTGTGTATATGAGAAGGGGAGTTAATTCAACTCATAAATATTTAGAATTATCAAATTAAAGAGATGACTTTATAAGGGAAAAATTTTTGAAATCCAATCTATAGAATATCTCACACAAAAGGCATATTCAGATACAGATGGCTTATTTCTGGACCTGTTCAAGAGACTTTAGTTTTAGTGCATTCACTGAGAATGTGGTTTGCACCTAAAGAAAAAGTGAAGGGAGGCCAGAAGGAATAAAGACCACATAGAGTACAGTTCAGAGATATGCCAATTCAGATAGCATCTGCATCTCATTACAAGCACCAAGGAGGCAACATTAGACTTATCTATTTATAAACACTCTTCTCCCAAAATACTTTCCTTATTTACTGAATGCCAGAAGTTAGGAGGGTAAGATTAGTAGAAGAAGGATTGCTCTGCACAGACTCTGTTATTACACTTGTCTCTACACATCTGCTACCAGCTAGTCTGTAATCTAGTGAAGGCTAGATGGATCTGTGATAACTTTAATTCTTGCATTTCTCTTTCACGCCTACTTGTTTTCTCCCACTAACTACTTTTCTGAATAACACAGGCCATACTCAGTCTTCAAGGCTGAAGGTGCACACCTGGAGCTCCAGAAAGGATGTAGACAAGCAGGCAAAATTTACCCCAGTCTGTGTTTACAAAATCCTTTTCTAAGCAATGTTTAGTGGATGGTTATTTGCTGCTGCTTTTCTTTTAATTACACACACTGATTTCCAGGCCAAACAGCTCTCTTTGATAGTATGTCTCCCTTCTTTTTTCAACTTTTGCACAATGCCATTTCACTCCGGCAACTAAGATCACAAGTTATTTCAGGTACAAGATCACAAGATATACAATGAACAGGACAGAACCAGACAGAGGAATAATAGCAGGAATGTCATCGATAGATAATACAAGACAGCTCATCTTATTTATCATAAAAGTCACATAAAAACTAGCATGGGTCATAAAATTGAGGTTTATATAAAATGTACCTGCTGTATTTGCAGTGGGAAAGGTCCCAGTGAGTTCTCTATCATGACAGATGGAATAGGGCCCCACCTTCTCTTGGTTCTCTTCAGAACTGTATCCCTAGCATGCCTGGTATTCGGTGTCTGGGTCAAGAAGACAGAAAGACAGATGAGAATACATCCATATATTCTTAACTGCATATATTTTTGCTTAACTGCCATCCTGCATTTCCATCTTTTACTCCCCATTCCAGTCTTCCTACTGACAATTTGTTTTTCCAAGGTCTTCATTTCTGATTATATCTGTGATAATATTCCAAGCTTTTTCATTTCTTGTGATACTTTGCATGAATAAGATCTGCTTTAATTCCTCAAACATGGCTTTTAAGATTCTTGACATTCCTGATTATGCTACTTGCTAGCATCTCCCATCTGAGAAAGGAAATCTGCTGACTAAAGCAACACAGTAATCAAAAATTGCTAAATAAAAATACACACTACACCAGTATTTTGCCTGATTATTTGAATTCTAAAACTTTACTACAGATACTTATTATAAAGCTGTATTCTCTGAAAAAGTATTTCAAATAAGTAAGATATCTTGAAATTAGAACCTAACCTTTTTTTCTTCTTCCACCACGTCAACATGTATTTTCTTTTCGACTTGTTCTTGAATGTCCTTAAGTATTATGGTAAAAGTCTTTTTCTCAGCAGACAAAGAAAGAGCAGATGTTGTATACACAGAACCATCCTCTAGAACCTTGAAGTTCCCATCACTGGAACTGATTAAGTCTGCAGACTGAAGGCATTCTTTCAAATCAACTGTAAAAAAATATTCAAACAATAACTCAAACAGCAAAAAACAATATCCCTCATAAAACAAACCCTAAATCCCAAGTAAAAATTGTATTTACTGAAAGACAGAATCTTCAACAGCTTGTCACTCAGTATTTAAGCAACACCAATATTGATTTTAAAACCCACTTATGCACTCAAATTTGATGTTTTCATTAATTTCCACTCTTGTATTCATTAGTGCTTCCTAAACAACATGGGGGCTATAAGGATATTGTTCAACAAAACACTATTACCCTGGTAAAATTATTGAAGCATCAGAGATGAAATTATGTACATTTAAATACAAAAATCCTTGCAGACATGCCTATTATTGGAGCAGTAGCTATTGCATTTGTCTCGTGCTCCATGCCCTACAATATCGGTGAAGACGATTAATTAATGCAAATGCCCAATGGAGATGTTACATCTTGGAAGTTTTGCCCTCAGGAGGAAAGCACTGACTGGTACTATATGATTTAATACTCTTGGGAGGACAAAGGCCTTTAAATTATGAGGCAGACAGATGGAAGAGATAAAAAGTAACCCTAGAACAAACAATTAGCAATTTTTTAATATGCATGTGATAGAATCCCATACAGGCAATTTCAGCATACTTCCCAGGTATTTTTCATTGTATTTGCTGTCACTTGTGGCTAAAATAGATTTTTTGACTTCAATAAACTCAGTTCACCAGCAAGTAGTTTAGTACCACATCTGGAGAAAAAGCAAAATCAGCCCTAAAAGAGGATGATTTGGCACGCTGAAAAGGATGAAGGTCAGAGACTCAAACTCCAAACAAATGATCATTGCAGAGCACAAGAGGTGTGTCATGGTCTCAAAACCAAAATTTTCAATACTCTTTCAATGGTATCATAGTGGGTGGGACACTGCTGTATGAAAGCTGATTGCAAAATTCATGAAGATTCAGAATTACATCCTGTATATGGAAATGACATTTTCAATAAACTAAATTTCATTCTGCTTTCAAAACTGCAAAAACAGACAGGAACCATAATTTAAAATGCTATGTGATTTCTTCTTCCTCTTAAGTCTGTCCTTTAAATGCACAAATGAAGATTTCCTAGACTTTCTATAGTACTGCAGCAGTGACTCCTATCCTTTTTTCATCTGTACAGTGCAAACAGAGTATTGAAAAGAATATCACTGCCTCACTTAAATGTGCCTTATACTGCTGCCTATTACAGCACTGCATTTCCAAAAATACCAGACTGGAGATATTGTTTCTGATGGTTATACGAGTCAGCCCTATGGTCCATTAGTTATAGTTTTGTGGGGCATTTTTCTTTAAAAACTCTAGTATAAGATATAAAGCACCCTAATGATAAGCAGGAAAATCATGACTAATTTCACTTTCAAGGTATGGTCCTTTTATCAATTCAAAATATTTCTCCATAAATGCTTAAGTAATGTCTTTTGAGCTATAATGGTTTTGTTTAAAGTTTTTTGGGGAAAAAAAATTTGAGTTCCGTATTATGCAAGTTCTTCCAAAGCACTGCAATAACATGAAGTTCTATTTTTATATAAATGACGTTTATTTACATAGAGAAATGTTAAAGTCTATGAAAACTCACACAGCTGTAGCAGTTTTCTTTGTTTTAAAATTTAAATGTAAGATCAAGGAATTTTCACTATAAAGCTAGATTTTCTGAGCAATTGTGATGAACTACCAATTCACTTTATTTGTTCTTTCTACAGAAATATGGGTTAGGACTGCAGACTTGGAGCACACTTCTCTGTTGTCACAGGACTCACAAAGGGCACCCCTGAATCTCAAATTCAGTGTGAGGCAGCACAGAATCCTTCAGCACCTCCTATGCCACACCTTTCAAAGCTGCCTTTGAAAGACTGGTCTGAAAAAAAAATAGGAGTGGGATGTTTTCTGGTCTCCTCTATTCCTCCCAGTCACCTGCAAGGTGCCCTGAACTGAGGCAGACTGTCCAGTCAGACAGGAGCACTCTCCCAACAGAATGTGCATGCAGAACACCTCTGCAACACGTCCCCTCGTGTGCTCTGAATGCCCCAGCACTGCTGAGCAGTCACATCCCTGTCTCACACAGAAGCAGCCTCTTGCTGCCTGGTTAAGCAGGTTTTGTCTTCTTTTTTTATTATTTCCTTCGTCCAAATGACTTATTCTCTTCTTCATATGACCATGGGTTATGGGTGCAGTTTGGAATATCAAGCATTTATTTGAATAGTAAGCCTTAAACTCCAAATTTTGAAAATATTAAATTCTGGCATTTTAGTTTTAAATTAAATCCTGTAATATGACAATAGCTCTTTATGTAAAAGGTGAAGAGATGCATGGAGCTGGTGTTCAAATCCGTAACAAACACAGGGCGTATCCTTCATAAAAAGCTGATCCAGCTGTTTAGCTGGCTCTCCAGTCATCCATTCATTCCATTAAAAATAAAGTCTCCTCCACTGTTAAGAGCATCTCCAGCAAAGGTGCAATGCTGTGTTGTTAAGCTGGGAATTTCATAGTTTCTCTCACCTCTGCCAACTAACTTGTCAGCCTCTAGTTCAGAAGGAACGTGAAAAATTACTTTCTTGCAAGCTTCACAGCACAAACTCAGCACCTAGAAAACAAATGAAGAAATCAGGAAAAAACCCCCACATAATTACATGGTATTTTGAACTAGACACTGATGCTGACTTTGGTTGATTTGTTTGTTTGTTATGACAAGCAAGTGAAACAGCACTGAGAGAACTCCTCCCTAAAAATTCAGGTACTGTGCAGCACAGTATACAAAGTTTCAAAGTGGAAACGAGATCTGACTACGGCTGCTGTATTTGTCCAAGGGTCGTGTTTAGGGTTTTTTTTCTAAAATCACTGGCATTAACAGTAAGATTTCCCTTTGACTAGAGGATTTTGCCTACACTCCTACTTCAGTAGAGATTCGATAAAATACAACTTCACTGCGCACTCCCTCTAACAGCATTCCTGGCCAGTTTAGATCCCAGGTCTCTAAGTATTAGGGTTTAAATTCACCAACGCTCAGTTTATGAGAATTGTGGCGATGCTGAACATTAAAGGGGCAAGTGTCTCATTAAACCACATGACGACACTTGCACTTATATATCACTTTGCATCTTAAAAGTGCATTCTCAACAAACTAATTAAACGTAGCTTCAGCAATTAGGTATGACATAAATAAAACGTCGTGCATCACAGCAGTCCACTCCCATATAACCAGTTACAAAATAGGGTCCTCCTAAAATTCAAATGAGTAGTAGATAACCAGACCTTTTTCTAAAAAGAATTACATAGAGGTACAAAGATTTTCCTCAGCACAAGAGAGTGAATCCTGATCTCAGATTATATGTATGTGTTTTTGCCTAGTTTCTATCTCTGTGTTTAAAATTGTAATCCAAAAATCACACAGACAATTAAACAAAGACATAGAAAAATGTAAACAAATCTATCCACCCTTTTATGTGCATTTACTCTTTCAGGATGAAAGTCTAGCAAAAAAGGAAAAGCATTTTTATTTTGCACATACCTTTAGGATTAAAGGTATAACAAAGTGAATAGCTAATGGAAATCCTGAAAATTACTTCTGATTCTTATTAAGAAAATATTTAAATAAAAATACTTTAAACTCTGAAAGACATTAGGACCCTTTAGAAAAAAAATGCTGTGTCTGCATCGTAAAAGCTCTTCATATAGTTCCTTATATATATATACGCAGATATAAAAATTGCATATATACAAATAATTTAAACATCCCTGCTTATGTATTAGTAGGCTTTCCTTATTAATAGACAACAAAAAACTCTCTTCTGAAAGTCATTGCACTAATTTTTTAAGTTATTGGAATCACAACATATTTTTACACTGTTCTGAAATATTTTAAGAGTCAAGGTGACATCTAATTTTAAAATAGTAATGCCAAGCCCAGTCTGATGTCAGCATAAAAAACTATTGAGGAGTTAAACAAAAGTAAGTGGTAGTTATTCATGGACATCAAGGCATAAGGGTAAAAAAAAGTTGCAATGTCCTTTCACTTTAGACAAAGAAGACACCTCAGGATTTTTTTCCTTTGAGTGTTGTTTGGTTTTTTCTGCTTGACAGAAGAATTTCTTCCTTTTTTTAATTAGATATAGGAATAAAGGTGCTTGCATTTCTTTCAGTTTTACTTTAATATCCTGGCAAAGGCAGGCATACAGTGTCTGAAATAGTAACATTATCATTAAAATGTGCATATATAATTAATATTACAATAATAAAATCAGTGCTTCAACACTACCAAGTCTTTTTCTTTCACAGGCTCAACCGACCATCTGCCCTCTTTTTGTGAATGCAATGTTAATACGGAGGAAAGGGGCTAGGAAACAATAGAAAAATCACTTTTACTCATCTACTATAAATTGAAAATAATAAAAACGTGAGAGAGAACTACCCTGCTCTGCCTGCCAAAGGCCTTTCTGGAGCTGATAATTATGTACAAATACAAGAAACTGAATGCAAAGAAAATCGCTGAAAAGTGTTTCATGCACAACCAACTCTTTTAGGGCAGCTCAACACGCTCCACACTGTGTAACAATCCTTCCCACGGAAAAAGGAGAACCAGGTGAGGAGAGGCAGAGTGCGAGATTTAAATAAAATCAACTGCGGTATTTTTTTTCCTATGAATATCCAGCAGCAGCATCAGCGACCCGAGCGTGTGCCCGTCGCGTAACCCAACGGGAGGCTCCAAAAGCCACCGGACCACCTGTCCCAAGGCGAGCCGCGCATCCCGCTGGATTCCTGCCCGCGCCGAAGCCCCCCGAGAGCGCCCCGCGGCCGCGCAGCCCCCGCGCCCCTCGCATGGGCCCCGCCGAGGAGGAACCCGACTTGGAGCCAAGAGCCAGGCAGAGATCACCGCTCGGATGCTCCCCTGAGCGCTGCGCACCCGCGGTGCAGCAGGAACAGCGCGGGGGAAAGGTGCGGCCAGGTGCGCTCCCCTCGGCGCCGGCGCCCACCCACTCATCCCACTCATGCCAGCGATCCCGCTCGCTCGCTCCCTCCCTCACTCACCAGGAGGCCGAGGACCAGGCGGGGGGCTGCGGGGGCCATGGTGCGCGGGGCTGGGCGGGAAGGGGGGAGCCGCCGCCGTCGGTGCTGCCACGGCGGGCGAGGGAGCGAGCGCGAAGTGGCGGCGGAGGTGGCGGCGCGACTCGGCGGGAGCGCGGCTCTGCGGTCCCCTCCCGTCTGCCACGGGAGCCGGCCGGTGGGAGGGTGGGACCGCGCGCGGCAGCGGCGACTTTAATTACTGCCTTTTTTTTTTTTTCCGCCTTTTGGGTAATGCCTGGCCCGGGCCCGGCGCTGGAACACCCCGCCCGCTCGCCGCCCACCTCCGCGGCCGGGCGCTGCCCGGGCCCTCCCTCCGCTACCCCGCCCCGCCGCGGCGCCGGCTGCGCGCAGAGCCGAGCGGAGCCGCGCCCGGGACAGCGCTGCCCCCGCCCCGGCGTGCCGCTCCCGGGCGCGGCTCCCTCGCCTGCCTCCCCTCCCTTCTCCCCGCCCTTCCCTTGGCTTCCCTTTCCCTGCGGGCCGCGCTCCGCCGGGCGCAGGTTCCTCACGGGCGGGTCCGTCCCGTCCCGTCGGGGCGGTGCCGGCCGGCGGCCGCCATGGCAGGACATGGTGCCCTGCGCTCAGAAACAAAGTTTAGGATTTTCGGACGGGCTTCTTCTTTTCGGGAGGATTGTGCTGATCTGTGTGAGGCCGCGCGTGCTAGCCTGTGGCTTCTGGGTTTCTAAGTGGCTTCAGGTGAATAAAAGCCGAAATGACAGTGACAAACCCGGAGACGCGGGCTGCACATGCAGGAGGTGGGCTTCCCATGGGAGCAGCCTGAGCTCAAAAGACCTTTCAGTCTGAAGCAAGGAATGGTGTTTCTATTGCCGGCTACACTTTATCCACGTTTTGCTTTAGAAACAGTTACTACTGTAGCCAGTCAATTATTGCAGCCAGTCCCAAAGCACGCCACAAAGGAGACCAAGTAGATTGCACTGTTTGTTTACATTCGTGTACGTTGAAATTCACAGTTCAGGAGCAAAAATTCTGAAAACTAAACCTGTTTTTTACAATTTTTTGCTAATAAGGAGAGATCAGTTGAATCTGACAGCATGAGACACTCTCTGCTGGAGGTCACCAGTAGTGACTGTAGGTGGCAAGAAGGTAGGGAGGGGTAAAACCATTGGGCAGGGGCAGTGGGATGTGCATGTTTGTATGGGAATGAGAATGCTGGAATGCCTCAAAGCATGGCTGTGTCCCCCCCTCTAGTCATGTGGGCATTCACAGAGGTGTGTGAGCAGCTGATTACATAGCAGGGCACTGTGGGCACGGGGCACTCTGGGTAACCTGTGATAACCTATGATAACAGTCACAACTACGTGCTGCAGTACTCCATGGCATGTTGGTGTTGTAGGATGGCTCTGCTGATGGCTGCACCCTAAACATTGCATCTAATAACATCATGCAGACTCAGTGGGAGCAGACAAAAAAAGGCTGTATCACTTCTTTTGCTTTTTTTTTTTCTTTTTTTTTTTTTGTTTGAACGGGTAAAGCATGATTTGTCTTAAGAAGCAACTCACAGTGGCTGTCCCACTTGAAGTGTTCAGATAAGCACAAAATAAGAGCCCTCAGTCCCCTGCAGGCCCCTGCAGCTGCATCAGACCCTCCTCTTTGCCTTAGTGAGGTTTCCAGCCTGGTGGGAAGCACAGAGCCAAATTTCTAACTATTTTAATTCATTATGCTCCATTCAAGCACTTGTGGACATAGAAAGGTAATGAATTGTCTGGACCTGCAATAATTTCCATCCAAACCTAATAACTCAGAATATTTACCTTGTGGTCAAAACTTCATTTTTGAGCTTTTAAATTCTTTGCTTAGTGTCAGTGTGGGGCAAACCCACATCTGTCAGAATAGGTGCCTAGATTGGGTTGACCCAGACTGTCTATTCCAAAGCCCTAATTAACAATCTTAAAATTCTGGCCTGGCCTCGTACCACTCGTGTTTTTCTCCTCCTACATGCTGTTCAGTACTTGCAGTAACACACTGGACCCCTACACTGCATGTGATGCTGCTGCTGTGGGTGAGAAAGCAGGAATTAAGGAAGACAGGGCAAATGCTGGAAGGAAAGACATAGATAGGAACAGTAATGAGATGGGATTGTGGTACCCTCAGCCCAAGGCTGCCTTTTACTGGCTGTTGGCTTACAGCCAGAGCTGGAGAAAGCACACTGGGCTAGAGAGGCCATTGACTGACACAGCTTGGCTGGTCTCTCATGTGCTCCTGTGCTACCATGAGTTCCTCCCAGAAAATCTTGGGTCTTCCTTAACGTCAGTTGCATCAAAGTCACTCAGCTGTTTAAAAATCCAGTTGGAAATTCCACCTGAGTAAATGCCTTTTAGTCACAACACTTTTTAGAGTCATTCACGCCTTCCTCATCACCAGGAAGCATTTGTACAGCAGAAAGGTATTTGACAATGGGCTGTCCTGCCTATAGGAAGAGCAGTATTGTGTAACTGTAGTAAATCCCTGCCCTATGAGCTGTGTATCCTTGAGCTTATACACCAATTTCAAGGCTTTGGTTTGATCATGAGCAATCTCTCATAGCAGGAGCTCTGAATTAACCTTCTTCCCACACCATGCTTTTGACCATAAGTGTGCATGGATATATTTATGTTTTAAGTTCCTGCGAATGCTTTCTTAGGTCTAGTCAAGCAACAAGAATGTGGGGGGGGAACATCCCTTTATTTCCATGCTATTTTGGGCATAGACCCCCTACCAATTTCCACAACAGAATCCCATAATTGCAGAATAAATCCTCCAGCAGTTTTATTTAAAACTTTGACATCACTGGTACATGTGATAGTCTTGGGGGAAAATCTTTGACAAAAAAAACTTACTTGTAATTTGATTATCTTGGAGACCAGTTAGTATAAGGAATTTTTAAAGGGTGGGCTTGGTAAGCATATGAAGTCATATGAAATATTGGAGAAGAATTAGCATTACTGTCATAGAGGGCCGTTTCATCTCAAAAATCAACCAGAGTGTAAGACTGGACTCAATACATAAATTGCTAAGTTTCACCTGTTCAGTGCAGGAGTTTTATCCAATAGCTTGATAAAGCCTATCACCAAAAAAAGATCCTAAATTAAAATTGCAATAGAACTAGAGGTTTTTCTGTGATTATAAATGGTTTTAAATAGGGAAAAGAAAAATTATGTAAATTGTGTTGTAGGGGAGGTTGGCAGCTGGACGTGACCATCTTTTCATAAAGGATGTGTGAAAGGAGATTAGTACTAACACAGCAACAATGGAGAATTTGTTGTATTCATGGCAGCCATATTTAAGGCTGGCTACCCAAAGTAAAACAAAAATGTTACCATGTTTCACTCAAAGGGGAGTTAAAGTTGCTAAATTGATAACTAAAATTTCAAATTAATATAGTAATGGACTTAATGGGATGTGAATAGAATGGCAGGCTCTAGCCTTGCTGCTACTTTGCTGAGAACAGGTTCTCTGCAAATAGCTTGAGCTCAGTGGCTAATGTCAATCAAAGGGAAATAAACCAGCATAATTCTTTTGAAAGAAACAACATGAACCTCTTAATGTTTAATGTTATATTCTCTGTAGCCACAGGTACCTCCATATATTGAAAAGTATATATTTGCAATTCTGTTAAGCTATTTCATAAAAGGGGTAGTAGAAACAAAAACAGTACCAAGAAAAGCAACAAAAAAAGACTGTAGTTGTGAAAATTAAGTGGACCGGATTCTCGAGCTTGGAAAAAAGAAGGAGCGTGTTAGATGGGTACACAATTGGTAACAATAGAGAAGACAAGCTGGGAAGGACTGCATGCTTTCTCATAATCTAATAATTAGATCTTGGATATTAAAAGCAGTTTCACCTTTCATTCAGAAAGTTCTAAAATGCTAATAGTTGGAAGCTGGAAGAGATTATGTACATTTTTTATAGGCAGGAGGGATTTTTCAATAATTTATGATTTCTTCTCTTTTTCTGTAAAATCAGCTACTTTCTACTGCTGAGATAGCAAGCTATTGAGATAGAATGGCAAACCAGTCCTTACTGCTTCCTTTGATAGTTCAGAGTGCTTTTCTGTCTGGCTGTGCTCACTACACATGAAGCAACATAGCACCAATAAAGAGTTTGGAAAACATGGAAGCCACTTTTCCCTGAGCAGCAGGATGGTGCAACCTTTGTTGGTCGAGTAACCAAGAACCTGCAGACAGATGTTTATGTTGGATCACATCCTTGGATGTGAAATTTGCTTCCTTGGTAGGCCACCTGAGAAGAGAGAGGCACAGCATATATTTTGGTCAGGGGTGTCTTCTACTGTGCATTAACAAAATGTGCAAAATGTGCCTAATTTAGGTCAGGCATACTAATTACCTTAAGAGTTCCTGAACAATAAACAACAATGACACTTACTGAGAAACTAATTAGCTTTGAAAATTTGGCTTTCTTAATCATTAAAGAAGATCTTTAATTTAGAGAATAATTATTATCAGTGGTCTGAAGCTTTCCACATTACTCATTCCCACAGGAGGGTTGGATTGAATAAGGCACTGGAGTCTATAGACTCGTACTTTTGCACTTCTGTTTTTCTCATATTAAAATACAAGCATACTCTGAAATTTAAGATAAAATCCTCCAATTTTGAAACTGTTTTAATTTAAATGCTTATTCAAATTTTTATTTATATCAGTTTTACATCACAGAATAATAAAATGCACCCTCTGTGCTTAAGCCAGCTTTTCTTGTTTGCACTTATTAATTCTAATTACTATTCTTATATGAAAACCAGTATTTGTCTAGCAAAAAGTGTACTTTTCATGATCTGAGTATACCTGTTGTCACAGCAGATCTTGATTTTCATGTGCTTTTTTCAAAGGGGAAATAATCAGGTATTAGAGTAATTTCAAACAAATGCTAGGTAATTTCCTTCTTTGCCATTTAAGTATATATACCTCCAAATCTTTATATAAAAAACTTTTATGAATTTAAACATTTTCATTTTATTAAATAGTTCTTGTTTTAATAAAATAATTTGAAACACAGATAATGAATCTTTAAATTAGATTGAAACAGTTTATTTAAACTGCATGGGCATTTTTAACACTTGGTTGAAAAACTGTGTCTCCCAGTAAAAATCCAGGAAAATTGTTGCTGCTATATCAGTTTATTTGAAAGTGAAGATCCAGAATTTTTTACCTCCAAGTGACAGTGAAGGAAATATTATAGGGAAGGGGCTTTGCCAAAAGCCCCTTCCCTATAATACTTCAGGCCAAAACCAAGAGCAAAAGGAAGAAAAAAGCTCATATTAAAACTATTTTTTTTCAAAACTAGTTCAAAAACTTTGTCCAAATCAAAAGATGTTAAAAGGAAGTGATTGGTGGTGAAATGTCATAAGCTGAATTAATGAAAAAATTGAGCAGTAGAAGACAAAATATGTCTTGTTGGTAAGAAAGTAGGGCAGCTTTTTTCTGTGTTTAACAAGTGTTTAGCCAACTGATCTTCATGATTACCAAAATAGAAGTGATTGTTTTCTGCAAGTGTACACACTTGGTCCTGAGTTGCAGGAAAAAGCATGAACAGCTTTCCAATGCAGAAACCCCTCATGGTAAAGGAATTTTTGTTTCTTGGAAAACCTCAGGTCATTACTCAGGGGCATTTGAAAAGCAACTGGAATATCAAAACTTATTAGAAAAGGAAGAAGGGGGATGCAAAATTGAAAGCAGAATCCTGCCACTGTGTGAATGAAGGAATACACACTGAAAATTCTGCATGCTAGTCCAGGCATCTCAGAAAGCACCTACAGGAGGCAGAGAAGCTATCAAGAAAAAAACTAAAAAGTGGTTTTCTTACAAGGAAACTAGATCCAGAATCAACAATGTAAGGCAGTGGGTAGTAGGTTAGATAGGTGAGGAAAAGGACTATGACAGGGAATTGCAACATAACGAATGACATATGGACAATAATAGGGAATATTTAATCACAGTTTCTTGCAAGCTGAGAATTTAAAGGTCTCAACAAGAATGCCAAGGCAATAAGATAAAAACAAGTAAAAGCAGGCATGTTTATTTTTATAGTAAATAATCATATGGTGCACCTTAGTACTATCTTATTATAAAGGAAAGAAGCATAAATATGTCAGAAAAAGGATCAGAAAAAATAGCATAAGGTCTGCTCATCAGTGATTGCTAGAGACACATTCCTGAGTACTTGACTTTGGAAGTCCCTAAACACTGATTGGCAGAGTTGAAGAGTATGCTGGGAAAAGACAATGCACACATGCTTTGTTTCTTATACTATCAGTTTTCTATTTTTATTCTGTGAGAGATACTATGAATGTAATGGACCTTCAAAAGGGTGGTAAAGCAGGTTAATTTTATTTTTCTCTCATAATGTCTGTCTGTTGTATTTTCCTAAACATCTAGCAGAGGTGAGGGCATTAAGTGCTTTGAGACAAATGCTTTTGTGCCTCTTATAAAACACATTTGGTACATTTAAAATCTTGAATTAGTTCTGTATCACACTTTCATCTCAATTTTTTCTAGTTACATACGTATAAATCAAGAACAGAATGACAGCAGCTTGTCAAATACTTTGAAACCGGATGTGTTTGTTCTGCACAGCTTTATTTTTTCTCACATCAAAGATGCATAATAAAATTGCATAGGAGGGGCTGATACAGGAGTTGCTTGAGTGTTACTCATCATACCTCTTTTCATGTACTATCTTTATTAATCCTATGACTCCTTTTTACTCACAACAGGTGTCAAAGCTGAAACTTCCCATAGTCATATTCCTAGCATGTAAGAGAAAAATTAGAGAATTAACCAAAAGAAGATGTGGTCTTTAAAGGAGCCAAGAGCACTCCCTAACACATTTTATAATCTGCAAAACAGAGTTTTATATGTGCTAGAAGACTCTTAAAAACTATGAGAGAAATACATAGATTTCCTAGAAATGGTTTTGACAAAAAAGAAATAGCTAATAAGTTACAGTATTAATTATACCATGACAGCAGCTTAGATGTTCTTGGAGAAAATACCAGACAAATTTCTTTAATAAGAAAAGAATCATAACTACCATGTTACATTTACTTTAAAAGCCATGAACCGTAATGCAAGAGTTTGGACTGAGCTGAGAGAAATGTAGTTTGAGACAGTATTGTTGGAATGAGCAAGCACAGATTGGTTCAAAACTCCCACAATAGGCTCAAGCACAGGGTAGACAAAGATTAGTAATAGTTAGAGCTTCCACTTTTTGAGGCAATAAAAGCAACAAAGAGGCACTCATGGACTAAAATGCAAATGACCCATGGAATCACATGAAGAGAAAATTTCAGTAATCTGGGGTTGAGTTTTAAGCAGCAGTATGTAGAAAAGAAAGAACTATGGGCCTGCCTGGACCATTAAACACCTCAAACTGGACATAGTAGGTGATCAGGGAATTTACTGAAATGAGATTGTCTATCAGTGTGTAGGTCTGAAAAATAGAGTCAAAAGATCAAAATATCTATCTGAGCTAGATCCTTCAAAGAAACAAAACAAAAGTGTAAAAGCATAAGCTTTCTTACCACAGTACTATAGAAATAATATGAAAAGCACAAGTGGCGTCATATCCTGAGAATCAGATGGAGATTAGGGGACATTGAATGTCACACATCTCAATACTTTGCCTCAGTTTTAATTGAAGAAATTATATAAATGACTAAGAAAAGATTATCCAGGAATAGGAAATGAAAATGATAACATCCATGGTGAATTCAAAAATAGACAGGTATTGTGTGAAATCTGAACAGCCTGGATAATGCCCAGTGAGTTGTTTTAAAAGAAGCTGCAGTTTTGGTCACAGTACTTTATTGCTTCCCATTAGAAGCAAGTAAGTGTGATACATGTATCTGATAAGGAAGAGTGGAATATCCAAAAGAATTCTCATTTATCTTTAATAAAGTATGCAGATTTTGTATGGAAGAGTAACCAAGAACATGAAGTTTAAATAAGATAAATTCAATATGGTTTTGGCAAAAGTAGGTTGTGTCATGTTATAGTGCATCTTTCTTTTATATCCTTCAGGTGGGATCACTGAATTCAATTTAATAATCTATGTTTCACTTAAGCAGTGACTCAAAGGAATCGAAATTGATATCAAAGGAAAGGAAATGAAAGTGGAAGTTAAAATAAGGACTATGGAATTATTAACATGGTAGCTGAAGAGAAGATTACAATGATAAGAGAATTTTCCAGATGGATAGAGGCTAGAAGTTATATTTTCCAAGGACGACTCTTAGAACAAGTTCTGCTTAATGTCATTATTTGTGACACTGCTTTAAAAAATTGGCTTTAATAAACCATGGCGAGGATGATGTAACACTGGAAAAATCCAGCCAAAGTTGACAGGAACAGGTGGACTGCACATTGTGAATAGGAATTAAAAATGTAGGATAAAATAGCATAATAGAAAGTAAAACATATAGAGGCTAAATCCAGAAGTTTTAGTTTAAATTGAAGGCTTAACTGGAATTGGCACTTAAAGAGAGGGAACTGCATTTACTGGAATGTTACAGGGAGAACTTTCAGTAAAGACTGAGGAATTTTAGCATTACAGTGCATAGTATTAGCAAGATGTTCCATGTTTATAAAATAATATAAATTTGGATCAAAATAAAGAAATACTAATATAATGATAGAAAGAGGTATTTTAAAAAGTTTAGAAGGCTATTTAAGCTGTCAAGGTAGATAAAGAAGTGTAGTTTTTTTAGGCATAATGATCCTACAAAAGGCATTGTATATTTAAAGTCTGTAACTATTTAAAGAGGGAAACCCTTTAAATAGTGCTTTTCAAATGAAGGGGTAGGCAAGAAACCCTCACTGTTTGAAAACTATACCTGTGAAGTTTATGAGAGTTTTACAGAGTCATACTTGCTTTTAAAATGCAGGAAATATTTATTGCAGTGTCTTTTATTGAATTCAGCTTATCCCATGGATAATGGATTCACTTTGTTTGTAAGTAAGCCAGGAAAGAATTTTTACAAGTTTTGATGCACAGCATAGACTCCAGGGAAATTTTAATTCCTTTTCCTCCAAGACTGGAATGTATCAAAGACAGGCAGCAGCAAGGGATAAGATATTGTCAATCATTGACTTAGAATCAGAAAGTAACTTCTCCTCAGATCCAAGTATTACAAGTCCTTGTTTTGGAAAGCCCTCCCTTTGTTTTTGGGTTTGCTTTTGTTTTTGTTTTCTCTAGAATGCCTGATATTTTAATTCTTTGGATCAGATTATCTAATAATATTTTGCACTGTCACTTTTTTTGGTGACACAGACTGGAGCAACATTCCTTCTGTCCCCAGGGAGAGAGAGCATGCCCCAAGATAGAGCTTTTTATTAAAGATCTAAACCTTTTTTAGTAAAAACCAAGAAGTCTCAGTCACAATCTGGAGTTAATGTACAAAGGACAGGTAAATGAACAAGATTTTCTAATGGATGCTTCTGGAATTAACATTGATTATAGACTCTAATGCCGTTCTCTACTGTGATACTGAGAGTTAGCTAGAGTCTACAACAGGAGACTTAATCTCAGTTCTGTACTGCAACTTCCTCATGAATACTGTTTCTAAAAGTCGCTTGAGTTTTGCAGGAGTAATTTTGAGATACCCAGGTATTTGCTAGGCAATTTTTTGCTGTGGCAGAGCCTAAGACCATGTAGTTATATTTTAAGAGGATTTAACATGAATAATCTAAATATAAACATCTATTTTAATAGTTCTGATCACAATATATGTGACAACTATTTAAAAAGTAATGAAATATCCTTGCTGGAACACAGCAAAAGGAAAAAGTGACACTCTGATGTTGAATGCTGGCCAAAATAACTATTGTTTAACTCCGATTAATGAATCAAACACAATTTGTTAAGGCAAATGAGGACACTAGTTCAAAGTTGCATGCTATTATTTTTTCTGGTGAAAGATTTGGCAAAGTTCCTAATACATTACTCTATAATTTAGACAGGTTTCTGTTGAAAACAGAGCTGTAGTTTATGTGCATTTCATGGAACTGTAGACATGTTCCTCTCTTCTCTCCCCTCTCTTTCCTACAGCATCAGATAAGAACTTTTTCTGGAAGATGAATCTTCTTAGAAGGGGAGCCCCTTGAGACAATTTTGTGTATTTTTATATAAAACAGTAGTATAAGGAAAAACTCAGGAATTGCCAATGAGAATAAAAGCCAGAACAAAAATTAGTCATAATCCTTCTGGATTCTGTGTGAAAACATAGAATATCCCAAGGATGTCTTTCTTTTTCTGTACAAATTTATAATTTAGGTTCATCTAATTAAGAAAAATAGTTATTTTAACAAATAGAAGTATGAATTCAACAAATTGTAGGTATGCTTGCAAACATTAATTTTCTTATAATTAATAAGAAAATCTTTAATACTCTAGAGAAAACAGTATTTTGGTGGTGTTTATATATTGTGCGTGTCAGAAAAAAAATAATGTTACAGACACAAGGGGGAAAGTAGAATGACTAAGGTTTTGTAAATATTACTACAGCTGATACTAGTTTTGTAGCTTTATTGTTTTGTAATTCTATTACTACATCTTCTACTGCTACATCTAGTACTGCTATGTCTGGTCTGCTTCCTTGCTCTGCTGAATATAAATATCCTAGGCTAGGGGAAGAGGAAATAGGGTTTGAGGAAATATGCAAATAGCATAAAGAAAATTAAAAATGTGTACAGAAATGTAATCTTCAGCTAATGAATGGCATGCATTTAAATAACCTTGAGAATCTTAAACAGTCATTTGCCAAAAAGGTCTCTTTTAACAGCTCTGTATAGACATTTTCATTCAATTTCATTAACTGTTGAGTATTGCTTTCCCATATGTAGATAAAGGTAGAAAATTGACATATTTGCAGGATATTGTTTTACTGCATTTCACCTGTATAAGAAATAAGGAATTTTATAAGAAAATAACTAAGCCCCAGTGCTTTTTTTGGCTTCTCTTGACACAGAAATTTGTGCAGCTCTAACTTACTTCTTCATTTTCCTCTCACACAAATAATTGCATTTAAAAGAGTTTCCTTGGACATGTCTCCCAAGTATCCTTGAACATGGCCTTCTCTGGTAACAACATAAACGCCAAGGGCTTACTCTTTTTTTTTTCCCCTTCCCTGAGGATTAATAAAATTTGCAGATATGAATGATTTTTGAGAATTACAACATTTTATAAACCTCTGTGCAGCAATGAGAATTGCAAAAGGGCAATAATGTCTCTTGTGAATGAGGAAAAGGTAATTGTTAATCTCAAGGAGAAGAAAAGAAGGGAACAGAAAAATTTAAAACTCAGTTTCCAGTGTTGTGCTACTGGAGTAAAAAGAATGATCCTTTTTTTCACAGTTTTGACATATTGCAAAATGTTCCTTCCTTATTAATTTTCTTTTTCTTTAAGCTCATGTGAACTTCTGTAAATGTGGGTTACTGTCATTAGGCAAATTCAGTTAGTGTAAATAGGAATGTTGATGAAATGCCAATGACATATTTGTTTTAATCAAATGGAACTTCTGTGACTACAATTAAAAGACACAGTGGTACCAATACATGTGACAGGTTAAAATACAGGCAGTACTTTGACTTTCTTACTGTTACTGTTCTCTGTGCATCTAGAAATTTTACCACAATTAGTGGAGAAGGTTTGCAGAAGAGATGCTGTTTCACTAAATATGGGATGAAATAATGAGGGCTTTCCTGGAGTATCAATTAGATTGTGACTAGATGAGATGAACACTCTCTTCATTTCTTTATTTCTGTTCAAAAGTATACACTCTTGATCAAACTCTTATGTACCAGTGTGACAAGTTTAAGTGGAAAGTGCTTCAGAGAGTTTTTCTTCATTACCTTCTTAATTTAACTCCATAATATTAAAAAAAATACCCTCTTTAAATGGTGCTATGGATAGTTTCTTTCTGTGCTCTGAAGTTAACATTTTAAGAGAAAATTTAGTCTGTGATCTCGCGATCTCGCTAATGCTACTGCGCTATCCACAACATACGAAAAGGTTGTATATCTGATTAGCTAATGTTTGTAAAAAAAAATTCCCAATTAGATTGTTTACATTTGGATTCTCCTCAGTTCTCTGTGGCCAGTAAGTTTGTTTACATTTGGATCCTTCTCAGTTTTCTGTGGCTAGTAACGAACAAAAGCAATTAAAATATTTAGAGAGATTACTTCTAACCAGTAACATCTGTACTTTTAGAACTAGTTTAAGTCTTTAAGGTTATTTCTCTATATGTTTACCTAACTCTTTAGTTGACTTCAGCACTGCAAAGCAGGGTTTACCAGAACTGGTACTAGTCCCGTATATGTGATCAACACTAGTCTGACAAAGGGTACAGTCTGAAAAAAACCAAGATGGATGTATACCTTCCACATACCATCCATTCTGCAAGACCAGCTGTAACCTCAACCAAGACCTTTAAAAATCATCCTTCAGGAAGACAAGGAAACTGGAAGCTGTTTAGCTGAATTGCACTGAAATGTAAAATTCTTTATCCATATGTATATGTCTTAAACATTATTTAAGGAAATACAGAAATTATTCAGAAGACAACACTGGCATTGGTATTCAAAGTCAATAAAATGGAGTATTGAGTGTACATTCTTAGAGATTTATATTAAGATGTATTGTGTTGTGTAGCTTACATGGAAAATCATGCAATGTCCTCACTGGCATTCCTGCAGTTGGATGGGTGATTTCACTGGTGGTTAGGGTATATTGATCTCCTGCAAAATTTTGCTACACACTGGAATACATGTAGGATATTTCTTACTCCACTGATTTTCTTTCAAATTACATTTATTCCTAAGCTTATTGCACAGCTGGCTTTAGGATGGAGCAAAATAAGCAGGTACATAAGGTGGCAAACTTCTGGGACAGTGTTGAACTCTTTGCAAGAGCCAGAGGAAGTGGCTGACTGTACAGGCCTGTCTATCTACACTAAATTTGGTGTCTGTTGCTCTCCAAAGAACCAGTTCAAATAAATGGTCAGCAGCTGGTTTTAGCTCCTTCTTGCAACAGTTGTTGCATCTTGCTTTGCTCATCTCTCAGGCTTTATTTGAAGGTCAGCAGCCCCCTTCTGTCCCTGAGCCCCCAGCCCAGCTTCATCCTTTCCTCCTTCTCATGACACAACATGGCACCAAGTGTGGGAGGATAATGCCTATAAGCCTTCAATAAACCTCTGTATGGGAGGTTGTGTTGGCTGCTATCTGTGATTATTAAATCAAATCAGCTTGTAAGTGGAGTTTTTTTCAAGAAAAACGTGGGAAAGGCATTCTGGACCCTTTTGACACTACGGCCTTCTGAAACCTCCACGGCCTGTCTAAGGCCTCTCCCCTTCTTCTGGGAGAGGAAAGCCTGGAAAGTTGCTGAGCTCTCACAGCCCCCATAATCCCCACAGGCCTTTCCTGTTTCCTCCTATGCTGCTTCCCTAGAGTTTCCTGAAGCCCTCTAAACCTTCCTAGCTCAGCAGATATACAGTACCTATTTCAACTCCCAGATTCCTCCATCCCAACTCACCTACATGTGAAATGCCCTTTGCCACCACCTAGTTTTGCCTACATTGCTGAGGTGCCTCAAGACACTTCTGAGATTATTTTTGAGATATACATGTCCAGAAACTCTTTGCTACCCAGTCTTTATCCTACCATAACTCAGACAAATAATTACGTCAAAACAGCTTTCATAAATCTATGAATCATTTATTTTGTTCCCAGGCACCTGAAATTGAAATTCATTGAAAATATTAGAAGCTTTTAACTCTGGTCTGTGTTGGTTTGAAAGATTGTCCAAGAGTCTTTCTTGTGAAGTTTAGATACTGATTTCACTGCAGGTCATGAACACATTCTCCTAAGTTCCCTCGCTCCTCTGTAGGGTAAGATGGTCCCTCTGTAAAAATGGTTGATGATGGGGGGGATTCACCTCTGGGAGGTGCTCACCTCTACTCTCCGTCACTACTTGTCTAGAGATCCCAGCTTATTGTCCCATATTAAGTACTGTAAAATCAAGCAAATAAGTCCTTTGTTATTTGGGGGAGGGGGAGGCAGTATATAAAATAATAGAGTCTTAAAAAATGAACACATAAACTTTTATTTTTCCTTTTTAGTAATTTATCACTCCTACTTTCCCTGTCACTTTACAGGAAAGTATCTTATACCCAGCTTTAAAATTCTTTAACCTTCTACTTCTATTTTTATTATTGTCCTGGGGTTTTTTCCTGGCCCTAATATGTTTGGTTTTAAGTGCTTCATGCATTTCTGTATCAATTTTTCCAGGAATGGAATACCTTTATAAAATTAGTTGTGGCATCTGAGAGCAACTTTCAATTAATAAAGACTAGGGAAATCACCCCTAAAGGGTTTTCAAGTTTTTTTCTTTATGTACAATATCTTGACAATAACAAAAAAAAAATCACATTAAAATAAAAGGTGCCTATTTGTAGGAAAAGCAGCGTTAGGCTTCACCTAACAGTGTAATGCTATATCATGCCAATTACTGAACCTGTATCCTGTCATTTACAGAACCACAAAATCACAGAATGACTGAGGTTGGGAGATACCTCTGGAGATCATTTTATCCAAACCTTGTATTCAGAGCAGGGCCAGCTGGAGCAGGTTTCTCAGGACTGTGGCCAGCTGGATTTTGAATATTTCCAATGAAGGAGACTCTACCGACTCTCTGGGCAACCTCTGCCAGTGTTTGAGTACTCTCAAAGTAAAAAAGCTTTTTCTTCCACTTACGTGAAGTTTCCTGTGTTCCATTGTCCCTTGTATCACTGAGAACAGCCTGGGCCCATTGTCTTTGTTCCAACCATCAGGTGTTTATGTACATTGACAAAATCCCATTTGAGACTCCTCCAGACTTAGAAGCCACAATTCCCACCCTCTGAGTGCATGTCAGAGTCAGATGCTCCCAGATATTAATCACTTTTGTAGCCCTTTGCTGGACTCTCTGCCCCTGGCCGCATTCCATCTGGATGGTGACAGGACTCTCTTTTGTATCAGCTCCTCATCTGTTTTGGATCATCTGTAAATTTTCAGAGGACCCACACTCTGTCTTACCTATGACTTTGTCCCACTGTCTAGGTCACTAATGAAGATGTTTAGCAGTACCAGATCCCTCAGTGCCAGCCTGAGGTACTCCAGTACTGCCTGGCCTTCAGCTGGCTTTGGCACCTGATTGCATCCCTTTGAGCCCAGAAGTTGGGCCAGTTTTCAATCTACCTCACTGTCTACTTATCTAGTCCATACTTCAGTGTTTCATCTAAGGATGTTATGGCAAACAGTGTCAAAAACCTTGCTAAAGTTAAAGCAAAAAATATTTCACTGTTTTTTTTCCCTGTCCACTAGGGTAGTCACTTCATCAGGTAGGTCAGACAGGATGTCTCTCATAAATCCATGCTGACTCCTTCCAGTCACATTCTTATCATTAATATGTTTGGGTATGGCTTCCAGGATTACATGGTCAATCACCTTCCATGGGATTGAGGTGAGCCTTACCAGCCTGCAATCCTCCTGCTTGACCTTCTTGAAGATAGGAATAACATTTGTTTTCTTCCAAGCCTTGGGAACCTCCCGCAATACCCACAACCTTTCAAAGATTATCAAGAGTGGCTTTGGAATGTCATCAGCCAGCTCCCTCAGCACTTGGTGCCATGGATCTTTCTATGTTCAGTGTGTTTAAATATTCCTTGACCTGATCCTCCTCCATTGAAGGTAAGCCTTCCTGGCTCCAGACTTTCCCTCTGGTCTCAGGGACATGGGATTACTGAAGGCAGGTTTTACCAATAAAAACAGCGACAAAGTGTGGCGTACTTGGCCTTTTTCATGTTGTAGTAGAGAAATTATACAGGAGCAACAATTGAACACAAGTTTCTGATGCTAGCAGTCCACAAAGCAGAGTAAGTAGGACCCTCAGATAGGATATGGAGATTGGGAGGAAAAGACAGAGAGTTTACATTATCCAATTCTGGTAAGAACACTACTAGAAAAAAGCACCTAATACTAATGGTAAAGAATTTTAAAGCAACATCTAAAAAGCTGCACTTAGGATTTGAAAATTGTTAGATACTATGTATGGTGAGAGATTATAAAAGCTCAACATGCTAAAAAAAAAGGGGCAAAAGAGTTGGAGACTCATGCTGCTGAAGACCTTAAACCAAGACCAGAAACATTTAATAATTACTTCCTAAGCCTTAAAGTATTATTCAAGCACAAATTACTGAGCCTATTGGTAGAGGAGTTGACACAAATGTGGGAAAAGACAAAAGTTCAGGAAGCATTTTTTTCTGTTCAAGTTCTCATAATTTCCAGTGGAGATTAACTGTTACATTCTGTATACTATATGAATTCTTAGTATACATTCTGTGTATTAACCCTAACCCAAGACATTGACTCCCACTGAAATGTCTAATGACAATTGAAGAAAGACACATTCTTATGCTTGGCATAATTTTAGTATTAGATAACTATACATTCTCTGGGATATTCAGCTTGAAAAAGAGAAGGCTTTGGGGTGACCTAATTGCATCCTTTCAATGCCTGAAGGGAGGCTACAAGAAAGATGGAGAGAGACTTTTTACAAGGGCACATAGTGACAGGATAAGGGAAAATTGCTTCCATCTGAAAGAGAATAGGTTTAGATTAGATTTTAGGAAAAAATTCTTTACTGTGCAGGTGCTGAGGCACTTAACAGGTTGTCCAGAGAAGTTGTGAATGGCTCCATCCCTGGAAGTGTTCAAGGTCAGGCTGGATGGGGCTCTGAGCAACCAGGTCTAGTGAAGGTGTCCCTTTCTATGGCAGGAGGCTTAGAACTAGAGGATCTTTAATGATGCCATTCTGTGGTTCTATGGTTTAAATAGTGAGCTTGGGTGTCCCCAGTGCTTCCTGCAGTCTTGACCCTGTTCTTGTCCTGAGAAATCTATTGCGACCTACTGTTATACAAAGGGCTTTCCACATGCACAAGTTCTCATCCAGTGGAAATCAGGACACAGAGGAGATGGAGAGATGGTGGGAACATGGGATGATTTCTTTTTTTTTTCCACAGGACATGATAGGGGTTCTCTGATGTTGGAGTGCTCCTAAGTCTTACTATATATGCTAGCATATAGATAGAATTTTTGTATTTGAAAATCTGTTTTCAAATTGCATAACAAGTATATAATTATTGATAACTTCACGTTTCACATTGACTATGACTTCCAGATGACTTACATTTGGTCATTTTTTTCCTATCTGCTTCATAATGTTCAAAAAGAACCTCCAATTATGTGTCCAACTTAAAAACAAAAAAAAAACAAAAAACAAAAAAAAAAAAAAAACAAAAAAAAACATTGCCTTGCATTACTAGGGCAAAACTTTGAACATGGAATTAGATATCTCAGTCTCTACTTGATGCTTTGGCATTCATGACGAGATACTCTTCCTACTGTGATAATTTTCATGTTCTATAGAATTTTGTTATGATAATCTGGTTTGGTGGCTATAGAAACCACAAAAGACCCATTGTGACTTCTACATTATGTGGAGTACATCTTGGATAAATTTATAATTCCAGAAGTAGTCACTTATTTCTTCATGCTGACTCCATCCCATATTAAAATCTTGCAGTTATGTCAGTTTAATGTCATAAGGATCTGTCCTGTAAAATCTCAGCATTGTGGCTTGCATTCACAAGAATTGTTAAAACTCTGACAATAACAGAGTAATTAACAGATGAAACGCTTGTTTAATTAATGTGTTGATCAGATCTTATTTTGTTATGGAAAGAGGAAGCTGACCAGGTCCACCTCATCCACCCTGCATTAGTGATACATTAATTTAATATCATCACCTTAAGTAGCTTATACACACGCACATACAATTTTCTTTCACTCACTCACGCTCTTTCATGCTATTCAGTTGTACATGCTTTACAAGGATAGGCGTGGTTGTTCCTTTATTTCTCTAATTCCCTCGCCATGGTCTGTTTAAATTATTCCATTTGTAAGCATAGACAAGTTGATACATGCGCGTTAGTTTCGGCACACGTTTAACATTTATTATTTTAGATGTTTATTGAGATTATAGAGAAAGATGGCTGCAAAACCAAAACACATTTCAGTCTAATTAATTTATACCCTTTCTTGTAATCAGCTTGGTTTATGTATCTTTTTTGTCTTTCATTTGATCTCTACTTTTCTCTGATAATCAAAAGAATGAACATCTTATTAAAAAAAATAAAATTAAACTGTTTTAATTTCCTTTTTCATTGCATTGCTACCAGCAAAGGATGTTGAAAAGCTTTTATCTTTACATTGTTGCATTGTTGACTACCAAAGAATAAAAGAGTTTTAGTTAATTATGAGAAAATTAGGCAGACCTGTGTTCAAATTATATTAGAATATCATATACTATTGATAATACTGTCAGTTCATAACTCTCCTAATTGACCGACACAAATCCAGCAGACCTGCATTGTGAGAGTGCACGACTGTATGGACAGCATGAACCGTCCATTACAGGACAAGCTTTTTTGGATTTTCCACCTTGAAACTTGTTGTAGAATTTTTGCATGAAGAATTAAACGGAGCATTAGAAAAAAGGGTCGATCCTTCAGATTTCAGGTAATATCATAAACCACTGTTTTGCTGGTTTTCAGTATCAGAGATATGGTGATGACAGTCCTCCTTATGGGTCTGACATTTCTTGGAGCTTTTAATAGAAATTCAAATCTTTGTAAAATAAATGCAAATTAGACGTTCTTGTTTTAAGACTTTGTCTTCACTTTTTAGAAAACTATGTAAAAACATGAAGATGGTTGCAGAAGAACACAATCATGTCACATGTCTCTTTCACATAAAAAATTAGGGAAAAGTTTTTAAGGGGGAAGACATTTTTTTATATTTTTCTGTTACAGGGAGCTACAATGAAAATGTACTAATCAGGATGCAGGAAGGAAGAAAAGGAAGAAAAAAGGATTAATGCAGAAATCAGATATTATTGACATAACTGGTGATGTTCAAACACACAGGTAGAGATCCCTGAAATGACTCATCAGTATTCCTAAGGATTTTGATACAGTATTGTTTATGCATCTGTAATAACTAAGCCTGTACCTGCAGTAAAGAAGTTTATATCTCAGACATTTAAAAACAAAAATGTCCTTTTTTTTCCAGTTAAACTTGTATGAACTGAGTTTGTAATTTACACCTCTTTTGCTTGGCTATTGTATACTGATAAAGGAATTCATGACAGAATTCATAGCATTGGACTTATTCAGACTCACAGACACAAAACTCCCTCAGCCTCACCAGCTGATGGTCAATGGAAGCCAAAACATTTATAGTGCCATCTTATTCAATTGTTGATATTCATGGTGCTTGAATTCCTCACCTTTATCAATCATCATCTTTACTCTCCAGCCCTCCAGTCTTTCCACATCCTTTGTGCTCCACCCAATGGCTTTGGGGAAGTCCTCTTTCATGTTTTCATACTTCAGGGAACCACCATCCCTCCGAGGCTCTCATTATCCTAGGAAAGGAGGTTGCTGCTCAGTATGGCGTACAGTGAGTCAGTCAAACTGTGTTTACGGACTTTGCAAAGATAGCATTTCTTTTTCCTGTAGGACAACAGTGTGCTCAAGTCAAACTCCTTCCTCATTTTCTCTCCTCCCAGTCCTCTGCCTTCCCATCCCCAGGGACTAAAAGGCTGAGCAAGCCATACAGGACACTGCTTGAAAATTATGAAAAAAATAACTACAGAGAAATTAGAGGAGGGATAAGGATAAAAGGGGAATATGAGAGGAGAGCTGAATGAACAGGTGGGGAAGACATTCAGAAAGACAAAAGGAATGAATGACTAGAGAAAGTGAGGTAACAAGATGGACAAGAAACAAAATAAAATAGATGAATCAAAGAATATGGAAATATGAAAATAATTAGGAAGCAAGCAAAGTTGCACTAAAGTAACATAAAGCTCCATTGAAAAGCGAGCTTCAAAACAATACTTTTCAGTAGTGGAGAAGAAATAAATTCTCCTTTGAAAAATATCTCAGCATAAGCTAGGGCTATGAGTCACAAAAACTGAGATATGAAAACAAGGAGGAAAGTTGCAAAAAAAACAAGACGGAAAGTTGCTAAGGGAAAAAATAGCAAGGTAAGAATGGAAGGTAGAGGAGGAGTAGTGAAGGCCTTTTTCATGTTTGTTCTGCCTCCTTTCCTTAGTAATGAGCAGGGAGTGTTTGCCTAATGGAATCTCAGCCCCAGGGCAGACAGGAGTGCCTCAGCTCACCTGGTAGCAAGTACCTCTCCCCATTTCAGGAGTGATGTTCACAGGCTCGAAAGAGCTGCAGGAGAATCCCAGCACATGCTGGCAAGGAGAGGTGAACACCTCCATACCAAAATTCTTGCCCCCCTCCTCTAAACAGAAGAAAAAGAAGGTGGCTTAGTGTGGGTGGTAGAGTTCAAAAAGCTCTCAGCACTTCTCCCCTGTGTTTGATAATGTAGACCCCTGAAGCGATTTTATAGATGGGATGGGGAGGACCAGTTTTCTTCATCACCTGTGCTATTTTCAGTGGTATAAAACCAATGGCTTCGTGGTAGCAACTGCATTTTCACCTCTATTAATGCCCTCTGTTGCCTAACAGGGCACTGCAGAGTTAGGCCAACACAGTGGTTTGTGCATTATTCAGCAGTCCAACCAATTTAGTTTAAGTAGTTTCCAGTCTGTAAGCAGGCAAGTAGACTGTAAGGAAAACAAAGTTCAGGTTAGACTTGTCTTGTCTACAGAAGGGAAATTCAAGGGTCTGTACCCTCATTAGCATGTGCATATATTCTTATGACTTTGATTAGGTAAAACAAAAAACAAAAAAAAACCCCACACAAACAAACAAACAAGAAGCACAATACTATAAGGGTTTTCTCTTTTTCTCTGCTTGTTCTTCATGTGAACATGTTTAGTCAAGACTGTCAAACTCCCATGTACCTCAGGCATGTGTATGCAAGTGAAACTATCATCTCACACTTACTAGAACTGGACAAATGCATAGGTGGTTCCCACAAGCTTATTTTCTTTTTGAATGTGCTATATCACATCTGAATAGTCTAACCATTAACAGAACACGGTGAGATTTTATAAGGGTATGGTATTATTTATCATAATAAAATCTAAAATATATAGTTTTAAAACAAATACGTTCAGTTGATGAATAGATGTTTTGAACAAATTTAAGAGAGTTGCAGCAAGAGATATCATTTCTGATGAGTTCAGCAAGGCAAGCTCAGTCATGCCAGCTTGGTGAGAAAGCTGAACCTCACCCAGCTGTGAGATTTTGCACTAGAACCTCAAAGCATCATGAGCAATTATGTTTGAATGTGGGCAGTCATTGCATCTAAAGCAGCAAAATACTTGGTCAGGGTGAAAAAGCAATCTGCCTAAAGTTAGCTTGGGTGTTGTGGTTATTTTTTTACCCAGAATGAGTTATTTCTGTGTACATGAAACATGCCCAGCCTTTGCATGGGTCTGCAAGAGGGGCTGGGGGCAGCAGTGGAGGGCCAGCATGTCTTGTGGCAAGTGGAGGCAAACACAACCCAGGTGCAAGAACAGCACCAACTGCTTACAAGAGATCCTATCCTGCGTGTAAACACAGTCTGCACCACTCAGTTTTAAGAGCTAGACTTCTACAAAAGCAGTGAGAAGGCAGAGCTGCCGAGTTTCCCTGTTTTCAAGGCTGACTCTGATGCAATCCACTGGTAAAGGAATCCTTCAGAGGAAAAGATGAAACTTCCAGTGCTGGTGTTAATGGCACTTAGAAGTAACTTTTAGCAGAGACTTTCTGCAAAGGCAGAATAATGTGACAAAAACATGTCTTTGAGGCCTGCCACATTTCCAGTGACTAACAACTGAGTTATTACCTACTATGATCTGTTAAGTTCCTCCTTGTGTAGCTAGAACTTTTGTGGGAAATGCCTAAACACCTGTAACATACTTGGCTCTGCCAGAGCAGCCATGTGGAGAAGTATTTACAGGTCAGCACCAACAAAGTAATCAAGCATTGGTAATAAGAAAAAGAAGAGCACATTAGTTATGATTTTAAATTCTATAATTAAGAAGAGAAGACAGAATTAGAAGATTTGTCTCAATGCATATTTAATTTACAAAACTCCTTAAGCTTTCTCTTTTTTTTGGATTATTTTTCGCATCTTTGGGTCATCATCTTTCTTTCACATTTTCTGTGTCAAAAATGGTTATTAAGACATATATGTCTGAAAATAAATTCAGTAGATCTGTAATGACAAACATTCCTTAAGACTTAAAGTAAATCACATTCCTATGAAGTGTGAAACTGCTCAATAGAGGTTCATTTCAAGGCCTAACATGAGCAATATTGAGTCTTATAATGTTGTTACATGAGTTAAAAACACAAACTGGTTGAGTACAGTTATACAGAAGAATCTCAAATGTCACTTCAAAATAATGAATTATTGCCATGGTTCTAATTGCAGGTATATGCAAATGCCTAAAAATTGGAATAATAACAATAGCACCCTTTGAAAACCATACTTTCCTTAGGAAAAATGAAGTCATTTGGAAGTGTTCTGTTTTTAAATTGTGCATTTATATTGTCAGAGTAATAAAGCAGAAAAGCATATTAAACACATTTAGTATGGGTTTTTTCACAAATAAAGAAAAGCCAACATTATCATTCTTGTTATTGTCTCTTATGAGATGTACATAATTTTAAAATTATGTTGTAAATATGGTAATAAAGATTATATATCTGCACAGAAATCTGTGTGCTGTAATATTGCATGATTAAAGGGGAGATGAGAAAAATACATCAGTTTATATTATTTCAACAGTTAATGCATACTTCTAACTTGTTTTTTATTGCATTAATAGATAGTTCAGTATCAGCTTCCATTTATGTTTGTAAATTAGGTGATGTACCATTAATATTAGTGTCTTGAAAATAATTTATATGAGTACGAAATTAGTACTTTTGCATGCCCTTAGGAGAATTTTCTATTTGTACAAAATACTTTTTTTTAAAATACTGTTTCTTATATTGAGTATTTTCTGAAAACAAAATGATGAATTTCTATTATTGGGCACAGTCACCAGTTCAAAGCATTCATAACAAGCCACAGCTAAAGTTGCTGGCTATGTAATAAATACATGGCTGTCTATAAATAAATAGCCCTCTGAAGTCACACTCAAGCCTTCAAGGGTGATATACAACTTTAATTTTTACAAGGCAATGTTTTCCAATCTTGTATCAAAAATACTACAATTATTTGCCATGGAGCATTTGAAATATTAATGTTGATTTATAACATATTTAAATACCAATTTTTGCTATTCTGAGGATCACTGAGCTTGTTCCTTTCCTAGAGATGCCCAAAGCCATCATTCCAAGAGGAACTTGGGAGCAGGCACATTAACTGCTCCATGGAAGACCTGAGCAGGACTGACCACACACAGTGCCCACAGAAGACCAAGGCAAGTAGACAGGTACCTAACTAAAATATTTATAGGATATCCTAAATTACTGCCTTCCCCAACCTTAGCAGAATTAAGGTCACATATTTTTATTTCCTCTACAACTGTCCTAAATATCGGGTTAATTGGGGTGGAGCCACTTTTCCTATTGGTCAGGAATCGACAGTGTGGGGAATCAAGAGGAAGCTTAGTGATTCAAACACTCAGAGTGGCCTAGTCCTATTAGCCAGCACATTCTGTACATTTAATTTATTGGTTGTTTGAGACTAGCATATTTCAAATAGTAGTTATGGACTTGATGCAGATTACAGAGTTTAAACCTTTGTAAAATAATAGTCTCTTCTGACCTTGAAATCTGTGACAGGTTAATGCCTTTGAATATGAGTAATAATCCTAAATTTCTAAAAATCCTTTTCCAAACATGATGAAAATGCAGTTTATTAATTCATGCTTTAATCTAATAACCCACATTGCTGGAACTTTACTTGATTTTACTGGTCAATTGCTGATTTATATCTATTTATTTGGGGGTTTAAATTGCAAAGTAAATAAACTGAAATTGTGAAGGAGTTTTTGAAAAATTTTCTTGTGGTCAGCAAAAACCCCATTTCTAATATATTCCTTCTTTGAAAGAAATATGCTCAACAGCTAGGTTTTTGTAATGAATCTATCATTGCAGGACAGTTTTAGCTAATATTTATCATCTTAAAGACTTCATAGAGTGAAAAGCAAAATCATATAAGAGTTGGGGATTTTCCTGAATAAAAGCATAAAAGGAGTTCAGTTTTGGAGAACTGAGCTTTCTTCAGCATTCTGTGGATTTATTGTTGAGGGGAAGGAGTGAAGACTTCATGTGAAAAACCTAATGTAAAAAAATAAGGTTTTTATTGACTAAGACAAAGTGAATTTCTACAATTATATACTTGTGCATACTACTTTATTGATCTGAATGTTTGTACCAGTGTCAGGTTGCAAGTTGCAAGAATCAGAGTATGCTGAAGCTCTTGTCTTAAAAGGAATCTATTGTATAGAAATAAGTTTGTTGTTGATATTTCTCATGGGCTGCAAGTCCACACACATGAAATCTTATACACAGCCCATTTTATAATTTATACTTTTTGTATATTATTCCATGAACATTGATGTAATTTAAATTCAAGCACACTCATGTCCTCTAGATTTGAAAACATTTCTTCACATGCTAAACTGAGATTACTAGTAGTTTTTATGCACATCATTAAATGTTTTCAAGAGCAGGACATTTTTTGGTCAGGGAATTCAAAAAAGATAATTTACATACAGTTAAAAATATCATTATATTGCATAATGTACAAAGCTGCATAAAATGTTGGCAGAACATGTTTACTGACTGACAGTGAGAATCCATGCTGAAATATCTGCCTTTCTTATCATGACTTGAATCAAAAAATTAGTAGGGATGAAAAAATGCTGTTTGGAACGCACAGCCAGAGTACCTAAATGTCACAGAGGGACTAAGAAATTTTGAAAATAATTGTATTTCTCCTCTCTATGACTGGTAATAACAGAAGGGATGAGAACTGAACTGTCTTGACATAAAACACAACTCTTGACACTTTCTCTAACTTTGTGTTTCTCTTCTCACTGTTACAGAAATATGACTATGTGAAGAGGTAGCTGTGATGTTATGGTCACTTGCAAATTAGAGATTACAGGTAAGAATGGATTTTCAGTTAAAAATAAGCAAGTGATTACACTTTTAATGCAATACTGGAAGGAGCATTTGATCAATAGGGTTAGCTGCCTTATTGGATAGGAAGGAGCAATAGTGTCACATCATCTAAGTACTGTAAAGTAGGCAAACAGTTTTACTGTTAGTGTGAAGCAAGTCATTAGAGATGTTATTCACAGCACAAAGCTTAGATCTTCCTTTTACCTAAGGATTAATGGGAAAATTATCTCTGACTATCCTACTAACCAATATTTGCATTGCATTTGGTTGGAAACCAGCTGTTTAGATTTCAAAGTCAGATTACAGTGGTTTTTTCATCTCTGTAATATTTTTCTCCTCATATACTCAGTTGTAATTAAGCAGTTATAAGTATACTTAAATTTGTGCCTTTTTACAGAAAGGAAATTATTAAACAATGTTAAATGTTCAATATTTAAATGTATGTCATTGAATCAGCTGCATTTCAGGGTCTTACTATTGTCCATCTTGGCAGCTGTACATCAATTGTCCAAACAATAGGACAAGAAGCAATGGGCAGAAACTGATTCACAGGAAATTCCACTTCTTCTTGGTGGAGAAGTGGCCCTCCTCCACCAAGTGTGAGGAAGAGCTTCTTTAATATGCAAGTGACCATACACTGGAACAGATTGCCCAGAGAGGTTGTGGAGTCTCCCTCACAGGAGATATTCAGGAACTGTCTGGATTCAATCTTGTACCACATACTCTAAGATGGTCCTACATGAGCAAAGAGATTGGTCCATTGTGGTCCCTTCAAATCTTATCCATTCAGTGATTCTGTAATTGACAACGCTAATAAAAACATCTTTGAGAAACATGTCCTGTAGTTGAAAATTAAAACCTTGAAGATGACAGAAATCTCCACCTGTGGCCCTCATAACAATAAGTATTTTTATTGCCTATTTCCACTAAAACTGTTTATACTGGCAAGGAAAGTATTGTATCAGTAGGCTATATTGATGCATTTATGTGAACACTCCATCAACATGCCCACACACACTGAACTTACTGGCACATATGCAACAGTATGGTCAGAAATTGGTATATGAAGATATGGCAGTCATGTTATACATGAGCATGGATAGGACGGCTTTTCAAAACACAGGTGTGGTTTGTGGCACATCTACCACAATTTCTAAATGTCCATTTAATGCAAAGTGTTAAAAATCCTCAAGTAGAGAATGGTTTAAAATACGTTTTGTGTAGGATCATAGAATCACAGAATCATAGAATGGCCTGGGTTGGAGAATGCATTGAATATCTCCTTGTTCCAATCCCCCTGTCATGGATGGGGACAACTTCCACCAGACCAGGTTGCTCAGAGACCCATCCAGCTTGGCCTTGAACATTTCCACAGATGCAGTCTCCACAACTTCTCTGGACAATTTGCTCCAGTCCCTCAGCACCCTCACAGTAAAGAATTTTTTTTCCTAAAATCTGATCTAAACCTATTATCTTCCAGTTTGAAGCCATTCCTCCTAGTCCTGTCACTACATGCCCTTGTAAAAAGTTTCTCTCTATCTTTTTTACAGGCTCCCTTCAGGCACTGGCAGGCCACAATTAGGTCACCCCAAAGCCTTCTCTTTTTCAGGCTGAATAATTCCAATTCTCTTAATCTTTACTCATATGAGGGATGCTCCATCTCTCTAATCAACTTGGTGGCCTTCCTCTGGACTCATTCCAATTACATCAGATTGCCAGAGAAACAGTTTTTTGAATGTTGAATCTTAAGGTTAGTGAATGCTATTCTAGAAAACAATCTGTGCCTCTAAATTGGTGGGGAAAGGTTGCTTTTCACAGTGCAGTGTGTGGCTGTTCTAGTGCTTTGTCCAGAAGATGCTCTGTGAAGGTCTTGAGAGGCTGGCAGGGAGCCAGTCCACTCTTTGTTAAAGTTTATGGGTGTTCACTTTGAAGTCTCAAAGAGTTGGGCCATCTTTCCCAGGAGGAGTATTCAATGTAATACCAGGTTTGATTTTGTAATACCAGGTTTGATTTTGCCTTTCATTGGAAATGTGAGATGTCGCTTCTGTAGCTGTTCTGTCCCCACCTACTTTCCCTACTGCAAGACCAGGACTGGGCACCATCTGAGGGCAGCTGCGCCACATTTTTTTGTGAAACTCATTATAGCCCCAGAAAGCTATTGGGGAATGTTCTCATGATATCTCAGAATACAATTCTCTACCATTCCTCCAAAGTAATTTTATACCAATGTTCTGGTCTAGTTATATCTGAGCACCTCAATCAAATCAAACCACATCGATACTTATATTTTGTAAAAAGGAAGACAGCAGCCACACCTTCCCATGGGCAGCAGTGCTTCTGCTAAAGCCTTTATCCCAGGGAATAGGCAGCCAGGTGAAATCCTAACATGACTCACGTGTTCTTGCAACTGAATTATTCATTGTAGGTGTCGTCACTGTACAGAAGCTTGACTTGCCTCTCACTTCTGCAAGACCAGATTTTGAAATGGTAATAGTAGTATGTACATGCCAGAAATATTTTATCAGATATTTCAGATTCATGAGGAAATTTCATCTGTTGTAGTATTTCCTAATTGTGTTTAGTACTTTAAAGCTTTTGATCTCTTTATTTCATATCAAGGGTCAGGAAAATAATTAAAACTTCTATATGATTTCAAATATTAGATCTGGAAATACTCATGGATCACTGATCACATCAAGATCAGTGACTCCTGTGTTTCTTCATTTCTCTCTCAGAGATCCAACTCTATTCACAGACCACTAGGTTTTACCTAGATATATTTACAGAAAAACATCATTTTGTGACTTCCTACTAATTAGGGCCAAAAGTTTTGGACAAAATACAAACTTTTTACAATGTATGCATGACATCAAGAAAGATACCTGCTTTGGAAAACTGTCAGGAAATTCCCATTTAAGTAGCATCTTATTCCCCAGTTCCTAACTATGAAGTTGCTACACACTAATCACTGGAAGTAAGCAACCTGGTAAACAGTCTGTACAAACAACTTCTCTGCCAGAAAACATACCTTCTGGCAACACAGGTGCTTTAAGATAGAAATCCTTTTTGAACGTCTTGATTATATATTCTGTTACTAAAGTAGGACTCTTAAACCATCTTTAAGTCATGCACATTAAAGTACAATACAGTTTATACTGTCTAGCCATTTTCCAGGGGAGATAAAGGAGTATTTTATAAATATTAAAATGTTTCTTTGGTTTTAAGATGTTTGCTAGCTTCCATCCCCCATTGTACCATTGCTTTCAATGCTGGAGGTTACTATTGTAATTCTGAATCTATCAGACATGGATTCACACCTTGATTCCTTTCCCTTTGGGAAGAAGCTTCAGTTAGCTTCAGACAGTGACACAAATTAAATATATATCTCATAGGTACCCTTCAGAAGACATAATAAAACAACTGCCCTGAGAAAGACTTGTGATATATGTTATGCAACTGTCATAATTTTCCAGGCATAAGTTGCTTTTCAAATTTTGCATTCACAGGTACACACACCTCACTTCTAAACCTAAACCCATCTTTCCTACATTAGTACAATATTTCACAGAGAAAAAAACAGTAAGAGAAATCTTGAAGTCTCTTCAACAGTCCATAGTCTCTCTATCCCCCAACTTCCTCCCATCTTGCAGTTTTGTGTTCACCTGCCATCTCAGCCCCCTGTGCTCCCTGCCCCTAATTCCCCTGGAAACCCTCCTTGAGATCCCCATTTTGACTGGAATCTGTCTCCCTGCTGGTGAGCCAGAAAAGACATGACAGGAAGTGATGCCATCTGGATTTCTCCTATGGGATTTTCCCTGTTTTGTGGATCACCATGATGAAAATTGTGTATTTCTCTCCCTGCTTATTGTATGTGTTGAAGTAAAAGGGTCAGTGCAGGAAAAATAAAGGCATGTGGAAAAGTCCTGGGAATGTGGAAGCTCACCATAAGCTTGTAGCTTTACTGGAGAGAGTCCAGAATTGCAGGGCTTATCCAGGTCTATAGTGATGGGCCTCAGCTATGGAGATCTCGTGCATTTCCATTGTCAAATGAACAGTCCCTCTTCCAGCCCTGGGTAATTAAGAGAGGAGCTTTGCAGGTTGACATGAAGCATGTGTTTTATACATAAATATAAAGCCAGAATTTAGACTGGGTTAGAAAGTGACTGGGGAAAACTGAACATGCAGGTAAGCCTTTTGTTTCTGGGCATGGGACCTGGCTCAGCTTAGAAGGTGACACTTCTTTGGTTTTCTTTTTATCAATTTTATACAGGGGAGGTATGAATGGGCTGGAGCCCATTTAAATCTGTTTTTAAAACAGTTTGAGTGTTTTAACTAAACATCAATAATGCTTTTATGGCAACTCAATGAGAGAGTGATTCATCAGCTCCTTGCTCTTGCTTTTCTGCTACAGACTTGCAGAAACAGCTTGGGTTCTTAGGAGAGAGAGCCAGGCTTGGAGTGAAGAAAGGATGTTTAAGGCCACTTCTCAGAACTGGGGCGTATGCTGCAGCTGTGCTTGCTCCTCCTTAGCCCTGTGTTTGAAGCACTGTCTCTGCCAGGTCCAGAGCTTCACAGGATTGTGCTCTAGGGCTGTCTTGGCTTGTTTCAGTTTGCCCAGAGGAAGAGACTGTACTTGCTATTTGGCACTGTGGTTATTGTTCATCTTCATTTCCAGTGCCATTACTTGAATCCTGTATTTTTCCAGCATTTCATACTCACTTTTTCATCTTTTTTTTCCCCATTGCTTTTGTTGGTTTTGTGTGATCTGATTTGAAAAAGGAACAATTATTTTTTTTAATCTGACAAAAACTAACAATTTCTACTCTACAATTATTTTTTTTTCTACAGATACTGTAAATTGTGAGAAATGCAATAGGTTATATTTCCTTCCTTTCATTGGCAGCACTGCGAAGTATTTTCATGTGAGTCTTTGTGTATTCTCTGAATACACAAACACAGAGTGATGTGCTGTTGGTCATTTTAAATTATTTCTTTGTTGTTTTGTTTTTCAAATGAATACCAAACTATAATAAAGGATAAATCTATATTATTATTGTTATTAGCAGAAATCTCAGCTTTCCAGCCATGGTATGGGTAGCACCAGAGAAGAACAATTTAAAAAATATCTTTGTAGTTTTTACTTTTTTTTCTGTTTCCATGTATAATTTTTGTATCCTTTAATCTGTGTCCTTTTGAAGACAGCTGTGTTAAAATGCCTAATTTAACAGGTCCTTACTTGCTTTCATGGCACTAACTGCATTTCAGTCATGGCAGCTTTTTCTAGGGCTCAGCTTTACCTTGGTGCCCAGTTATTATTTACAGTTACGTAATTTTATGCTGTATTTTTTTCAAAGTATTTAGAGACAGCAATAAAATACTGAAAAGCAAAATCAAAGATTGCAAGTATGTAGTACACTGTACAGCATTGCATACCCTTCCCTTAGCTTGTAAATGTAACTCATTAATATGATAGGTATGTGCTTCTGCTTGCATTTGTTCTGTTTCCCATACATATCCAACAAAATACCTTTCAGGAGATTGTTTATTATCATTCTGTATTTCTCTTAACTGGGGGCTTCCCTTTCCTTTTCTGTATACCTTTAAAAATATCCTAATTGACTTAATTCATCATGTAAAATTAGTTTGCTAATAAAAAATTAAAATGTGAAATGGTACTTTCAAACAAGCAAGTTATACCTTTTCTTTCTGATGTTACACAACACTTTTGGCCCAGTGTCACCTGACTGCAAGTGTCTTGCATACTAGCTAAAAAATCAATTTCTAATGCTGAGAAGAATGGAGATTGTAAGAAGAAAAAAACCCTAAGTTTAGATTATTTTTTAAATGGGTTACCTCTAAAATACTGAAGTCATAAATTCCATGGCAGAAAAACGGCAGTTGTGGTCAGCTTTATATTTTGAGGTGAAAAAGTGATTTGCAGGTGCAGTCTATGATAGTAATGATTTAAATATTCAGTAATAAATTCTTGCTGCCCAAGCACATAGAATTTTGCTGAGTTCATGTCCAAGCTGTTCTGTAGATTAGTAGTGAAAAAACCCAAATGCAAAATGATGCCCAAATGAGCCATAAGGTCCTTGGGCAGAGGGTTTGTTTTGTGCCATTTCCACAGGCCACCAGGCACAACCAACCTCTTCTAAGCAGGGACAGAGGAAGAATACATAAAGAGATCCAAGAAAAAGGCCAGGGAGTGTGCAAGCCCCAGTGCATGTTTGTTGAGGAAAGAGCTGGTTTAGGACTGCCCTGCAATTTTGGTCTTTTTGTTTCTAGAAAAGTGTGGGTTTCCTGCAATCACTCTAATTTGGCCTGAAGGTTGTAAATAGAAGTGGTTAGATTGCAGCAAATTAAAACTCCAGTCATGCAATCCTTACTACTTTGGGGCAAGGCAAAAGCTGTAAACTCAGGAACTTTGTGCAAAAAGGAAACAAACTCAGGTCAGAGGAAATCATAATTTCTAGTTATGAACAGCTCATATGCACATCAGTTCTTATCTCCTGTATTTTGTGAAGACCTTCACTGTCCTTCAAAAAACATATTGAAGAAATTTTGCATGAGAGTATTTCTTCTGGGAACACATTTGCTCCACCTGTGAATCAAGTGAGTTTCATATGTCCTATTGAATCCCTTTTTGACCTTCTCTGTCTCTTTACACCTGTCCCTGTGCCCAGTCCTTAAATTATTAGCATTTCAGTTGTTCAAAATAGGCTCCAAATTTCTCAGGGGAGGAACCTTGTCTAAATTCGTATTTGCAAAGCTCCATCCACACATTCTGTACCTGGGGCACTCTATGGACAGTAAATGATCATGAACCTTCTTAGTGACTAACCGATGTGTCTGAAAAATCTCACTCAGTGCACTCACTTTAAAAAATAAGCCACTGCTTTTAAAGTTTACAATATAAGTTGTGGTTGGAACACAAACATGATTAATACTAAAGATATTTTAATGTTATTTTTTTTATCGGTAATTTGGTTTCAAACGTAGTAACTGCTAGCAGCTTTCAAAGTAATTATAATTTCTTTTTTTAAAGTATTTATTTTTTGTAACTGTGTTATAAATACCATCAAGTAAGGAGGGATTTTCATGAAAATGTCATATTTTTAAACATTTTTCAAAATTCACAATGACAGGAAAATATTAAAATCAAGTGTTTTTCCTGGGTCTACGGGAAAAAAAATACACCTATTGCTGTTGGCTGCATACCCTTTTGTAACTCCACAAAATTTCAATGCAATTACTCTTGATTTGCACTCTGCTGTAAGAAACAAGCATGTCACATTTTTCCTTGGGAAGTCACTGTGCCAGAGATTGCTGTAGGCTGTACAAGCTCGTAGGAACGTGCCGCTTTTATACCTACCTTGTTCATATACTCTCCTTGGATCCATTACTGGCCATTATCAGAGAGGGAACTGGGCCAGCTGTGGTTTGATTTGGTACTGCTGCTTTTACAACCTTAGATGTCTCAGGAGGACTTAAACTCATCCTATAAGATGCAGACCAAACAAGTAACCAATTAAGACAATAGAATTGCTGTTTAATAGTCATTCCTGATACTTTTTGCAATCAACATGATTTAGAAGACTTGTTTCCATAGGAAAAAAAGCCTGGAGATACTTTTTCAGTCTTATCTGACCTTCTGCAGCAAACCTCATCGGATTTGATTCTAATCTGACTGTGCAAATGAGAAACAAACATCATGGAAATGAATGGAATGCCATAAAACTAGATTTTAAGTTAGAATTGGGCTATTAACACCCTTTTAGAGGGTTGTAAAACAACCCACTTCGAAGACCTCTCTGTGATCCAAATGTGAAGATGTGGGGAACTTACTTTATTGACCTAGTTTGAGATTTTAGCTTGAAATTACACAGAATTTGGAATTTTATTCTTCTTCTTTTACTTCAGATTTATACCCAACCTAATTACAGTCCTATAAATGTGTGCAAAATACAATGAAAAGGCTCAAATGTGTATTCATCACGCAAATACTAAGGGAAAGCCAAATTTCTCAAGCGCTGGATTTCATGATATTTATGAGACTGTAGAGTTTGCAAAGTTTATGTAGCTTTGGTGAACATCATGTATAAATTGTAATCTGGGGACAAAGTGGCTGCCAGAGCTCAATTTCCAATTGTCCTCAGGCCTTTTTATGCTTATGTATGCCCCACCTACAAATGTGCTTAACTAAAAGGCTGGTACATACGAGTGACGTTCAGTCAGCATTTTCACACGATTACCTTGCCAATTAAAAATGGGCTTGGTACTGAGTTTAGAAGTCAACTCAGATACTCCTAGCTTGGGCAGAGAGTTGCTTTCAGGCAGGGTGAGGCCAAGTCTGATTTTGTAGGAGATGTCACGCCTGCTTGGAGAGACGCCGTGACTCGCCAGGGTGCTCGCTCCCTTGGGCCTTTCTCCTGGACCGCAGCCAGGGGCAAAAGCACTGCTGTGAGACTGAAGCTTTGATCCAGCAAGTGGCTGCAACTTCGCCCAGTGCTGCTTCTTTGTTTACTGTGGTTTCTTTTCACATCCTCAGTATTGCTGCCATACTGCCTATGATGGTTTCAGGAAAAAAAAATCCCATCATCAGTTCAAATTATTTTTAAAAATAACTCTGGGTATAGTCTAACTGCCTGTTGTTTCCACTGTAAGAGGAAAAGTGTATGTGTCTGGTATTTGATGACTGTAGAGTGCAAGAAAGAAGATGTACAGTATTCTAAGTATATTATTTTATACTAAAAAAGACAGAAGACACCACAATGATGACTTTCCACTAGGTGATGTACAGACAGGACAAAACAGCTGTTTGTCTTTAAAAATGAACCTCTGGGTATTATCTGGGGAAGGAAAATGCTTTTCTTGGAGATCAGAAACATTAAAATGTCTGGAAAAATGGCAAATTGTTCACATATGATGTTGCACATGAAAGATGCACACTTCAATCTGGAAACAAATTGTTTATTGAGTGTAACTAATTATGCATATGTATGTGACAGTAATTTGTGCAAATAATTGTGATAACTGTCAATACAAATTAGATGTTTGTCATTTGCACATACTGTGTATGATATTTGGCTTGTGTGTTTGCACATTAACATGAGAGATGTTGCAACATAAGGAGTTACCTTTTTCTTGACTTCCTTATGTAATAAACAGAAAAATGTTTGGACAATCAGAGAACAGAGCTTGATTATTTCAAACAATTGCAACAACTACATTTGGTCAGTACTAATATTTTGAATTAGTCTGAATAATAATGAAGAAAATTTTATTCCCCTATCACTGTCCAAATCAAATAGCAATACAAGTTCTCCCAGTGGCACTTGTGCAGATATCACTCATCAACACCTCCTACTCTTTGCAATTGCTTGAAGAGCCTTATCTTCTGTACAAGATGGAACTTGATTCATTTACATTTTCCCTTTTCAAAGCAACAGGTAGTAAAAGCCAGAAACTCTCTGAGACTTAACTATTTCACATGTTCCCTGTCACTGTTATTTCTACCCTCGCACTTAAGTTAGACATAATAAGCATATTTTTTCAGAGAAAATAACACTTTGAAGAAACTCTGCATGTTTGTCTCTGACCATTTCACTACTTTAACTTTGTTTAGCAACATGTCCAGAGCTCTTCAGTGGAGTTATTTTCCTTTTTATGGTTTATAACATTTTTTGTATTATTGGCATTTCTTTAATTAAAAAAACCACCAGTAAAGTTAAGTAGAATCAAAGGGCATTGTATATTCTTGCAGCTATTGAAGCCAGTAATTTTATTACTCTCAACATCTTGTTTATTATTCTCCAAAGATTATATGTTGATATTCTTAATCAAAGGGTGGAAAAGGTCTCTACCATATAGGCTTAAATTACTTCTTTGGTTCCTGGGGGAAATGTTTTATCTTTTGCTTAAATAGGATTTTCATATTGTATATCCTGCCTTTTTTAAGATTTTAAAATAATGTAGGTAATCCATAGATACAGAGAGCTCATAAGAACAAGTAATAATCTGTACCAATTCATACAGATTAATTGGTGAAGACAGAACAAAACTTTAAAAAGTAAACCTGCCATGTCAAGGCTTTCTGCATACCAGACTGCTCAGCTCTGAAGTTCATAAGATGGTGAAAGCAGAAGCGAGGTCCTATAGCCTTTTTCTTTGTTGACAATGAAATTTGGGACCTGATTTCTGTCTAGTCATTCCACTTATTCTGTACACCAGTAAACTACAGAAGGCAGAAGGCATGTACACACCCATCAAATGTAAGTCCTTCATCTGTCATCTATTTTCTGCACATCTCTGAAGTGAGTGACACTGCGCCTCAGGTGTCACTCAATAGAAATGCTCCATCTGCCTCTGTCATCGCAGCAGGGTTTTTAAATTAATCATAGAAGGCTGCATTAACCACCCCTTCATGCAGCACCTTCTTCCTTCCATCATTGATACTATCTTTTTTCAGACAGTCTCATTCCATGAAACACAATGTTAATCACATATGTTTGATTTCTGTATCCAGGGCTTTACTGGCTTGAATATTTAATTGTTTTGCTACACCATGTAATGATGTCTCAGAGACTCATCTTAATTAGGAATTATTTTTAAATTGCCTGAAACTTCAATTTTTTCTTCATTTTAAAACACTTAAGGTAGGAACTTTAATCTTGTATGTCTATCCACATTACCTACCAACAATTTGCTTATTCCCATCACTAGTGTGGCTCAGCAGTTCTGCTTCCATGGATTAAATATGGATTTAAGACCATACAAACTTAACCGCTAACTTTTGTTTTGAAAACGTATTGATAGGCCTGGGAATTATCCATAATGGGGTTAATGGCTAGATGTGGACACCAGTGATGGGTGGCATTCCTCGGGGGTTCATATTGAGATGGTGCTGTTTAACATCTTTGTCAGTGTCACGGAGAGCAGGATCGAATGCACGCTCAGCAAGATTGCTGACATCAAGTTGTGTGGTGCAGTCGACATGCTGGATGGAAGGGATGCCATCCAGAAGGCCTGAGGAGTGAGCCCATGTGAAGCTCATGAAGTCCAAGGCCAGTTGTAAGGCCCTGCACCTGGACGGGGACAATACCAAGTGAAAATACAGGCAGAGCAGAGAATGGGTTAAGAGCAGCCCAGAAGAGAAGGATTTGGGCTGTATTGGCGAGGTGAACCCCAACACTGGCCCAGAGAAGTTGCGGGTGCCCCATCCCTGGAAGTGTTCAAGGCCATGTCAGATGGTGTTTGAACAATCTGGTCTAGTGAAAAATGTCCCTGCCCCTGGCCATGAGTGTTGGAACTAGAAAATCTATAACATCCCTAACCAGCCAAATCATTCTGTGATAAAAAGGAGCTAGCAATGAATTTAAGGTAAAATTGGATAACAGTGATATCATTTCACCTAGTAAAACTCTTTACTAGATTAGGATATTTAATTCCTTTCATAAGAGCCAAAGAGTGACAGGATTTTAACAAGCAGTCAGAATTTGCTTGATATTCAAAAGGCTGACACATTTGAGCAAATCATTGTCCTTGTTGTCTCCAGTCTGACTAAATAGTGATAAGCGCAGAGCTGACATTCATAATATAAGGCTATAAAATATGTTTACAGGCTCACTGAGTCCAACTTGTTGTTGTAAGCAAAACATCAGAGAGGTCCTTTCCCCAAAGTTATCAAGTTCCCATCTCCTAATAATTAGATGTGTTGTTCACTGTCCTTTAATTACAACCTCAATGACACTGCAGAAAACCAATCCCTTCTTTGTTTACATTGCTTTAATTCATGGAAAAATAATACACCTTTGGGTGGAACATGCACAGGTTCCTCTCCCTCAGTTACTGTAATAAACCTCTTCTAATACTTACTGCAACAAGATGTAGTTAAAGTGTGCATTACAAGACCATAGGATTTCTGCTATAATTTGTGGTAATGGTGTATGCCCAGTAATTAGTATAGTTTTGTAATAGGATATTGATTCATTGTAATACAGCTTTGTAAAGAAATACAATCAAGAAGACAAAATAATGACTCTTTCACTCTTCATAGTACATAAATTCTTCATAAGTCACTGAAGCTTTTTAAAAACAAAGTCAGAAACACGTTTTTGACCCCTGATTAAAAAATGGTGATCTTTAAAGGGAGACTATATTTCCAGGTGAGAGGACGGTGTTGCTCAGAGAATTTCTGTCACACAGAGGCACAATAGTCCTTAAAGAACTTCAGTCCTCCTGGGCTAATAATTGGAAAAAGCAAGATTTAGGGTATATATGCAATTTTCGTTTGTCTATTTGATTTTCCTGTATAAGTGTGGTTTCTGTCTGGGATGGTAAATAGAAGTTTGAATTGAGGAAGTCATAAATTCCTAAGTAAATAAATGTGTCTGATTTTAGTGGAGCTGACTTGTTAAGTGTTTATACCCTGAGAACTTGATTTGCCTGGAGTCATAGACCTACAGAATTCACCTATTTTGGAAATGACATAAGGTGTAACAGCTCTGAGGTGCATCAAAGTGGCCAGAGAAAGGAGGGGCACAGAGGAAAAGATCTCATCTGGCTTCCATGTTGAGGAGTTATTTCAGGTATCCTTCTAATAAATTCAGTGATCTGCCTTATCTTGCAATCATTACCACTTTGTTTTGAGCTTTTTTCTTTCTTTACTCTTTACTCAATGTTACCTGAATCCAAGAAGGAGGGGAAATTTTCATTCTAGTTTAGCTTCTCATACAATCAGCCACATTTTTTCCATATTTCAAACTTCCAGAAAGGCTTGGTTACCTATTTCCCTAAATTACAAACATTTTCCTGAATCATTCCTGCCAATTTACTTTCTCTCAACATTTTTTCAATGATTTCTATTTCCATAATATGTTAAACTCAGGCTTCTTCAGTGTTAACATGACTCACCCATCCATTTGCAGATCTGATTCCTTAGAATCCCCTTCCTCCACACACTTCAAAGGATCACAGAATATCCTGAATTGGAAGGAATCCACAAGGATCAAGTCCAAATCCTGGCTCTGCACACCCCAAGAGTCACACCATGTACCTGAGAGTGTTGTCCAAGCTCTTCTTTAACTCTGGCAGCCTTGGAGCTGTGACCACTTCTCTGGGGAGCCTCTTTCTGTGCCCAACCACTCCTAGGGTGAAGAATCTTCTTTCCTGATGTCTAATCTAAAACTTCCTTGACACAATTTCAGACCATTCCCTCTGGTCCTGTCACTGGTCACCACAGAGAAGAGATCAGGATCTGCCCCTCGTCTTCTCCTCATGAGGATATTGTAGACTGCAATGAGGTCTCCACTCAGTCTCCTCTTCCCCAGAGGAAAAGGCCAAAGTGACATCAGCTGCTCCTCAAAATGCCTTCCCCTCAAGGCCCTTCATCATCTTCATTGCCCTCCTTTGGACACTCTCTAATAGCTTCATGTCTTTTTTGTATTGTGGCACCCAGAACTGCCCCCTGCACTTGAGGTGAGGCTGCCCCAGTGCAGAGCAGGACAATCCCCTCCCTGGTGCTGCTGTGCCTGATGCACCCCAGGACATATCTGGCCCTCCTGGCTGCCAGGGCACTGCTGACTCCTGTTCAGATTGCCATCAACCAGGACCTCCAGGGCCCTTTCCACGACACTTCCTTCCAGTATCTCATTCCCCAGTCTGCCTGTACATCCCAGGTGCAGAATCTGGCCCTTTATTTCCCTTTATAAACTTCATACATTTGGTGACTGCCCAGCCCTCTGGTTTATCAAAGTCTCTCTTCAGTGCCCCTTGGCCTTCAGCTTGCTCTGTTTCACTCAATCAACTTTTTCTTAAATGATTACTTCATCTCTTCATGCCACTTTTACTGAAACAATGTCTTAATCTTTTCCACCAAACTTCCCCTGCAGAGAGAAAAGCACAACTCTACCTTCAGATGATTGTTTTACCTCCACTTTTCCCTCCCTCTCAAAAGTCCCTAATTTCTCATAAACCAGTGCTTTCACAAATCACTGCCTAGTGACTTTCCTGAGAATAATGAAACACTCCTCTTGATTGACAAAGAGTCTTTGTCTTATAGCTTTTAGTAGGAGATATTTTGTGATGATGAATCTACATGACACAAAGAGATCACTGTTGCTGGGTTTTGTTTTGATAACAGTTTTTCCTGCTTGACAGTTTAAGGCAGTGTGCTATATCATAGCTGGTCCATTGTTTTATTTCCTCCAATTTTGATGTGATGAAAGAATACAGAAAATGAGATACTATAGAACAAATAATTTTATTAGACTATGTTGTCGGTTAGGGGGCTTATGTTTACACATTCTTTCTGTGCAGAGTGGAATATTCCCATTGAGTAGAACTGTGCTTTTATCTGTCACTCAGTGTCAGTTGTAAAATATTTTTGGTTAATATTAACAAAGGTCATTTTCTGAGATGCAAAGGACAGTCAGTTTAAGACTAAATTCAGAAATCCAAACTATCATTGAATACAAACATTAAGAGCAAAGCAAACCATCTTTATCTTGAAAAATCTTTGGATGCATTTTTATGTTTTATGCAGTATGATAGTTGTTGTGCAAGTCTGCATGCAAGTTGAGGTACGTTAATATCTTTTAAAAAATAAGCTACTCTGACATTTGCTGTTACTTTTTGTAACAGCAAATGTCAGAGTAGCTTATTTTTGTATTTTGTTACTTTTTGTAACAGCAAATTCTGTTACTTTTCAAGTCTGTTTCTTGTTAATTTATGCTATTCTGTTGCAAACAGTCTGGGTCTTAACTTATGCTTTCTGAATAGGTGGATAATATGAGCGAAATATGAGAAAAGGCACATTAGAGGCATGACTGTTCAAAGTGATGTTTCTTTGGGGAGTGAAATGTCCTTCCCCTCCAGCATCTCCCCAAGAGGTTAATACTCCAACTTGTCCCATGTACTGTCCTCTGGAGCAGACAGAAGTCTCTGATGAGCCTAGCCAGATTTCTTTGACACTTCCTGCTGGGTCATTTGGGGACACAAGCTGTGGGGCTCAATGGCAGGAGAAAGCACTAGGAAAGGAACTGCTGTTGATTGAGCAGCAGTGCTGGAAATAATAGTTGACATGTCATTTAATATATTCTATTACTATTGAACAGATGTACTCATCTGTTTGCTACTGTTGATTTTTAGTCCCTGTTACCAAAGTAAATACTTCCCTCTTCCTCAAAGAAAGTAAGAGGTATAAGACTTTTGCTTTCACTTCTGCAAAGGTCTCAACTTTCCCCATGACATTCATTCATTTTGCTGGTTGGATTCACATTTCCTTTACAAATGCACCACTGACCTACTTGAATTACCATCCAATCATAGAATAGTTGGGGCTGGAAAATACCTTAAAGATTGTCTAGTTCCAGTCCCCCTGTAACTGGCAGAGACACTGTAAACCATACCAGTGGCAGTGCAAAAGGAACTAGATGATCTTTAAGGTATTAGATGAGATCTAAACCACCCCCCATCCCACCTAGCCAGCTACTTCCAGAGATGAGGCATCCACAACTTCTCTGGGCAATCTGTTCCAGTGTCTCCTCACAGTAAAGAATTACTTCTTTAGATCTAAGCCTACTCTCTTTCAGTTTAAAGCCGTTCCCTCTTGCCTTATGCCCTTATAAAAAATCCTTCTCCATTTTTTGTAAGCCCCCTTGAGTAACTGGCAAGTTGTTATAGGATCTCCCTGGAGTACTTTTTTTTCAAGGCTAAACAACCCCATTCTCTCCACTCTCTTAATAGGAGAGGTACTCCAGCCCTCTGATCATCTTTGCAGCCTTTCTCTGGACTTGCTACACCCGTCTCCATCCTTCCTATGCTGAGAGCCCGAGTTGGATGCAATATGTCAAGTGGGATCTTACAAGAACAGAATAAAGGGAGACAATCACGTTCCTTGACCTGCTTTTAATGCAGCCCAGGATATGGTGGCTTTCTGGGCTGCAAGCACACACTACTGAGATATGTTGAACTTCTTGTCAACCAACATCTCAAAACTTTACCCTTCAGACTTCTCTCAATCCATCCTCTGCCCAACTTTTATGTGCTTGGGATTGCCCCAGCCCCGGTGCAGGACCTTGCACTTGGCCCTGTTGAACTTCATGAGGTCCGCGTGGGCCCACCTCTCAAACCTGTCCATGTCCATGTCCCTCTGGATGGCATCCCTTCCCTGCAGCATGCTGACCACACCACACAGCTTGGTGCCAGCAGCTAACTTGCTCAGGGTGCCCTCAGTCCCACTCTCCATGACACTGACAATGTTGATCAGTGCTGTTCCCAGTGATGTCCCCTAAGGAATGCTGTTCATCATTGGTTTCCACATGGCCATAGAGATGTTCACCACAGCTCTTTCAGTGCCACCATCAAGTCAATTTCACTGAGTGGTCCCATCTATCAAATATGTGACTTTCCAATTTAGAGACAGGACAACCTCTGGGGCAGGGTTAAATGTAGTCTGTCCCCTTTTTCATCCCAATTCTCCTAAAAAAAACATGAAATCATTAGACCAGAAAGACGTTCTTAACTATAATTTTAAACCCAGCATCAATTTGCACTCCAATTTTCTGCTGTCAACTGCAGAGGAATTTCACCTCTGACAGATAAATAACGGAGATCCACCAGAAACAAATAAATACCTTCCCATAAAGTGTCTCACTGAGGTCTCACAATGGCATACTCAAATGTTGAATTTTCTACCACGAAATTGCCAAGTAAAACACACATTTCATGATTAAGACCCTGATCAAAATCAGAGTATGTTTCACTAGATTTTCAATCAGGCAAATAGTGTAAGAGGTCCAAATAATAGTTATCAATACTACCTGTATTACAGGTCAGATTCTTCAACTTATAATTGTCTGCTTTCCCAGTCATCATTACATACTATTTCCATTTCCAATATAATGACTTTTAAATATATATTTTGGTACTTAATTCATGGTGAAAGATAATGCATTTTCATTGCAATGTTAAAATTTCTTAAATGTTTTATACCATAATGGAAGCCTTAGTAAAACTATACATGTATATTTAAGCTACAAACATTGGGACTAGTGGTTCCTGTTTTATCTCATTTTGAAATGCACTATATTCATTCATATTTTGTTTTTATTCTGACAGATTTTCTGTAATGTTTTTCAGGAAGTAATCTTGAGACACAAACTCATAATTATTGGATAGGTACCCAAAAAAGTACATATGTGCATTGTGTATAAATATTCAAGATGATCAAGTAATAAACGAAGAACATAAGACCAAAATGATTGCTAGAATAGGGCACCAAGTGAAAAATTAGGAAAACAGGACAAGTGAGTAGTCATGCTTCTCCCAAATGTTGCAGCACACTGATTAATTGCAATGTGGGCGGTTCATGGGCACTGTGCACTCTGTGACCCTATAGATAGCTGAACTTTTCCAATTTGGCCTTCCACCTGTGCAAGCTTTAGCTTTCAAAAAACCCTTTCACAAGTAGTGCTTAACATTAACACATGCTACATGAAAAAAAAACACCTCATTTTTTCTCTTTTTACCCAACCACTTATGGAGAGACACAATGAGCAAGTGATGCCTATTCACCCTTACCATGCCACTCCCAATTTTTTATTAATTTATCATAGATCTCCTCAATGGTCTGTTTTCCAGGCTAAAGTTTCCTAGCCTGTATAATTGCTCGTCTCCTGGAAGTCATTAATACCTTTGATCATTTTTATTGGTCTTCTCTATCTACTACAGCTCTTCCATATCCTTTTTTCTTGAGGTGAGAAAATCAGGGCTGCCTGGAACATTCATGATGCATGGACAAAGCAACGCCTTGATAATAGTAAGCATTATTTCTCAAACAATTTTAGTGCTTATTTTTATTAAAACATTTATTTCTCTGTATTCCTTATTACAAGCCAGGATTTGAAATTCAAGATTGACTAATGAATGCTACTTCTGGCATAGCAAATTCAAGTTTGTTTTTAAGTGATAGAGCTGCAGGCTAGAATATGTTTGCAAGCTAGGTTTGGCTATGCTGAAACCAGACAACATAGATCCAGTTCTACCTTCGAATGTTTAGATAATAATGATTCATGCTAATAGAGGTTGTCTAGAGGTTGTCTAGTCCAGCTCACTAAAAAATTTATCATAAAATATGTTAAACAGGGTCATAGACACAAGTGAGTCATAGATGCTAATGGACCCAGGCAGTCCAATGTACTAAGGAGCAATGTGAGTGAGGCATGTCCTTTTCAAGGGGTCCAAGCTCTGTTGATAGTCCAGTCAGGACCACTTCTTCTGTGCTATAAAACAGCAAGGTAAAACAACACACCCTGAAAAAGAGTACCAGACCTATCCCTTTCCCACATTCTGATGCAATTACTCAAAAAAAAAAAAATTTAGTGTAATTTCATCCCAGACATCTGACAGGCCATTCATGAACGTAGACAGACTCAGCTCTTTCTGTAAGTGATGAAAGAATTTTACTGAGTTTTTTATTGAACTACTATAGTTCTATTAGAATTATAACTTAATGGCATATTTTACTTTTTCTGTGCTAGAAGTAGAATTATCTTTCACAGGTTTTTGAATATATTCAAGAAACATATATTTATCCTATGACTTGTTGTATTATTTTAAAATTAAATATTTCATCGGATTATTCTCAACATGGTATATATACCAATTTAATAATTCATTTCTGATCATAATATTTCATGACTTATCAACACACAGGAGTTTCAACTAATAGGCATGCTTTTCTTGAATAAAATCAATTGCTGCTTCTATTTTACAAGGGTTTTTTTTACTTTAGGCATTCTTGTGTTTCTTGGCTTCTTTACTGGACCATTTTGCAAATTTAAAACTCTGGCAAGGTTTCATTATTTTTACTATCTGCTCCTAAGTATGCAAAACTTAATTTCCATAACAAGCTTTAAAAAAATGCACAGGGAGTCCAAAATAGATATGAATTTTAATGAACATTCATTTATTTCTATGCATAACTTGAAAAATGAAAGCAATGAGAAAAAATGTCCACTCAACATTTAAACTGAAAATTTGAATTAAAAAATGTAAAGATGGTTGAGGGGGACATTTTGCAACATGTGAATAATTTGGAGTATTGGTGCATATCACATTGCTATAACAAGAAAAATTTCTCCTAACCTGTTGTAGTGTGTTGTTAAGTTTCTTGTGTTATTCCCCCAATTTATGTATTGTTCTCCCCTATTATGTGTAAAATGGTTTTGTTCCCCCAGTTTTTCCCGCCAGTGCTAGCCTGTCAGCTAAGTTGCTATAGTAACCGCTATTCATAGTTGCCGATATGTAATTGCTCCTCCCCTGGTTTCCCTTATAAGTGAAAGTTGTTTCCTCCCTGGGCCTAGTCAATCACCCCCTTTCTCCTCCCAGGTTTCGAGAACCTTCTCCTCTCTGGAGATGGTGGTTGGCTGGGGTCCCAGGACACCTCCTTTACCTTTTGATTATTGGTCTCCATGGAGTGTCAGTTCTGTGAAGTTCATCCCCTCACCTTTCCCGATTGGTTCTGCCTGTACCCACCCCCCCTCCTTTATAATCCTGTTTCACCCCCTATGAAAAAACTTCTTCCCGGTTGGTTTCCCCGCGTTTGGATCCCCTCAACACCTTCAATAAACCGATGTTTAACCCCCGGGAAATGGTCAGCTCCATTCCTCCCCAATACTAGCGGTGTACGCCAGTCCACAGCCAGCACAGCCCGAGGCCATCAGACGCCGAAGGGTGCTGGCCAGGAATTGCAGAGGGGCGTCGGCCTTTCGCCCTCAGCTAGTCGGACTCTAAACTTCGGGCCACATATGCCCCCCTCTGCACTAACCTTTGAATTCAACAATAAATAAATCAGTTAAACAATAGAACAAGAGCTTGAATTATTTTAGTTTGGAAATGTGAATTAACCAGACACAATAATCTCAGTATAAAAGACCATAATCTGTGCCTAATAAAATGTTACCAAATTAGCACACTTCTTCCAAAAAAAATGTAGCATCTAACAAGTTTTTTTTTTTAAATAAAAGTTTAATACAATGCTATTGAAAAACTCTTGGTGTCATTCTGAAACTCCAGAATAAATTGTCAGTTACAATTTTAAATGTGTAATTAAGATTGATACGTCTTCCATGCAGTGACTTCTTTCTTGCTGGACAGGTTTGAGTTACCATGAGTGCTCCACCCATGCATATATGAAAGATTAGCAAGGAAAAGAATTGCTGAAAAATGTAAGCTAGGTCTGCATTAGTAAGTGAATGACATGCACTGAGAGTGACATTGCTTTGAGAGGAAACAATAAAAAAAAATTCTCTGCACTGAATCAGCAAAAAAAGGACTGAACTTTTCCCATGATCTTTGAGAATGGGGATAGCATTGTACTGAGTTCAGCGCACACACTGACTAACACTGCACTCCTCTCAGGCTTGTCTATCTTTTCCATTCAAAGATAGACAGAAATTTCTGTAAATGGAGTCAGGACTATGTTTACTTCCCAAGTGTGGTACAAGTTGCATCTGTTTAAAGGAACATCAATAACACTGCAGTCAGAGGAGCTGTTGAATGTGTTGCAATTAGATTTTGCAAGACATGGGAATCATGCTGGAAAAGCCTGTGCTAAGACAGGACCTACACAGAGCGTTGTTCCCAGGAAGGAGCTGATAACAGTGTCCAGCTGCATGTGACACAGGGGGTCAACAAAGGGAGAAACTGCCCCTACGTGCTACAAAACCAGAGATGTCACTGGGAGGGGACTGGCAAAGGGGGCCAGAAGGGTGAGCAAGCCTTTACTCAGCACGTGTGACTTGACAGGTCTGGACAGGCTGTAGATGAATCCTTCGAAACTATAACTTCCTTGTCAAGGAATGAACAAGTGACAATGAATATTTGGGAGGTGCCCCATTGGAATCCTGCATCTTTTCCTTGCAATCAATTAGCTGCAATTTGCCCCAGGAATGGGCCAACCACAGTCCAGTTTTGTCTAGTGAATGACTAGACATCACCTCTTGAAGTCAGCTGGCTATGTACAGAGTGAGGGACATCTGGATATTTACAATTAAATCTGTAGCACGGTAGCACAGCAATAGTAACATTATATTGCACACAGGATACAATGCAAGTTTCATGCAGCCCAGCTGCCATCCAATAGCAGGAATATGAGTGGTGCCAGCACCATGAGAGAAAAATACTACTATGAGCTGAAGTGAGGCAATAAGAAAACTGCAAAGGTCTGTAGCCTACAATGTAGGCCCCACAATTACAAATCCCTGTTCTGCATCCTAGCTGAGGTGAATACACTCTGATGTCTCCTGAAAGAAGACCAGAGATAATCAGGTCTTTCAACTGTTCTACCCCATGAAGCTGATGTGTGAGAAATTGACTTTTTAAAATCAGGAGTTAATTATGCTTTTTAATTATATTGTATACAATTAAAAATCCCATTGTATTATATTATAAATTAAAATGTTGCTCCATAAAATATTCATCTTTATGGTTTTCCTCCTATTATAGTGATGGATGAGCACTTGTCTTACTCTATTACTTCCTCAAGAAAGGATCATTTTAGGTAACAACAAAGATTTCTGTAGTCAGCAATCACAGCAATTTATATGACTGACTTGTGGCTGATATGTGCACAATCTGTAATAAAGCTTTTAGTCAAATGAGGCTCAACTAGCCCTCTCATTAAAAAGGAGCACTTGATGAGTGAAGTGCATTTACTCTTTCTTTACTTTGTGATCTGTGTTGGCTAAACCCTCAAGACACCATGGTCCCTGAGCCTTTTGTTTTACTCTTCTATTCATAATCTCCATGAAAATCCCTCACATCTCAAGACATGCTCCATCAGTGGAGATCTCTGGCCAACACAATGCTGAGATTGACTCTGCAACTCTGCCATTAATGTGGGTTCAGTTGCTGACTTCATCAGAGTTAGAGATGGTTCCTAACCACCAGAAGTACGTTCAGGTAACACAAGTTGTATAAAAGCCTTTACACACAGTCCTTGAATTCAGTGTTCACTCTTCTTGTAGCACATAGAGGTAAAGCTTAAGATCATGTGTGAGGATCCTAAAGGAACAAGGAGCAGCGTAAAATGATAACTCAGAAGTATTCAAGAAGAATAGCAGTTAATCCATGGCTGTAAAGAGGATTAGGAAGCCATCTATTTGCTGTTTGAATTTCCTCTTCAGGTTGCGTGCTTCAACCAGTTCTTTCTCATAAAATGTGGGAAGGCAGGGTGTAATCAGCCATCCATACTACTCAAGCTATAGTACTAATTCTATGAGGCATTACTCTAGTATTTAAATTCATTTTCTGCCTCTTTTCTGCACTACTCCTAGGAGTGCCCAAGGTTATTGGTATTAACTCTCTGCAGAGAGAAGGTTTCAGGTGCCTGATGATTTTTCCATCAGGCTGGAAATTGGGAGGCTCAGCCTTGAATCCCACTCCAAATAACACAATGTAATATATTTCATGTTTACTCGTAAATGGAGACTACCCACTCATCCTTCAAATCTGTGTTTTGTGTACCAAGGAATCTCTTATAAGAGACCTCAAGTAGGAATTCACAGAGCTGACTCAGGGTTTCTCAGAGATTTCATGTTACTAAATTGCCTTTCCATATCCAGCCTAACTTTCCTCCAACCTCAGCAACAATGGTGGGTATGCAAACAAATTTTCACCGCATATATTTTTCAGATTTGAAATACAGTAGACTGAATGCTTTAAAAATATTGACCTATTCACAATCATTTATTGTTACAAAGAGATTCCCAGCATCCTGTGGCTCTCAAGGCTCTTGTGCTATTGCTGCTCTTTACAAAATGCTGGCAAAACACAGACCTCAGCTGGAGTACTTGACAGTGTAATCCAAACCTTGATGCAGCTAAGTAATTTGGGGAAAGGAAAGCAATAGCACAGCTATGCTCCTTCTGCTGTTCAAATTCCTGTGTTGGGCCTCATGGAAGATGATGAACAGGAGAGGAGAAAGGGAAGGACAATGACTACAATAGAAGTGTTCTCCTACTGTTTTTTTGCTAGATATTGCACAGCTCAGCATGACCCAGTACTTCTAGTAGATTTGAAATCTCTGAACCTTCCTTTGTCTTCTGCTCCATCATGTCTTAAAGGGCATGTAGACCTGTCCCTAGAGGAAAAGCCTGCTCTGATTACAGCCCATGTGTCAAGTGAGACGCTGTACATGACTTCTGAAATTAGTATCTAAGCCTTAGGTAGCTTCCCTTGGAGAGAGGATTCTTCCAGTGTCTCTCCCCTTATCTTCAGGACAACTCAGGCCTGACCTTTGCAATTCACATAAACAGGATGTATGGAAATACATGCCTCTTTAACCTTCTTGTTCTCCAGTGCACAACGTAATGAATGCTGTAAGAAGGATTGATTTGTCTACTTTGAAACTTGGAATTGGTCCTGAAGGGCAGGTTTCACTCAGGTCAGAAGACATGAGCTGCCTTTCCCTGTCTCTATCTTATGTAGAAAACCATCTCATCTACTCTTCTCAGCTTTGCTCCTCAGAGAAAACAGAGGTGGGTGTGGAAGGGAAAGTAGTGAAGATGTCTGGGAAAGGAAACAATGGATTGCTAAGGGTAAATTTCCTATGTTTTAGGTGCGTTCTTCCAATAATTGCTATGAGCCCTGCAGGACACAACAGAGCACTGAAATTCATTGGTGCTTCAAAGCTCAGACTGGATGGCTACTAGAGCGAGAGGGAGGAGCTAAAGGCTTTCATTAATAGATAGATACATAGAGCAAGTCTATGCTTCGGAATTGATCAGAAATATCAATAAAATTTCTTTTTTTTCTGATCATATGAAATACTTGATTCCTTAGCAAAAATTTATTTTCTGTCCTCTTTCTGTTTTATGATCAATTACTTATTGATAAATTTCAGGCATCTACTAATATTTAGTACTATTTAATACACTTTTATGGTCAATTTTCACCCAGATGAATCTGAAATCAGTATGTTTAGCATTAATGCTTTTAGATAAATAAAGCTGCATCCTTAATACACTGGCAAGTTACTTAAATCTACAAGAAAGAAAAGCGTGCAGAGAATACTTGACACTGTAGGCATATAAGCAGCATCTCCAAAGCCTCTCACTTGCTGTCTCCACTGGTAGTAGCTGCATTCCTGCATCATTACATTACCAGCAAAGACCTGTTGGCACCTACGAGTCTGAAGTGAGGACTGCCTGTAATGCCACCAGGCTTTTGTCATACCTGTGTCTCCCGCGTTCCTTTGCCAGACTGGGAATGTGGAACTGGAGATGGCTGTAGGCTTAGGCAAAACAGGAAACTGTCTAGGTCACTAGGCTGCCAATTAATCCCTGTGCTGTGTGGGTGCCAGGGAAAGGGCATCAGATTTTCCAGCAGTTGGTATGGCTCAAGTGACCAATCCCTGCTTTTGTTTGGAGCATCTTATATTGTTGTTTCGGCTGACCTGATGGTGGATCAAAAGGAGAGCAATTGCCTGTCTCTTTTTCCTATTCCCTTTTTCCCAGGAGCTATTGAGATTTAATGCCTGGACTCCAGGATGCTTTCATAACTTTCCTGTGGGTAGGAGACATAAAAACTCCATCAAAATGTATTCATCAGAAACTTTAAAAAATTCATTCCCCATTAGATAGCAATTCAGAACCAGCTGGAATGTCATGTGACTTTTATGGCAGGTATCAGCAATGAGCAAAAGGCTTGTAAAGGACTGGTTAGAAAAACTACAAATGAAACTCATTATCATGGGAAAGTGTTTTCATGGTGTGGTAGGATGTTTTTCCTTAAGAGTTCCTTTAGCAGTGTTTGACAGGAAGCCAGGAGTCTAGTAATCTACAACATGACTTGGTAGAGAAGATGGAGCAGATTGAAATATTCATTGATATATGAGGCAAGAAACATTACCTTGAGCATGCAACTGAGATGACAAAAGACAGAGCAGGTGAATGATTTTGGTGGTTTTCAAGCTCATTGCCAGATGGAGAGAAGACTGAGCATAATACTGAGATCAAAGGGCTTTTGAATATTACCAGCCTAGCATTGAATAAATTTTGCCTTCACAGAAGGAGATCTAGAGGGAGGTAAGCTGGAAAGCAACCAAAGTCTCAAGTTTGTAGAGCAAAGAGCACATTGCCAGAAATAATCTTTGTTTTTAATTTCTCACATTACTCAAGAGTACAAAATTGAGACACTGTGCTTACTGTCAAATGGTTTATATTTTATCATATCGAATATATTGTATATTTTTATTTGGAATATTCTGCATATAATGCAAGGGAAGTAAGTTTTTATGTAATTTAAATATCTGGTGTAAAAAATAAATGTCCTATACAATCACCTTGGGTTTTGTGCCTTAAGTAAATATAACTCTTAAGAAATAACATATGTTCTGGTTTCCAGAATACTATTGATTTTTTCAAAGCTGGGAAAACAGGAACACGCCCTTGAAAATCATAAAAAAAGTGGAAAAGGCAAACAGAACCTTGATAATATTATAAAGACATAAGCATAATACAAATTATTTTAATAGAAAATTAGTTAGTGTTTTTTTCTTACATAGAAAGATGATAATTTCTTTTCCACTATGATAGCATAAAACAACACTTTAAAAAACTGAAGAGAAAATTCTCTAAATTTATTAACATAAAATAAAATATTACAATACATTAAGTTAAAATGAATAGTTGAGGTCAATATGTTAAAGACGCTATATCACTGACTCACAGATAATAATCCAATTTGCAATTAGTTCCCCTTGGGCCAATCTACTTGGTAGTCAAAACCACATACACCTGTGAATGTGTTTATGAGATAACAATATGCCTCGCAATATTATCTTGAAATAGATCAATACAAATTAATGTCATTCCTTTACCATGACTTGTACCATGGAAACTTTTATTCCTTGTCGCTGATTTTTTACACTTTTTCTCTTCTCTTCATCCTTGCTGCTTTCAATGTGATATCATCTTAGAAAACTGCAGTATGTTCATTGGTGCAATACTTACTTCTTTTGTTTCTTTGGGGAGGGGATACTCTTTATTCTTTTGCTGGTCTCTTTATGGCTGATAACTACTGATAAGGCAGCAGCACATTCTCTGGAATTGTCTCTTCCCTTTTAATGTTTCACAGTCTTTCCTCAGTTGTGTAACACAGCAAGTTTGCCAATTTTCTCCAGCCACTCTATCTCTTACAAGGCTTTGGAACATGTTCTAGCTCCTCTTAAGAGCACACATAAACACTCCAAAGAGTCAATAATTTTTCATAGTCAATGTCCTAAATCCTTATGGGATAGACCTTGTCATTTCTGTTCTTTCCATGTCTTATTTGAGTTTCCTCGTGTTTTTTACAGGGACACTGAAAGACCAGTGCCACATCCCTTGCTCTGAACCCTATCTGTTCTACTTAGGTGATCACAGGGTCACACTTGCACCACCACTGCCATTGGAGTGTCTGCAGGACCATGGAGTACACAAGGATTTTCACCACATCCCAGGTCAAACATTCACAGTATGTTTGTATTTTCTTGTTTGGGGAGAGTTGAATCATTGTGTCGAATATCAGTGTGTTACTCTTGAACTCTTTAACAGTTTACTGTTAAATCTCGTGCAGATCACAGAAAAGTAACTAAGTCATAGTTATTTATATAATAAATGTATACACAGGAGAGGCAGACAGGCATAGAACAGTATAAGATGACAAAGCCATGTGCAGGCATGGTGAGATCCATGCATAACACAGCAAGTTTTGTTGGAAAAGAGGCAGAGGCCCTGGTAGTAATGAACATTAAGAGATACTGGATGTTTTCTCACTTGTATGGTCCTCCTGGACCTCAAATGAATCATCACTAGATCAGATTGGTTTTTTATTTCATTTTTATACCCAAGCTGACAAAATATATAGAGCAGTTGCTTTGAACAAAGAAAGAATGCTTGAAAATGCCATGTTAATACATTGTTCATGAAAGGAGAGTGAAAGCAGTGCTAAAGACAGACCTTACTGGATCTTCCACACACAATCATGCTGATAATTGTGATACTGATTGATGGGCAGCCATTAAACTCGATATGAGGTTACCTACTGGTTTGTGGCTGTTTGTTCATAAATAGCATCCTTCTACTGAAACTTCCTTGAAACACCTCACAGGGCAGGAATGTCCATAGTCCTTTCTAAAGGGAGGAAAATGAAGGTATGGAGCCAGCAAGTGACAAGTCCAAGGATGTGGTCTGTGCTGAAAAGGCCCAGGAAAAGATTAGGATCAGCTGGGTCCTGATACAGCCTTTGGTCCTTGGCTGATTTTTCTCTTTTAAAATATTGGATCAAGATTAACTCGAGACAAATTATTTGCATGTGTTTTATATTGAAAGTAATCATTGTATCTTATTTCTTGGAGAGTGCCACATGAACAAACCCACTGCAGAGTTTGTGAGAGAGCTGGGTTACTGAGACAAGCCTTTTAAAAAACAGCACCAAGGATGTAATGCTGTGGTTTTATAGTCCGCATCCCTTTTGAGGCTTACTTCTTCATCCCTCGTGGAGTGATGCTTCTTCAGGAAATACTATCCCTCTTCTTGAGTTTGTTGCCTCAGGATGTCCCTTCTCTAGTTTTATTGTAGTTTCATTGTTAAGGCTGCTCCACCAAAAGCCTTAGAGCAAAGTGGTGTTGCTGTAGCAGCTGCTCTGTGCCCAAAAACCCTGCTTAAGGAAAAATGAAATAATTTCTTCTGAGGCAGCTTCCCCCTTGGGCCCAGTTGCACACTGGCTCTTGCTTTGTCTGATGATGGGGTAGGACACTTTGTAGGAAGCCGCTGCAGTCTGTCAGCAGCAAGCCAGAGCACCTTGATCCTTCACTGCTCTCATGTGTGGTCAAAGTGTGGGCTTGCCACAGTCTGCAAGACTTGGAAAATTGTCTGCCAGAGCTTGAGTCCTTGCTGAGCTTTGGAGCCACCTCTAGCTGGGGAGGCAAACAGGAAAAAAATCTGACATCCAGAGTCCCACCTCAAGTCGTGAGACAGCAGGCTAAGCCTACCCACACTCGAGCCATGATTGATAACAGAAAATTTGTTTTCTTTTATTCATTTAACATATTAGCCCATCCCTCAAAGAAGGAGGAGGGAGGTGGTACAAAATATTAATTTTATGGGCCTTTGATTCCAGTGCTAAAGCATGATGTCTGCAAGAAATGGTAAGAAACACCTGGAATTAACCAATATATTTTGCACATATTCCAGATGCTTCATACAGTGTTCGTGTTTTACAATTATTCAGTGTGAATCTGTAGATAAACAAAACTTTATATACAACCAGAAAACATGAAAAAGCACTTGAAAATGTAAAATGCATAACATTACAGGGGAGTCTGTACTGTGTAACTGAGCAGAAATCCCTGGAGTACTACTGAGTTAGTACTGTTATCTGCATTGGCAGCATGTTGCATTCAGACTAATTAGCTGGAAAGCAGTTATGCTGTTTCAAGACCTTACTTAGTATTTCTTCATGGTGCTATTATGTGCCTGTGAACATGTTAGCTCAAATATCAACCACTGCATAGCCTCATATAGATTTGCTCCTAATTGTGTTGGGTTTTATAATTTTTGAAAATGCAATGTCCTTGTGCTGAAGACTTTGTGGAACATTCCAATACAAAGCTATATTGAATTCTATCAGGAATGATCTATTATCTCATAATCTAGGTACAGAATACTTTGAACAAATAGTATCAGTGATTATTCCTGGTGACAGATTAGGGATTTATCACTGTAATAATGACAATGCTAAGAAGCAAAATTTTAACAGTTTGGAATCAAATGTGCAGATTTTTTGTCAGAAAACTGAGACAAGAAGGAAGGAGGGGACATTCAGCTATTGAAATGCTCACTTTTAATAATAAAAGATCACTTTTATTTCTTATTTTATTGCTCTTTAGCTATTAATTGTCAGGCTCCTGTGCTTGCCATGGGCCTTGCTTGCCCAGCTGTGTATTAGAGTCCAATGTTCACTAATGACCAGTTTTGCTTTGAGTCCTTGCTGTGGTGCTGTGCCTGGGAGCATTTTGATAACAGCAGTGGTAATGGACCTGAGCTGGTAGGTGGCCAAGGTGTCACTTCTGGTCCTGTGCTACTTTCCTGGACAGGCTGGAACTCCAGTGTGAACTTGAGTTGAAGGGACCATCCTTGTGGATGAGACACTCTGCATCCGTGGTTATGTCTGTGTTGCAGTAGGTGTACCTCTGAAGGGGTTGTGGCCCAAGGATAAGTCCATGCAGGAGAAGATACACTTGGAAGCATCTGTGGTTGTGGATGATCCATGCTGCAGCAGGTGCACCTTGTAGCACTAGTGGCTGTGCACGAGGTTGTGCTGGACCACCTCAAAGAATGTGGCATTGGATAAGCCCACAAGAGAGCAGGAACACCCCTGAAGGGCCTGAAACAAGGGTGAGGCCATGTTGGTGCAAGTCTATTTCTGAAAGGATTGTGGCTGTGGGTAAGGCCATGCTGGAGCAGGTCGGTCTCTGAAGACTTTGGTCCCTGGAGAAGGCCCTGCAGGAACAAGCACCTCCAAGGGATGGTGGCTGTGGACGAGTCTGTGCCACAAGCAGGTACACCCCTGAAGAGACAGAGTCTCACAGACAAGGCACGGTGCAGGTACCCCTCAAGACTGCAGTCTTTGAATGAGTCCACATCCAACTCAGATTATCCAGCTGAGATCTCTCCAACTAGAAAGACTTTTATTTCAAGGTGCTGTAGAGCTGAAAAGTTTTGTTTTTGCACAAAATCTCTGGCTTTTTTAAACAACAAATTTTCCCTGTCCTTCCTGTTCATTGCAGCCTTTCCTGAGTTTTGCTTCAACCTCAAATAAATATTTGACTCACTGCAATCCTTTAATGGCTTTCACTGACTTTTGGCCCCAAGGTGAAGGACAAAGGAAGAGAATTACATCCTCACAATGATTTGGGTGGAAGCAAGTAAAGAGGGACTTCTTGGTCACCTTTCAGCTCAGCTGCACACCCACATCAGCAGTACCCCAAATGCGACAGTGAGCATCTGGGTGGTACAATCACATCTTGACTTCTGCCCATCAGCTACCAAGACTTTATTTTACTATGCATGTCCTGTGATCTTCAGTCCCATGACTGTTTTAAGAATCAGCAATAGAATCTGTGTTAAACTGCCTAATGAGCAAATCTGGATTGCATTTGTAAGAGTACTTTTACGTTAAAACTTTTATCTAGAAAGAATGACAGATAGTATTTGCTGTGAACCTAGAGAGAATGGATGATGCTTCCTTCATAACATCCACCTATAATTTCCAATCTTATAGGAAGTTAGATAGAATTATAGACCAAATAGTAAGAGATGCTTTTTTTATAAATTAGAGTAGCTCACATAAGATTAGGTTGTGCTGTAGGTGACGCTGAGTGTTGTGTGACTAGGTAATCTAAAAATAGTTATTATTGAAATTCAAATAATTATTTCATATCTTCCCTGATGAACTATCTGTCTTCTAGAAAAGTCAAGCTGAAGTATATATAGACCTACTTGCTGGTTATATGGTATGATTATATGGTCATTCCATGTATATTCCACTAAAGGAAAATTATTGATTTAAGTACTGACTCAATTTTGTTTTGATTTCCTTATAATATTAGGTAGTAATAGTAGGAATACCAGCAGCATGGATTATCCACAATAGGAGTCATCTTCTTCTCATCTTGTAGGTCTTATTATGTTCATGGGATATTAAATTTAAGGTGCAGTCAGTCTGTAATGTAATGTCTGTGGTGTTTCATCATGTGACCTACAAATATAAAAACAGAATCCATAAAATATATAAATGACAGTTACATTTATCTTCTAGCTAATTGAGAATAATTATCTGAATTAGTGTGAGTGCATTATTCTTTTCCTCTGTTGAAATGTGACCTTTGATCTTTGCTAACCCCTCCCACATGAACACCACAGCGCAAACATCACAGAGGATGGTGTAAAGTTTCTCCCTCCTACTGCCCTGATGCCTGCAAAGCCCCTTATTTGCCTGCACAAATATTTTTTGAATGTTTCATATATTTGCTCTGGCACGAATTTTGCATATTTTTGCTAGCAATTTGACTCCTTACCCATATGCTTTAGCAAGCATATTCAGAGCTTATTTAGGGCAGGAAAACAGGTGGAAAACCACTAATCTTAAACCAATTTATACCAAATTGCTGTGCCTGGTCCTAGGGGGTACCCTTGGCTCCCCAACATCAGCTCATCTGACCAGACCTCAGGGCTTTACTGTGGTTACCTGCTTAGCCCAGACACGTCAGCCTGCTTCAGATGGGGGTATGGGACTGCCCAAGCCCACCAGATTAAGCTTGACTCAGTTCCCAAATTCTTGCTCTTCCTCACAGTCTCAATCTCAATGGCTTTCAGGCCGTATAGATCATCTTTTCAAAGACAAGCTTGCTTTGAATCACACTGGCATATTTTTGGCGAGGGTTCAGAACCTCATCAATCTTTATCAAGCATGAGAAAGAGCCACTTATCCAGACAAAATGACAGGTAGCCACATGTGCTTTGCTGCCTTAGCTGATTGCTGGGCAGTCACTCAGGTCCAAGGGATACAAAAGCACTATCCTCTCTCTCAGTTAAAAACTTTCTCAAAACCACAGAGCACACTCTCATTCCAGCAGCAGACATTAGGATCTCTCGTGTTCCCAGTTACCAGTGAGACACCATCAAAAGGATCACCTTTTTTTCCTTTTGCAGTGATACTCCAGCATCAGCCTTCTCAGAAACCTCCTCTAGGTAAATGTATTTAGTTTGCTCCCTCTGGTAGGCTTTAAAATAGAGAAATGTGTGTATCCAATGCAAAATCCAAATCAGTTTAAACAGTATTTGGCTTCTTATGAATAACAACATTAGTAGAATGTAAAGAAAAAACACAGACATGTCCCCTGGGGAGAGATATAGACAAAGGAGCCACACGTGAGCCTGGTACTCATGTTGCCTAATGTAACTTTGGAAAACAATTAGGTAGGTGCAACACTCAAATGTGAGAAAAATAGAATATTTTTTTACAAAATTGTCAAATACATGAAGTGTAAAAGATGCTGTAAATGTAATCTAATTAACTTTTCTGGAGGTGCTGTATTGGAAGAACAGATTTATCTTAGTTCCAGTGGAAGAAAAGCATTATGTCAGTTTTACTTAGAAAGACACTCCCTAGTTTATCATTCCATAACCAAATTAAGCTTGAGAACTACTAATCAGTAGTTGTCTATTATACAGCAGAGCATCAGCCTTAGCATGTACAATGCCTTCGGCATTCAACAGAGCATATACTGGAAATAAGAATTCCTTTGTCATTTGGCCAGGAAAGCAATTATCTTCATAGTTCATGATTTGTGTAATAATCAGTTAAAATAAGGTGTGTCATGGGCAGAAGCTTGTGAAAAAATCAAAGTTCTGGTTCTTATTTAGCACCTTTAATTTCTTAAATACTTGCAAATTCCTGAAAACACTGACTGTCTATTCATATAACACAATTTCTCTTTCTGCAGTGGTTCTGCCCCCTCCTTTCCCCTCCAAAATACACAACTTCAAAAGAAAACTATAACTCTCCAGCCACAGTTTACAAAATTCCTCACATTCCAGTTTTCTTTTTCCAATCCCACATATGCACATACAGACAGGTTCACAGGTTTATGCACGACATCAACTCCTTGCTCCTATTTCCATACTAGCATGACAAACATTTCAGGTCAGATCTGTGAGCCAGACATGTCCAGTGAGCTCTAGCTCACCTTTGGATACCCTCAGGAGGCAAGGTGTCCCTGAGGGACCTCTCTGCTCCCTCTTCCTCTCCCTCCTTTCCCTTTTATTTCCAGAGGAAGAAGTGACACATGTGCTGTGGACAACACTATTAGCAAATTGTGCCATCCTGTTATGCTGCTTATTTAGAGCTATTTACACAAAACAAAGTATAAACTATTACAAGCACTACTTATTTAGTGCTTACTTATCTCCACCCATCTGAATGGAGTTACTGGGCGTGCAGGCTATGATAGTCCACATACATTTGATTCCAAGGTCAGGTAACTTATACTTAATTTTTTTATATAGCATTTGCTACAAATTACAACAGCATTTTGCTGTTAGTAGCAAAAGGCTTCACTAATGGTATGATACCAAGTAATAGAAACTAGTCCTATACATTATTTTCCCATGGCATCATTTTACTGAACAGAAAAGTACTAATAACTGATATAGAATACCTAATAGATCAAATTTCAGATCACCATCTATTTGTTTTCTTCACAAGCTATCGCCTTTAACCATTGGGCATTAATCCATATTAACAACCTCCATGAACGCTAGGAGGTCTCATGACTGCTCTGATTAAAACTGTCCTAAGCATTTGCAAGTCTCATATAAGACACAAGACCCAAAGTAGATATGATCTCACAACTGAGATCATTAAAATATTTAAAGTTTTTATTTATTTCAAATAACATTATTTCTCCATTCAATCCAAGGCTGTATTTTTTAGGATGAACCCCTGGTCTAATGAATCAAGACAATCTCAGCAACCCCTTCCTGAGATCCCAGGTAACTTCTACTTCCTCTGCCAAGCTGATCTCACTTACTGAAGTTGTTCTGATGATGTCATGAAGAATCATTTTGAACGTGCTGTTTTCTGTAGGACTTCAAGAAAATTGTTCCCTTGCCAAAGGCCCAGATTTAACACAGTGAGGAGAACATGCATATAAACACATAGGCAAAATGGCAGGAAGAAAAGTTAGCTATTATAGTTTGAATTATTCTACATAATATTGTTGAATTAAAAAAACCCAAAAATTAAAGACACATTCTTCTGCTCAGAAAGTGACAGAAAGTGCCATTCAAAATATAGTGATACAATACTTTTCCAATTATGTAGTTCATCAGAACTGAGGAGGAAATTAATTCATTGATTTAGTGAAAAAGAGGAATCTTTGTGGTCTTCTAATCTGATACGAATAGCCAAGATCATGCACAAATTGAACAAAAGGGAGAATCACACCTGGAATCAGAATCATCTTAAAATACTTTACTTGATTTATGACAACTTTAATTTTACTCTGCTAAAGCATCATACAAATAGTTTTCATTGGTATCAAAAATATTCAATGCATTTACATTTCCACACATATTCCATCTTCCTGAAAGTCTGAATCCTGCCAATAAAGTTAATGGACTAAAATGTTGTTTCTGTGGAGGGAAAGAGGATACTTGCTCACTGACTTGAAAGAGGAGGCCAGTCTTTGGTGATCTCTGGTTGTGCCAGAGCATCCTGCCCTATAAGCCTCTCTCCATGCAACGATAGCCCTTAATAAGCAGATGCAAAATTTTATGACAGGTTAATACATTGAACTAGACACAACATTGTTAGCACAACCTTTCTGATCCCAGTAAGAGCTCACATAATCACTCATGCATATTTATGTTTCCTCTACTAAACTATCTGCATCCCAGCTTATGCATAATGACACCTTCCTTACAAATGTATTTCATCGATTTGTTGATGTTTACAATATTAATAGAAGATTACATGTTCTTCAGATTTCCTCTAGTGCAAAATTGTTACTCATTCCTAAGTCAGTTCCTGGAAATTGTATTGTTTTCCAGGAGAATTTTTACTGAGTTTTAATAGCAGCTTTTATTGCCAAATTCAAATATCTATGCAAATTGACTGCTTAGCTTACCTACCTCTTGAAAATCCTAGATGTGATAGATGTTGATACTTTTCAGTACTATCAAGACATTTCCAAAAAACAAATATAGAAATACCAGAAATAGCAGAGAATAGAAAGAAATCTTATTTCAAATTAAAGCAAAGACAGGCAGGACCAGTGTCCCCACAATCTCAACTGTTAAAAGAAAAGAACAAATTTGTTTGAAATAAATATTGGTAACCATTTAATCAAATGGGTTGCTAGTACTGAGAAATAAACTTTATGTTCTCTATAGAGTTCTTGCTCAAATAATTGAGTGAGACTCCTGAATGTTTCAGCTGTACCATTAAAAGGAAATTCAGGAGAAAACATTGAACAGAGCACTGCAACAAGAAACCGGATTGTCTCCGCTTGTTTAGCTTCAACTCTCAGCTTGGTGCCCAGGACAGACCTATTGTCTCTACAAAAATATCATTGTTTTTCTTTGCTAATCCTCTGTGTAGTTATGACAAGGACAGACAATTGCAATAAATCTTTTGTCTTTTCTTGATTCAGATTAGAGCAGCCTTGATCACAGTTAGTGACTCATAAGCAAATAAAGGTAGATCTTAAAAAAAAGATTTGTAAAATTGATTTTTTTTTTTAAATGATGATATTTGGTGCACTATCAAATGAGTTCTTGTATGTAATGTTTCACATGTTTTGGTCATGATCAAAACAAATATTTTTGGAAGGCTTCATCATAATGCAGTTAAAACATTGAGCCATCTGTACAGTATTGTGCTTTTGCCTATTCACTGAAATTTGTTTTAATTAGAGCTCAGCATGAGCTCAATGTCTTGGAAACTCCTCTCTGCTTCTGGGTGCCAAAATTACATTCACATGTAATCTGCAGTTTGTCAAATGTCTCGTAAAATCTGTGAAATTGTTTTAGATGCTGTAGTGTGTCATACAAAATAGCTGAGCTTAGGTAGTGTCTTCTCTAAAATGTCTACCAACCAAAAGGTAAACCGGCCTGACAGGTCTCTAGGGTGGGGACTTTTTGTGAATAATTAGCCTTGAGCAATGAAACTCCAGAGCCACACCTGGGCTGAATCTTTGATCTGTCTTTATACAGCTAGAACCAAGTTAAAGAGTTTATGCACTATCTTGATGTTGCACATGATAAAATCTTTACTCTTGCATACATACTGCAACAAATACACTTGTGTGTATATGTATACATGTGTATGTATATGTATGTATATCATAGATGTGTGTATCTATAGAATAAAAATGGATATTAAGGATCACCATTCAATTGTGTTTCTTCATTGTTCATTCTGGTGTGGCTTAATCGCTTTAAGATTTGTTATTTTTTCCTTTTTTCATGTAGAAGATGAGACTCAGTGACACATTCTGTCTTGATAGCATCAGAACAATAAGTACAACAATCAGTGTGCTGACAGAGCAGAATCTTTACCTGACCTATTTAGTAGACACAATTGTCAAAGACTGTAAAATAAAATAAGTCAGTCATTTGCAACATGTACAGTTTAGAGTTTTTTTATATATAATACCCTTTCTTAATAAAAGTTTTATTAAATAATAGAAAGAGTCAGATTGTTTCATGTATTTAATCTAGCTGCATGTGGTCTTTATTGGACAGTCTACAAGAAGTGTGAACACAATGAACCATTTTGTCCTCCATTTTAATCTTCGATGCACTTGCAGCTTTACTTGTGGCTTTGGGCAAATCCCTGAATTTCTCTGTCTCTCTTACACATAAAATAATAAATAATAATAATAATAATGAACTAATTGAACATTTGTTTGCCATTTTAAAGATTATTAGTCTTCTCTTGTTTATATTAATGTCGTATCCCAAGTGAATGAATTTGTGACTGCGTGATTTAGAAAAATTCAAACACAGATTGTACCCTCATGCATAATGCTGTACATTTCTTATATATTTCTTATATCATTAGGTTCTGCAATACACGTGGGAACTGCACATGTTGTTTTGAAAACTTTCCAGAATAAAAGATTTTACTTCTTCTACCCTGTGTAGTTATAATCGCTTCTGATTAAAAAAAGTAGTCCTTCAATAAAATTAACATCTATCTGCACAACTGGGCTGTTGAACTTGCTTTAGTCACACTCCTCACAAAAATATTTAGATTTACTAAACTGCTGTGGTTGATACCACTAAGAAGTAACCATCTCAGTAGTGGACATATCATTAGGAAAGTACCTGTGATTTCTAGTTCTTTCATATGTTATGGAGTGTTGAAAAAGGCTAACTTACACATTCATGGAGAAATTCAAGATGAGGGCACTTTATTTTCATTTTGCTTTCAATATTGACAAATTAAAAGAGTAACATGGGTTACGTACTCAGACATTTTATTGAAATTAATCTAATTTAAAGAAAAATATTTATGAGTTGGATTCATTCAGACTAATAAATAACCCTTCCCTTCTATATTTTACAGGAGTTTTGATAAAGTAAGTGCTTTACAGGTAGGAAGAAACAGAGTTTTAGCAACACTGACTGAGTATTTTGTAATGACCATGTTATAATGCTTCTGATGAAAATATACTAATATTCTTCCTTATAGATAAAACCAGAGTGGCATATACTCCTATTTTCAGGTAAAAATCATGCACATACACGTATTTCTCTTCAACAAAGCTTTTATGTGGCTGTAGCTGAAACATGACAATATTTATTCTCTGATGTCAACTTCAGAAAGTTCAATACTAGTCTTAGACTAAGCCTAAGCTTCTAATCTAAAAAGAGATTAGAAGCATAATGGTGCTTTAACACATTGACTTTCACCTTTGTTTAGTAACTAATTTCTAAATTAATTGTTCTGTCCATATGCATCTTTAAAAAAAAAAAAAAAACAAAACCAAAAGGCACTATTCTGATGTCCAAAAACCCCTGATTTTCTGATCCCATTGACTCCCAGACACTCTGAATAGAAGACTTTCCCTATTTTTAAACTTAAAAAAAGCTGTGAATCCTTTTTCTTGCACTTTTCCTTTACAATGATGGCTCTACCACATGGACTCTCAGGTTTGGGGTTTGCCAAGGAAAAGTTGAGCCAGGAGGACATCCTGGGTGGGACCCTTGACGTACATTCTCTCATACCAGGGCTTGTTTTTGTGCTCAGACTCATGGCTGATTCCCTGAGAAAGTCCATCAAATCTCACATCTAAGTGAGGTTTTAGTCAAAACCTCAAATAGCATTGGTTAGCAATGTTTACAGTGCTGTGGTTTCAACAACAGGCTGAGTAAACAAATATTTAATGGGCAATAAAATTTTTAAGATACTTTAAAAGTAGGGGAATGTGGTTTTGCTTGGCTGCATGCCGTGTCTCATGCTGGGATACCAAGGAAAATGTTCACTATGTGGTTTCTTTTTAAGATCCACACAAGATGATTTTGGTAAGCTCTTATGGGGTTAAAATTCACTTAATTTGACATTTTAGTTTGGGACTCCTATTCAAGAACTCTAAAAGTTTTACTAACAGCATTGATGGCAACAGAACAGGAGGACCAGATGATTTTTCCAGTGTATAGCTCAGAGGCAGAATAGTACCCAGTCTTCTCATTAGCCTTATTTCTAATCACACTGAGCAGCTCTTCTGTTAGTCCTCTGTGCTGCTGTGGGTGTGGTACTTCCCTGTATCTCAAGGATGGTTTTAAAAGCTGTGACTCCAGCATGATCTTTTCACTGGCATACTTAAAGAATTACTTCTCCTTTATGTTGTTCTTTCCCCCTTATTTGCACTGTTCTGCCTAACCCCAGCTACAAAACTGTGTGTTAGTAGGACACATGCTACAGCAAGAATCCTGAACAAAACACAATTCCTGCTTTGTTATGGGTTTGAGAATTATGGTGCCCGTCAGCAAAAATTCCCAGTGGTAAAAGATGAGAAACCTCCATAATCTATAAAGAGCAAGATAACAGGTGTAAGAATTCCTTCTCCCCTCAGATTTCTCACAGTCAGCAAGACTGGGCCCACGTTTGGCTGCTGTAATTCACAGTCAGGTGCATTAGCCAACATCCACTTTGTTTCACATTACAATGCTGGGCTGTGAACTGCCATGCCTGAGGAACTGGTTCACATCCACTTCTGTGACCCAAACACAAGCAGAAAGGTGGGGCAGGCATACCCACTGCTATCCTTCTAAAATGTCTTTTTTTTTTTTTTTTAAACATAAGGTCTTGTAATTCTAGAAATGACCAAAAAAAAGAGAACACAATAGGAGTGAGAAAATACAGGAAAAGAGATTAAGGTTTCAGTCTTCAATGTAAACTTTGCCTTTTACTCTAAATAAAACAGAACTAGTTAAACAAGTTAAGCTGTTACTAACCAGCCCCAACTGGTTTTTCTCTAAGAGTGTGAAATAAGATCCACTTCAGAAAGGGCAGATTGTACCTGCCCCACTGTGGTTAGCTAGGCCACACTCCATGGCTCCTCTTTGCATATTCCTTTGGTGCAATGCTGTGATCACCTCTATAAATAAGCAGACAGAGCTGGTTGCCAGGCTGTGATGATGTCTGCAGATGAAGGCTTCTGACCATTCACAGGAGGCTCAGGTTTCACCTCTGTGGTGGTAAAAAGCAATTCAATCTTCCAGCTGACATATTTGTGATGTTTTATTCCTTAGGTGATTATCACCTTCAGTCAGTAAATACAGCCTGTTGATCACCCGAGTCAGTTAAAATTAGAAATATTTTCATATTTGTTTGAAAATGTGTCTTTTACATACGTCTTTTGTATACTTATGTTGAACGTACATGGTATATATGTGAAATACATGGGAATAAAATCACAAGTAATATTACAAGTAAAATATTTCCTGCATTCTTAAATATACACCCATATGAAAAAAAAGAATATGCTTTGATTGGTGAGCAGGAATGATTTATTCCAGAAGTATTTCATGCAGTTTCTTCATGAACAGGAAAAATTTCTTCCAGAAACATTTCTCTGCAGTCAGGTGAACAAAAGGTCTTTATTGTTAATACCATTTTATTGGGCTATTTAAGACTGATAAGTTGATTGTATATTAACACTCCTCCCACTCTATTCCTCAGGGTAAAAGCAACGTCCAAGTTTTCACTAGGAAAACACACAGATCCATGGCCAGCTTTGTCCTAGCCCACCTGAGGTGCCAGATCAGGGCTCAAAGGCATATTAGCTGCTCTGTCACCTGATTGCTTAGTGTTGCTTAGTCCTAGGAGGAAAAAGTCTCTGCATTGCATGTACAGAGAGCTAGAAATTTGAGGGAGGGGGCTAGGAAAAATCAGAGAACACTCAGCAAAACACAAAGCTGGTTTTCTCATCAGTACAATACCAGTTTCTGTAAAAGTTAAAGTCCACAGAAGAAGTAAGCAATTTAATTTTTTAAAGAATTAGTAATATAGATAGCAGAATGATTGTATCCTTCAGCCAGTAAATAAAAATTCAGTGTTTCTACAAATGCAAAAATTATGATACTGCAGCTTTTTTATTGTGTTTTGGATTGTGCATGTAGTTCACAAGTGTGGGGTTTTTCTCAATATAACTGATGTAGAAGCCCATCAAATTCTCTGTGCTTTTCTTGAAAGCAGTTGAAATGTGTCTCAAATTGGCAATAAAACATATGAAGAAATCTTTTATACTCTTTCTGTCGCTAATAGTTAAAAGAAACTCACAGTTTCAGTCCTTTGTGTGGCATTCTCATTACTTCATGTACATTTTTTATGGTATAGTCAATACTAATATTAATCACTGAGACTATATTTTTTTTTAGTACATAGAATAATTTTAATACAATTTTTTGTTGTATTAGAGATTAGTGGTAGAAGTTTTTTACAAAGCTTGTAAGTAGTCAATTAAGCTTGTATTTACTGCAGGAAATCTGACAGTTTCTTTTATGTTTAATAATTGCTGTCTTCCAGTTATTCAAAAGATAAACAGGGCAGTCAAAAATTGATTTTAGTGTTTGTCTGGTTTCATTCCAATGGTATTTCAGTCCTTATCTGTTGTTTGATTACTCTTTATTAGCCTTCAAGAACAGTTGTTTCTCGGCTGAGTTTCCTGGAGCAGTTCTGAGACTCGTGGTGCTGTCTTTTAGTTCCAGTCATGTTGCTAAACAGAAGATTATTCTTTTTTCTCCAAGTGTGACAGCACATTCACTACAAACTGAAGCCAAAAATGGTTGGTAGCACAAACGTGATCAAAGAAGAAGCCTCTCAGTGGATAACTAAGTAGACTAGACTAGACTAGACTAGACTAGACTAGACTAGACTAGACTAGACTAGACTAGAATAGAATAGAATAGAATAGAATAGAATAGAATAGAATAGAATAGAATAGAATAGTTGGAAGGGACCTACAATGATCCTCTGGTCCAGCTTCCTGACCACTTCAAGGCTGACCAAGAGATAAAGTGTGCTGTTAGTGTCATTGTCCAAAAATCTCTAAAACACTGTCAAGTCTGGGATGTCAACCACCTCCCTAGAAAGCCTATTCCAGTGTTTGACCACTCTCTCAGTAAAGAAATGCTTCCTGACATCCAGTCCAAATCTTCCCTGGTGCAGCTTTGAACATTGTATAACAAGATCGTAAACTCTTAAAAGTGTTGTATTATATGTTTAATGTTTCATTTAATTATGGTCAACAAAGACAGTTTATCTAAGAAATTACTCTTAGGAAATAGTTAATTACATGTAAGATTTCGGTAACATACTTTATATGAACAATACTGGCTCTTTTTGACCTCATTTTTAGTATAATTACTCAGGATAATGCATAATGAACAATTCTGAGCCATCCAGCAGCACTGTTCTGCACACCTACTTTATAATCATTATCATGTTGTGTGTCATTTGTCATAGCAGTCTTTCAGGCAAGGAATGCTTTAAACAATAAAAAGGAAGTTGTCTCCATAAAAATTCAACTCTGTTTGCAGCACTCAAAAATATTTTGATTGACACAAAAGACCTCTAGAATAGAGAACTGTAGATTAGGTAGTCATTTTTTCCTGTGGAAAGTGTGCAGAAAGTGGAAAGTGTGCAGAAAATAATTGCAGTCATAGACATTTATAATATGAAATATATAATTGCTTCTTCTCATTTTATAAATGACTCTACAAGAAAAGACAGAGGAGAGAGTAAAGGAGGAGAGAATAACTTAATGGCACCTTCAGTGAACAACTGTAAGCACAGTGGGCCTTGTTTCCTAATTGTTTGCTCCTTTTTTCATCTGCATAATACTGTTGATCTTTTTGAAACAGGTCTTGGTAACAGTGATAGTATGATTTGAACTGAGAAACAAGCCTACTCACTATCCTTCAAAAACATTAATATGCATGATGGAAAACACTGGATTGCATGCCAGTTAAGTAGAAAGTAACTTGTCAAGACTATTTTTTCTGTGTTTTCTTGGACTCTATTATTCAGCCAAACCTAAGCAACGGGCGCAGTATCTTGTTCTATATTTAAAGTCTGCATACCATAAGCTTCTGCAAAATCTCTGAAGTTCTCCAAAGCTTGCTGATACCTTACTTTGCTATTTACCATATTTACACCATATCAAAGCACATGAAACCTGAGGAACACAACTTTTCCTTTTCACTGCTTATGTTTTTCTTGTGTGTGTAATACTTTCATATAATCATTCTCCCAAAGATCATATAAAATCCACCTTAGATCTGAAACACATGATTGTCCTTTGTGCAGTTAAATGAAGTCCAGGAGGAATGATTTAGTGATCCAAATCTACCTCCAGGCACTTTGCTGACCCTTATTTTTATTTTTTCTTCAAAAATCCAAATCAAAACAGTATAATGTTTAAACAGTAAATGTATCCCACCTTCAGAAAACGATAAGGACTGAAAACATTTTTTCCTCTTCCTTTTCCTTCCTTTTTTTTTTATGATGTTCAGATGCATTGCAATTATAAACAAGGGTAATAGGTAATGAAAAGAGCAAGGAGTGTACTGATCCCTATGTAGTGGAATGCTATGAAACCCAAGCTGAAACATGCATACTGTTGTACAAATGCTAGCAGCAATTTATTAACATGATTTCCACATACTCAGGTACTCCCACATCCAACTCACATCAACAGATGCAAACACAAAATATACACTGAAGTTTACTACTAGAAAACTTCTATCTATGGAAACAATTTTTTTTGTGCGTCACAACAGTAATTTTGGCTTTAATATTATTCAGCAATACATGTAGTTTTAAAATTTTGATAAAGGTAATAATTTGACCCAAGTAAAAAAATATTCTGCTTTTGCATAAAAAAATCACTTAGTTTGACAAATAAGAGATAGACAATGGCTATCTAAGCAATAAAAATGCAGAATAGGTTCTAATTTTTTGAGGATCACAGGCTGAATTGCATCCAAGGCTTTCAACTACTGAAGAAAAACAGCCTGTAGGAACAACAAAATTATCATTATCCTGGTGTATATATATATATATATATATGTATATATATATATATGTGTGTGTGTGTGTGTGTGTGTGTGTGTGTATAGAAGCAGTGTTTGTAAGACATAAACCCCAACTTTCTGACTGCCTAATTTCCGAAAAGACTGTGGGATGTTTGTAAGATGCCTACACAAGAGATGCAAGATTGATCAAAGGCCTGGGAAACTTGGCCTGTGATAACAGCTTGACAGAACTTGTGTGGCTTAGTCCAAAGAAGAGGAGACCTGCAGGAAGAATCATAAATTGTTCAAAACTTCTGCAGGAAGAGGAGAGTAGAATAGGAGGAAGGTAACTTCAGGACAAGCGAAACTGTGAGTGGATCTGTGAAAGTGTCTATATCCAAAGGCAAAGAGGTCTGAGACAAAACAGAGAAATATCTTTTTTTATGATTTTGTATCCTCCAGGCCCTCAACATGGGCAACGCACCTGCACAGCTTTCTTTCCCTACCTTCACCTTCCCAGACCATCCCTCCCATCCGTCCCTAACTGCCAGAGAGGTGGAGCTCTCCAAGGTCACTTGACATGGGAACAGCTTCCTACTTCTTGTCACTTTTCCTGGCCTTGCGCTTTGCTCAGCCAGGTAGCAAAATTATCTCTCGGCTTTGGAGAAGAAAAAATCTGCACAAAATATTTCTTCCTATCAGAAGATACTGGAAATGAAATGGTTATTATTCCACAGGTTTTACAGCTGATTGGATTCCTCTGCCATTTCCATCTTTACTCACACTGCCTTTCTTAAATTCAATCACTAAAAAGAGTAAAAACAATGCTGTTACATCTGAAGTGTGGTACTTCCACAACAAAGGTTGCAGTCAAATGATAAAGGAAAAGGCAATATTTGAAAACTTTTACTGTAACATATTTGTTTCAGATTCAGAAAGGGAAATATTTGAAAGTGAGGCTGCATTTGTGTATTTACACCATTAAGACTCTTCCCTTTCAGTTGGTAACTGTCCTGTATCTTTCTCAGGTTTCTCTCAAGATGAAGCAGTTGACTCCTGATAACATCCTCCCTTTCTTTTCTGGATCCAGGAAAATTCCTACTGAAGTCACAAGAAAAAAATCCCTCTGACTTAAACATGAAGTTAAATTGGGTTTTTTTGGGTTTGTGGTGTAGTCTTGGACAGGACATAAACCCTCTGTCCCATAATTAATTTATCTGCATGCTGCCTTTCAATACTCTAACCAGCCAAGTCATTAGCGCATTTGGAATGTGCAGTTCTTTTACACTGCATTTCAAGCAATTCAAAGCAAAGCCTTATTTTAGGTAACTGTATATAATTATAAAGCTGTGATCATCAGATGTTAGAAGCAGATAAGATCTGGAAGGTATAAAAGCACATTCCAGAGTTTTGGCGGTTTTTTACTATATTATCTGGAAAATGGAGGCTATATGATAGGGACTGACTAAAAAACAGTAATAATATTTTCACTGTGTTTACATTTTTTTCCCTTTATAATAACTTTAAACTTTATCATACATGATGTCATAATACTGCTTTACATTAAATTTTTAAAAACTGGAAGTAAGGAAGGATTAATTTCTTTTGATAAAATTAAAAATACCTTTCATAAGCTAAAAGCCTTTTTTACTGACATTCACTAAGTTTCAGATAGGGAAGTTCCAATTTCTAAGATATATATAAAAAAAAAGTAATTATATATTTATATATGAATATAGATATACAATTTTTATTTCAGCTAAAAGACAATTTAATGTACACGGAAAGAATTGGGACAATACTTGCTTACGAATCCAAGTTGAAGCTATATCCTGTAAAGACCTTATCAATCAATTAGAATCAGGTTTGATGACCAAAAAGTATCTAATTGTTTTTTACAGTATGGTCCAGGTCTGTTTGATTAAGAGGATGGAAGAAAATTGATTAAGGAAATACTTAATTCTTGTACCCAGGCACCAAAGGTAAGTATCATAACCAATCCCTCAAATTTAGGTAATGTGGGGAATTTTCTGAGGCTCATCTGACTAAATTAATGTTTACTATAGCAACACAAACATATGAGCTTGGGAGATCTGGCCAACAATGGATGGATACGTCTCATCCTAAACTCAGTCCCTACATTTGGTCAGACTAATATTTCAGTATATGGCATTGATTGTGTTTATGCTACTCTGACTGACTACAGATGGTGTCTAGGTGACCCTGGGTTACCTGTGTGACTGGCTCAGATGTAGACATCTACACCTCAGACATCAAAAGTTACACAAACAAATATTGGTCTTTTGATACTATGAGCAGGGTTTTTGTAAGGCTCATTCTTATATCAAACAGAACTAATATCAGAGCAAGGCAGAGTTTAAAACAGACAACTGATTGGGTTATTTCTTGACATAGGAAAGACTTTGGGACAAATCTTTGTTCTTAATAATTCAAAACAAGGAATGGAATCAGCATATTTTACATTCTCTCAAAGTCTACTAATTATGAGACTACTATAGTTACTATTCTGATGTAATTGACCTTTAAAAATTTTTTTGAAGGATCCCCTTTTCATTCCCATGTGGTACAGGACTCATTTGAAAAGCTCTAATAGTACAAAGGGATGGAAAAAATGTGTTTTGTGCATTTCAGTTCCACACAATTTTTTCATTCCAGTGTGTGCCTCCAAGGCATAATTGAACATCTAAGCCTTTTGATCCATCTGGTAGAATATACATACAGAGTGGGACTAATTTAAAAGGGGTTTTGATTGACTGCAATTTACACATTCATATAGCTTTTTGCTGTCTGCTTAACATGGCACACCCTTACCCAGTCCTTGGCACCCTAATTAAACCAGCCTTAGATTGCCCTAGAATTTCTTACCCTTAGACAACAAAGGATAAATTCAGAGATGGACTATCAGATGAACAGGGGATATAAGGGGTTTACACGCCTGGCAAAATATCTAAACTGAGATTACGACCAGAATTATTTCATTTTACAGCTACAGTTACCTTAAATTTACATAAAATTTAATTCCTGAAGGTGGCAGCATCCTGGCTAAACCTATATACAGTTTATATACATCTTCAATGCATGCAAAACCCTAGAACACAACCATGAAATTATAAGTGTTAGTTTAGCAGTAGTGCCGCATATGACTTTTTAACATATATAACTGGGAGTATGCTCTGTGATAGAAGTTTGTTCAAGTATTTCCCATGTTTTTTCCTGAGTTGTAAAACTTAAAAAAAAAATTTCCCCTTGAATGTCTTTCAGCATTTCATGTTACTGGTCTTCATTCACTACTGCAAGCATTGCATACAAGAAATGGATTTGGATTATTTTTGCCTGATTCTTTGTTTTGCAAAGGTTATTTTACATTACATGGGCACTGTAAAAGGAGTCAAAACACAGAAGTTTTGTCTTCTATGCACACTTTAAAACTCTTTTCATCATGTGAAATGAACACTATAGGGAGTCTTTATTTGTCTGCAAGGGGCTTTGGTTATTTTTTGCTGGGTTTTTTCCCTCAGCTTTATTCCTTATAGTTACTACCTATGCCTGTGTAGACGGACTGGTTACAGAAAAAGAAGGGACAAGGGTTTCATCCACCCATGTCTCTACACATACAGAGGCATGAATCAACCATTTTTACATAAGCAAATTTTTAAGATTTTTTTTTAATTTTTTAAAAAAATTTAAAAATTTTAAAATTTAAAACAAGTATTTCTTTAGTAAGAAATACTTGAGATCATGCTGAAATCAGGGGGAAAAGGTTCCATTAAGCTTAAAGATCATGGGAAACCTTTTCTTTGGCTAGATTCATTTCAGAAAAAAGCAGAGAAGAGTTACAGGTTGCTGTTGCAAAGACTGCAAAGACCCTGGGACAGCCAGAGGGAAATTCACTCTGTCCTCAGAGGAAGACAAGCTCTACTTCATCCCCATCTACTCAGAAAAAAACAAGCTTTTCAAAGATGGTGAGTCCAGCCTTTTACACTTGGCTAAGCAGGGCAAACCACCCCACACAGGATGGCATTGCTATGGCAAGGTAAAGCAATATGTGGGCACATTCCCTTGTGCTTCCTCCTGGAAGAATTTACATCATTCCTTAGTAACGGCTGCACCTAAACGTTGCATACAACCCTCCAGTTCTTCTTGGCCATTTTCTGGTATGCAAAACATATTTTCCAGTCTGACAAGATCTTCTCCCTGGCTGTAGCACAGGCTTTTGGTTGTCAGGTTCCTGGAGCAGAAACCTTCAGACCAGTGTTCTGTATTTGGGTTTCTGCTCCAGGAACCTGACAGCTGAAGAGTGCCCTGGATTCCCTGTACCTCTCCCAGTGTGCTGCTCTCTCAGAGGCACCCAGCAGCTGTCCAGTTCCATAATGCACATACTATTTAACTAGGAAAAACAGCACTTAGGAGAAAACATCTTAAAAAATGTTGAAATAGGATGAATAACACTTAGCTTACCTGCTTGTCACATTTTTTTTGCACACCAAAATCCTTTAGAGAGTTTGTCTCGGTCTTGCTCAGTCTTACATCTCTCAGTGATGAGATGGGCAAAATGCCTTTTTGGTCATGTCAGGACCACATTTTCAGCTTCTCCATCTTCTTACACTTCCCAAACCTGACCAAACTAGTCTAAGCTAGTCCTACAGGGCAATACTTCAAAAGGCATTTTTACTGCTTAATTTTAGTATTGCAATTTACCTTCATTATTTTTAGTTCCTACCCCAAACATTCTTTGCATTAACAGATAAGTCAGAAATACTTTAACCATGAGCTCTGTAAAAATGTGTATATAACCTCAGTAAAGTCAGGACAGTTGCTATTGAATGTGCTCAGCTCCTATAACACCTGCAATACTAGCACAGATGAAATTACACTGGTGCTAGTGGCCTGATGATTTGTGCTGGGAAATTTCTGATGCAGGATTTCACCAAAAAAAAACCCTTTTATCAGTTCTCTCTGGCAAAAATGCAGCTGTCAGAGATCCACTGCATCACCCCAGGCCCCAGCCAAGGTAGAATTCTGCCAAAGCAGAATTAGCTCATCCCTCGTGCGGTTACACTACTGTCCCTATTATACCTGTGGTTTTGTTTTCGCCTTGGCCACTTTGCCCTCCAGACGTGCTTGGAGACTGAGATATGAAGACAACATGCCAGAATGTGCAGCAAAGAAAACTGGAGTAGCTGAGAGGCATTACCTCAACTGATGGTAAATGTTACTGACCTGCCATTCTTAGTAATCATCCGGATAGAAATAGTTATTTCAAGGAGAAAATATCATATATAACAAAGAGCAAAATTAAACTGAGTGGAAATTAGGCCTGTGACTTCCTTCTGTTTCTGAAATAAGCTGAGACTTGTAGAAGAGCCCTGAGTGTAGCAGGGATTATAAACTGGGCTGTGCCCAGACACAGCAGAGTCAATCTCTAGAACAACATCCTTCCTCTGCACCCTTCTGCAAGAGCAGCTTGTCTGTGTCCTGCCTCTGTGTCCACTCATGTCTGGTGACTGTCACACAAAGAAGGGGGGAAACCCAGCTCTTTACTTCTCCTTCCACTCCTTTCTCACTCAAGAGCAATACTTTCAGAAGTCTGTTTCTCTCTACCTTGAGCTTTCACCGAGACTATGAGTAGATAAGCCATAAACACTCTACAGACCATTCAGATACTGAGTGATACGAAAGTTTGTCCAGTAAGTTTGTAAAAGCCTTTCCAAAAATTGGTTTAAATCTTTGTGATTTTGAATTAATTTAAAGTTTTGTCCATTTCACATGCCAGATGAAACTCTGACACTGTGCATGATATGGCTGGGGTGGAGTTAGTGGCTGGGGTGGAGTTAGTGGCTTCATGGTGGCTGGTGAGGATCAGTGTTTTGGATTTGTGCTCCTCGTATTTTGATGAGCAGAAGTTAATCTGATTTATTGGGGAAAAATCAACACAATTGCACAGTGAAACTTTTTCAGCATTCACAGGTTAAAATATGTCCACGACTGTTTTAAAAAATGGTAAACAGAAATGTACATGATCTCTTAGTTACAAATAGAAACCTTTACCTTGAGACTGGATTGCTGCATCTACAAAAAATATTCACAATATTTTTCTGACAATGTGAAAGCAGCTGGAATTTATCACTGAGGTTTTTTTCCCTGTTAAAATTATAAATTACACCTTATAAGAAAAGAGACTACAAATACAATGCAATCTTCGCATTAAAAAAAATTAATGCAGGTGCTTGTGCTTGATGATCTAATGCAGATAAACAGATATTCTCCATTTGTAAATATTTCCTTTTATTAATTTGGAAGTAACAAAGTGTACTGCATAGGTATTTCTGTGTTTAAAAGCATGTCTGTTCTTCTATTATTACGACTTAGTGAAAACCTCCATAGGAAATGCTTCAGTTGTATCTGAATCTCCAGTATTAAATAGATATAAGGCTTTCATGGGAACTGAGAGCTTCAGAAAATGGCTTTTAAATCAGGATGACTTGACTTGGGAGTTTACACTGGCTGCCATCCAAGCAGAAATATCCAAAAGAGCAAATTACACCTCCACACCCAGTTAGAAAGTCTTCAGGTATTAAGTTGTTTGTTAAGTAGAGTCATTGCGTTAGTAATTTTAGCTGTGTTTGTTCTTTGTGGAAGGCAACAGGCTCTTCCAGATAGTTTCAAAACACGGCAGGGCAAAACTTGATCTTATTAAAACTAAGTTTCTACATGAACTGTTGTTTCTCGCTTCATAGGCTTTCTCTGCTCATCTCAGCCAAACTTACTGCCAGAGTATCTTGCTCTGTAAAATATCTTTTCACAAGCATTTGCTTCAGAAACTGCCTTAAAATTCTTTGCTTTAGGGAAAACAAGAAAAATCACAATTTTCACAGCAGGCTCATTTGTTTATATAAAATAACAAGTTTTAGCCTTGTTATTTTATGGAAGAAAAACTGTGCCTCTCTCTTGCAGAAAAGCCCTGTTACTTTTTTTTTTTTTTAATTTAAAATTAAAAGATTGATAAACCTGATAAATGCTTTTTAAACTTGCTTAGATTTCTAAATAGAATGTACTACTTAAAGCTGTAGCTCAGTTCTTATCAATGAATACCTTATTATAGAAGTATGCTAAGAATTATTTTCTGAATATGTTTATCTTCAGAAAAAAGGGTGATTTAATGACTATACTAATAAAAATTTGTTTCACTTGGCCTTTTGCTGTTGTACTCGGAAATTTCTCTTGGAACTGTCACTTTTCCTCTGCATCAGCAATGAAACTTCCCAGCTAGTTTCAGTGAAGGGCAAGATTTATTCTAACTCACAGAGGAGCAACTGGAGGTAGAGTTCAGTTCAAAGGCTGATACATATGCAACCTACAAGCCCAACTTGTTCCTCTGGCTGCATGGCACTCCTCACAGGAGGAGGAAAGGCAGGATTGTGTTTTGCAGAGGGAAACAGTGCTTTAACTCTTACTGTATGAAACCACAACGCAGCCCAAAGGAAGTCTGCTGCGCAGTGCCTGGTGAAGATAACCTTCCCAAGAGAGGACTCCTGTGCAATGCCATGCCCTCAGTCACCTGTGTATCTGCAGGGTGTCTGCAGGCTACTGACATAACCTTGTGAGAGACAGAGCTGTGGCAACCAGACATGCAGGAATTGCAGGCACAACTCTTTCAAACTTCCTCTGCCTTGCTTACTGCTGCAGAATTGCTGTGCAGGCTCCTTTCCCCTCACCAAGGAGCTCAGCTGTCCCTCAGGCTCAGTGACTACTGCTGACACCAGCCAGGGCGGTTTGAATAATGCCAGCTCTCAGGGGTGATTCATCCTTTTGTCCGTGTCTCAAAGCATGCTCAAAATCAGCATATTTGAACTCACATACAGTTTCTGAGCCAGAAAACTTTCAGCTACCATTGCTCTGGTTCTTATGGGTAATTTCCAAGTTTAAGAGACATGAATGCCTCCTTGTTGGCTGAATTTGTAATCTGCAAATGACAGGATAGGTTTTCTTTTGCCTTCTCAGACCTCTGTGGAATTTATTGTAAATTCAGCTGCAGCATAGACACCAGAGCTTGTTTTGCAAGATATGCAGAAGAGGGCTGGTAGCATAACTAAACACAGCATAAACCTTGAGGCTTCTATCCAGCCAGCTGTCAAAGCTTTGAAACTATCGTGTGTTCAAGGCACTGAAAGGACCATGGAGCATGAGCCTGATGGAATGCATGGTATTCCATTATCTATGCAAGTTTACATGTCCTGCTTGATGAATTAGAGCTATAAAGTGATGAAGTGATGAAGTGAAAGATGAAAGAAGCTGCAAAGGAGTAAGAGTTACAGCAGTTATAAAAACTGCTTGAAAGCTTCTGTTCACCAAGCAAAACTTTTGATTGAAAATACTTTAAGGGATGAACAAGTAAACTTGTACCTGACCAGACTGCACCCTGATGATGCTTGACTCCAGTACGATTTCTAACAACTGCTCTGGAAAAGGACAATATTTCCCATTTAATGGGTAGTGCGAGCTCTGAAGTTGAATCATGAGTAGATGTCTGACCCTGTGTCATAGGGGAAGGTAACAGGAGAGGGAATGAGCCAGAAGTACTCCCTAACCACAGAATCTTCCGCTTTTTTAGTCATCAGCTGTAGCTCTGTGCTAAGTGTCCACAAAGTTTTGCAGATGACAAGGCAACAAATTTGCAGCTAATGCTGTCTGTAAACAGCCTGTACTGCAATGGTCTTAGGAGTTAAGAGTGGTTTATTCATTTGCATATTTACCAAATTTAATTTAGCCAAAATAGCAGTCTGATTCTGCAAGGTGACTGCAAAAGCTGCTGAAGAATTCCTTTAAGCACTCAGAAAACTAGGTTTGAAAGTAGAACTGCCATGCAGCCCACCTAAGTAAAACAGCACTGTTTGCATAGTCACACCATGTGGGAAAACTTCTATAAGCTGAGAAATACATGTGCAGTGAATTTCTTGAGAGGGATGGAAAGCCAGCTCACTGCAGGTCTCCAGCTGATGCTCTGTCTTGCTGAATGTCATCACCCTGTGATCCCTCTGTAGTCACTGGGAGGAGATAAGCATCTCCAGTAAGTAATTGAGAATTTGGACGCTCTGATTCATCATCTACAGGAGACTTCCTCTCCAGTGGCTGCCCAGGGAGGCAGTGATCCTATTTGCTTTACCCAAGTTAAGTGTTTAAAGTTAAATATGCTACAGAGTTCTCCAGAGTTGCCAGGGAAATGCCAATGCTTTCTTCCAACTTCATTTCCTTTTCTGTCCTGGAAAGCAAGTTACGTAGAATTTGTATTTAAAATATGTGCATTCCTGTCTGCAAATGAGAAAGGTGTATCTAGACTGCCCCAGTATCTTTTTCTCACAGAAATAATCAGCTTTATTTTACTTTTTTTTATCCCCAACTGCACTAAGACTTTATCCAAATTTTCAGAATGGTTTGGGCCTACTCAGCTCTTTTCCTCTTTAGAGGAAATTAAATTTTATGCTCCTACAGCTGGATGGATTTAGTTAGGGGGGTAGAAGGTGACAAATAAAAACCTGCTCCTCCTCAGATATGCATATTGCCTTTCTGGTTACCTCCTTCTGGGAGAAGTAGCTTCTCTGAGGGATCACCTTTCCAGTGAAGGGTTGATTGCATGAGGAAAGGAGAAGGGTGAGCAAAGCACACTGTGGCCTGTTGTTCAAGGGATTTATGGTGGGTAGGAAGGGAATAGCATAGGAGTGTTTGGATACCAAGTCTAACAACCCCTCATCAATCACTCTTTGTCATTTGCATCGATAACAAGCTATAAAGAGTTTTTGAATGGCTGTTGACCACCTCTTTTGCTTCTCTCCTCTCAATGTCTGTTGTTGGTAGGATGTAATCAGTCATCTATGTATTTAAATCTAATTGCATATTTTAGATGCAAAGAAGAGGAAAACTGGGAGCTCTTGATTAAAAGATGGAGATGGCTTTTGCAAACAGAGACTGAGGAAAATGACTTGCAGCTCATGACTTCCAGGAGGAACAGCAAGTTGCGCCTGTTGCTGGTGTTACAACTTGTGACTGGGGGCAGAAAGGTCCATAGATATTTTTATGGGCCATAATTATGTACATGAGTAGAAAATTTGGTCATTAGAGGACTCTCTAACTTCATTAAACTAAGCAAGAATCCAAAGCTGAAATTTGTGTACTAGAAAAACACAAGCTGTAAATGCAGTACCAATTTTCAGATGGACGTAAAATAAACATTCAACAAATAACCATGGGGAGCAATGAAATATCCAGGATGCAAAAGCCTTGCGTCAGGACCAGATACATTCTGAATTATGTACTTTGTTTCTAATGCAGGACAAGTAAAATTATTGTAATGGTCCCCTCTAGCCTTAAAACTATGAACTGCTTCCTCTGGTGCAGCAGCCTCACTCAGCAGGCCAACAGGAGAAGGAGTTTATTGCACCAGCCACTGCTCTTAAAACCACACCCCAAAGGAAAGGTGCTTGCAAGGAAATTGGTGCGGTAGGTTAATGAAAGGCAACAGTGACCAGCACAGAGAGGGGATTCATTCATCCTGCTCTCTGAACTATCACAGTTTGCACCAGCTGGGGCAGGACAACCAGGAGAAGCATCTGGAAAATCTGAGAGTGAAAACTGAAATTCAAGACTGTTCTTCCACTGGCATTGGTGTTCCAGCTCTCTAGTTTTGCATTCTGTGTCTGTGCAGAGACACTATCCAAGTGCCATGTTTCGTGGAGGTGGTGCCTTTCTTCCCTAGGAAAAAGCTTCAAGTGCAAACTCAGCTTCCAGCACTCACCAAAAAGATTCCTCAAATTTTCCTTCTTCTTACTCAAAAACTGGTTGAGCATGAACTCTGTACTTTTGTGAAGTAAGAAGCAAAATCAGATGAGATTAAGAAAAATATGAAGGTTTTTAATACGTTTCTTAAAACCATTTAAACTTCATAGTAAAATGTTAATTTTTTTCCATAAAATGAGAAACTCCAAGATTGTGCCAAGAGTTATAAGTGCATCAGATAAGATTTTCTAGCCATTTCTGGTGATCAGCAGCAAAGAACAGTCAACATAGCATCCACAGTGGGAGCTGGCAGGTTTGCTAGAATTTCTTTTTGCAGTATTGGCCTTTTATTCAAGATAAATCATGACTGAATTTTAAAAGGATTCTTAGAAACATTGTTTCTCCCTCTAACCTATGGATTTGGTATAAGTGGAAAGAGCTGTGTCTATTAAAGAGAATGACAGTCTGCTTTTTGCTTACTTAGCAATTTCCATACCAAACTACCAACTGCGTCACTGTCTTTCTCAGCTGCTTCCTAAATCCAGTTGGACCAGTACAGTGAGGTTGACTTACTACCCCTATTTTAGCTTTTTTGACAGCTGTTAAGAAGAAGACTATGAACTTATTTTAGATGACCATGTGTTTCACACAGAGGGAGTCAATAACATTCATTATATACAAAGTTCTCCTATAAGCACCTGGTCCCATAATCCAATATATACAGCATTGCTTTATTCTGACAGGTTTTTTTGATAGATTCTTTAAATTTCTGGTTTTGTTTGCTGTTCCTTTCAAGTCTTAGCAATTTCAAATCCTTTCAAATATCTGAGCAATTGCTTGGAGGGGAAAAAACCCAAATATTTCTTTTAAAGAAAGAGTCTATTGCACACAACACAAAATATTCATGTTTCCTGGGCCAGAAGTTAGACTCAATGATTCTTGTGGAACCCTGAGGGTGATTTTATTATTTCCCACTGTTATTACCATTATTAACAATATTGCTACTATTATAAAACAATTAAACAACACTGTGATTTTTATGAACATGACTAAACCCAAATTCTCTTTCAGAAAGAATTAAAAACAGGATTTAGAGACATGCATATGCCCTCAGGCTATGATCTTATTGGCATCCTGGAGACCAGAGGTGTGGTGGGATGGCTCCTATGACTGGAGTGTTGGAGGGGAGGGGAAACATGCCGGTGCTTTAGAAAGGACAAGTAGGAAAGGCAAGGAGGTATTTCCTCCTTGAAAGGAGGAGAGTTGCACTCTAAGTCAGTGGTTAGTTGGAGTGCATGGAGCTCTGCTTGGGGATGGATGAAGAACCAACCCAAAGCTTAATGGTCTGGATTAAAACAAGGGCAGGGATAAGTGGTTTTGTAGTGGGGGTCTGCTACAGACCATGGGGCCAGGAAGACTGGAAGATGAGACTCTCTATTGACAGACAGGAGCAGCCTTACATTCACAATCCTTGGTGCTCATGGGGGGACCCCAGCTGCCAGGATATCTGTTGGAAGGACAACACAGCAATTCAGGAGGTTTCTGGAACAGCTCCAATAGAGAATTTCTTCTCCAGGTGACAGAGGAGCCAACAAAAAGAGGAGCTGTGCTGTACCTTGTTCTACAAACAGGGAGGTCTTGCAGGGAACGTGAAGCTCTGGGGCAGCCATGAATTGGTCATTGGGCATTTGAGATCCTCATAGCAGAGAGGACTGTGCACAGCAAGTTCCCTACCTTGGCCTCCAGGCAGATTTTGGCCTCTTCAGCCATTGGCTTCCTAGAGTGCCAGAGAATAAAGTGCTGGAGGGAAGAGAGGCTCCAGAGCAACGGTTAATATTCAAGGATAACCTCCTCCAAGCTCAGGAACGATGTATCCCAGTGAAAAGGAAGTCAGGCAAGAGCACCAGAAGGCCTGTGTGGATGAACAAGGAGCTCCTGGACCTCTCAAACATAAAAAGCAATGTGTGTGGACATAAGGAGGGGTAGTCTGGGAGGAATACAGAGAAATTGTCCCAGCAGCCAGAGATGAGGTTAGGAAAGCTAAATTTATGAGAGAGAATTAACTCTGGCCAGGGACATAAAGGGCAACAAGAAAACCTTCTGAAGGTTGGTTGGTGACAAAAGAAAGACTAGGAAAAATGTGGGTCCTCCCAAGAAGGAAATGTGAGATCTGGTTACCTGAGATAAGAAGAAGACAGGTATACTCAAGGACTTTTGGTTTAAATTTTCATCAGCAAGTGCTCCATCCACACCACCCAATGTGCTGAAAGTAAAGGCAGGAACTGAGAAAATTAAGAACTGCCAGCTGTGGGAGAAGATCAGGTTCAAAAACTAAGGAACCTGAAGGTGCAGAAATCCATAGGACTTGATGAGACACATCCTCAGATCCTGAGGGAATTGGACAAGGATGTGGCTAAGTCACTATCCATCACATTTGAGAGGTTCTGGCAGTCCAGTGAAGTTGTCACTTATGGGAAAAGGGAAAACATAACCCAAATTTTTAAAGAGGTAAACAAGAAAGACCTAAGGAACTACAGGTCAGTCAAACTTACTTCAGTTCCCAGCAAGACCTCCAAGACACCAGATGCTCTTGGAAATTGTGATAAAGTAAATGAAAAAAAGAAGATGATTGATAACAGTGAATGTGACTTCACTAAGAGTAAATCATGCCTGACAAATTTAGTGGCCTTCTACATCAGGGTTACAAAGCTGGTGGAATAGGAAGAGCAACTGACGTCATCCACCTGGGGCTGTGCAAAGCATTTGACACTTTCTGGCACAACATCCTTGTCTCTAAACTGGAGAGACATGAATTTCATGGATGGTCAGTTGGTCAATAATGAATTGGCTGAATGATCGCAAATGAAAAAATTGTGATGAGCTGTGGCATGATGTCTGCATAGAGACTGCTGATGAGTGGCATTACTCAGAGCTGATACTGGGAATGGCACTGTTTGACATCTTTGTCAGTGTCACGGGCAGTGGAATCAAGTGCACCCTCAGCAAGTTTGCTGCTGACACCAAGCTGGGCGGTGCAGTCAACAAAGAGAAGGGATGCCATCCAGAGGGACATGGACAGGCTTGAGAGGTGGACCATGTGCAACAATGCAAAGTGCAAGGACCTGGATCAGGGCAATTCCAAGCACAAATGCAGGCTTTGCAGAGAATGGATTAAGAGCAGCCCTGAGGAGAAGGACCTGAGTCTGTTAGTTGATAAGTTCAACAGGAACCAGAAACGTGCGCTTGCAGCCCAGAAAGCCAAACACAACCTGAGCTGGATCAAAAGCAGCATGGCCAGTAGGTCAAAGGAGATGATTCTGCCCCTCTGCCTGCTCTGGGGCACCTGGAGTGCTGGATTCAGCTCTGGGGCCCTCAGCATAAGAAGGGTGTGGACCCATTGGAGAAAGTCCAGAGGAGGGTGATGACTATAATCAGAGGGCTGGAATACCTCTCCCATGAAGACAGGTTGAGGCAGTAGGAGTTGTTCAGTCTGGAGAGGAGAAGGCTCCAGGAGATGACTTATAGCAGCCTTTTAGTGCCTGAAGGGGGTCTGCAAGAGAGTTAGAGAGGGATTTTTTACAAGGGCATGTAGTGATAGGACTAAAGGGAATGGCTTTGAACTGAAAGAAGTTAAGTTTAGATTGGATACATAAAAAATCCTTTTCTGTGAGGGTGGTGAGACACTGGAATGTGACTCTGGTTGTCCAGAGAAGTTGTGGATGCCCCATCCCTGGAAGTGTTCAGGGCCAGGCTGGATAAGGTTTTGAGCTACCTGGTCTCATGGTTTCCTTCCCATAGCAGGGAGGGTAGAATTAGATGATCTTTAAGATCCCTTTCAATTCAAACCATTCTGTGACAAGACGCTTGTCATTAATTAACAAAAAAAGATAGAATACAGTTACAGTCAGGTCATAGTCCAAAGCTGGGAGGCAAGAAGGGTATAAACGGTTAGCAGAGTTTCCTATCCTTGCAGAACACATAGTACCCTCTGTGTTGCTTCCTAGAGTTGCACTCTCCCAGTCAACCTGAAGTCAATGCTTGGTTGAAGTAGACTTAGGCTTTACATACCTTTCTATAGCTAGTTTGGCAGACCTACACTTCTCAGGTACAAGCTGAACCAGTGGATAAAGTGTTCTGCCTTGCTGGAGTTCAGCTTGTCACCTTGGATGTGGGGTACAGAAACTGTTTATCACTCAGTTTCCTGAGTGACTGGTTGTTTTCTTAGGTGTGTGCCAGTACTCAGTGCACTATAAAGCCACACCTCTCTATTTTCACCACTCTCATTCCTCATCTAATTACGTGTGCACCGTCATATCTTGTGAAAGCAACTGGATAACTTGCTAATATCATGACAATGCTTCCTTCTTCTAATTTTTTGTTGTTGTTATTGAGGCATCAGTTTTATATTTAACAGTGATTGAGACATTTTTAGTGTTTAATCTTTGCTTCTTCTGACGACATAATCTATGCATCAGAGTCATAAAGATATAAACTGCTGGTAATGATTTACTTTTTACAGAACTAAAGTTTGGTGTGAAATACAATATTTGAATACTTATCCTTAATACCTCTTTTTCTTTTGTTGCCTTCACCTACCCATCCTTTGCCTTTGTGTAAAAGAAACACAAATAGTTTCAAAGTGCCCTGGACACTCAAAGATGACATGTGGGAGGGCTGTGTGTTTTTTCTACATTTGCTACAAGAGGCAGCTTTCTCTCAAGGTTAAAGTTCGGAACATCCCAAGCTGAGAAACAGATGGAGAGGAAAGGTAAGGAGGGAATGACTGGAAATTCAGTGAAATGACAGACAACTTAATTTTGTCCGAAGTTGCATAGGTATCTCAGCATCTTTTGGCAGATGCAAGGTGTTCATACATTCCCACCATACTGATTAATTTCTGAATGTGTGTTCAAGCACACTGTCATATTTCATGCATGAATTAGATATATCAAATGATCAGAGTGCACCTGTGCATCTTCCACAGCAGCAAGGGAGCTCTCCTCAGCAATGACACCAGAAGAGTGAGCTGGGGGCTGGGAAGGGTGGAGGGCATGGTAAAGGCCCGGAGAATGAAAATCCCCACTGCAGGTATCAGGGGAGGATCTACCATAGCGACAACGTCTTCCCCCAGGGACACCTCCAAGAGAACCCCTAAGATGCCACAGGGCTCAGTATCAGTCCCTGCAAGCACTGCAAATTTGTACTGCCACTGGGGGTGTGTATCAGGTACTAGTGGAAAAATAGACACTTTTATATAGCTCAGCCAAACGTTTTCGCCAAAATGCCATGCAAACAAAATTTAGAAAAATCCCTATCTGCTGGTTTTAAAGGGCTTTCTAGAGGCAGTATTCCCATATAAACCACCAGAAGGGGGAAAATAGGAAAAAACCCCCAACCAACCAACCAACCAAAAACTAGATTAGTCAACATGGAGAATACCTATTTCCCTAGATTTTCTCATATACCTAGAATGCTTGTTCAAATTATTTAAACTAAGCATGATTTAAAATTTTTCACATGTTCTTTACATACTGTACATAGGGTGAGTGAGAACTTGGCATCATCTGCTCCCCCCTGCTCAGAGGCAGCGCTGTCATCTTTATGGGCGTTGGGAGCTGTGGTGTCTGTAAAAACTGTGAGTAAACAACAGAAAGCAGGGAGTTTTCACAGGTGTAGTAAGAGATATGCCAATTAAACTGGAGAGCAGTAGGATCTGAAACTATTCAGAGGGACAATGTCTTTCCTCCATGTGATGGTGACCAAACCAGAAAATTAGTCTGTGAAGATTCAAAAGGAAACAGATCTGGATAAAATGCAGAACTTTATAAGAAATCTAAATCTCTTCACTGTATTCACAATTAAGGCAAATTAATAGACAAATATTTTTGTAAGAAGTACTTTTAAAATGAAGCTTCAATAAATACCAAAGCGGATATTTGCTTGCACAGAATCTTGGTCGTACATGTAATCCCAGTAATTGCTTCCTTTTAATTAGGCTTGTAATAGCCACCCAACCCAGTCTAGATGTTCTTCAACAACTTGTCTGAGATGTCCATAGGCCAGATTGCAACAGAAGCTGACAGAGGAACAATGGAATAACACACCATGAGCCTGCCCATCATCAAGTGACCAGCACAAGGGTTGGTCTTATCTACAGCTCACGCAGAATTTGGAACTCAGGCATAGATAAATCCCACCTGGGTAACTAAGTGCCTGCCCAATAAGGGCACCACAGAGTGTGATGCTAAAAGCATAGTCATTTTAATTTTCTCAAGAGTCCAAAAGAGCCATCTCTGGAGGCTCATCTTTGAGCTATCTGGAGCATGTGACACTCTTGACAATAGAAGCATTTGTGATGCTCAACTTAAGTAGGTGACATGGACCCAGGCCTTGGAGGGAGGTAAGGGAAAGCTGGTCCACAAGCAGGTATGATAGGCATGGGAAATAGTAGACAGACAGCTTATTAAATGCTTCTCCAGCCTCAGGTGATCCCCTTTAGGCCCTGGGGGGATTTATTTCTCGGACTTAAAGATGTGAGAAATTTCCACCATCTGCTCTTCAGTGGAGAGTTTGCAAAGCCTAACAAACTAGACAGGTGTCAAAAAGTACCTGTGTCAAGAGAATAAATGAAAAGCCTGACTCACATATTTTAGGACTACAGCTTCATGGATCTGGAGTCAAACGTCCTGTAGAGGTGCTTCTTGCTATACTGTAATGAGGGAACCCATTTCACCTACAGAAACAGATTTTCTGTCACGGAACTTACTCTAAAGTTCAGGAAAATCAAGGATATCCATTTGCATGAATTCAATAATCTCTGGGTCAGTCACTTCCCAGAGATGAAAGACAGAATCCAGAACTGGAGAGATAAACAAGTTGATCTTTATTTCCAGCAACGCACCACATTAATCCTTAATGGTACATAATGATGGTTATTTACAGGGAAGGCTTACTCTTGATTAAAAGAGCAGTTTAGTCGCGATTCTTAGAAGGTAGGCTATTTATTTTATTGTGTAAGGCCCTATCATTCAGTAGGATGCCAGTAAATGACCTGGACAAGGTGACTAATGAACAGCTCCTTATTGCTCTCATAACAGAGTTCATTCAGTGAAATAATCAGTCTTCATGTTTAAAACAACAGAAGGAAGAACTTTTTCACATTGCTCCTAACTAGATCTGAGTTAAATAAATCACTGCCACAGGGTGTTTTGGTGGTGTGAAATTAATGAAGAAAGGTGCATCAAATACTAGGTAGGTATAACAGTATGGATGCAATTTCCAGACCATGAAGTTCCTAACCACCAATGACCTTCTTCCATCAGTTCCTTTATGAACATGGCTATTACACCAAGCCGTTGCTGCTGACCACTCTCAGACTCAAGCTGTTAAGTTAAAGGGAACTATGGTCTGATATCTATGCCTAGTGATGGGTTACATTTTCATGTCATTAAAATGACAAAATATTGTTATTAAGACATCTTCTCACAAGTTCAGAATGCACGTATAGAATATACAACGATCTGCATCCAGACATAATACTTCACAGGCTTTGTCTGAAACATAAAAAGAGTTCAGAAGCCAATGATACTAGTGCCTATATAAAACCAGAAAATAACAATGTCACCGCACTAAAGAAGGTGATGTGTAATATGTCATGCAAATAAAATGTAAAACAGAAGTATTACATTATGGAAAATATTAAAGTATGTATTCCAAGTCTTAAGCCTGGCCATTGGCTTTTTCATCCAGAAAATTAATTTAAAATCTGATATCTTAAAATACTTTAATCTTACCTAGTGATTTTCATGTTTAATTACTAACATTTAATAAAGCACTGTGTTAGAGAGGCGATTTTAAACTTGCTGGTTACTGTTGCCAATGGTGATACTGTAATGATGATTGCTAAACCCATTTCCACTTTCTCATTGATCCCTAACACCCAGATGCAAGCCATCCCACAAAAATATGCCTTGGAAAAAAGACATGGGTGTCCATGCACCAAAAGAATTTTGAGGGGCAGGGCAGCACTTGAAGTCACTATCAATGTCAAGACTGATAGTGAAAAACAACCAAGCAAATGGCTACCTCTTCAGGGACTTAGTTCATACTTGAATAAGGCTGGATTCAGAATATCTTTGGCTATTAGTCATGCAATTCACAAAGCAATCACTGCCTGAGCAGTCAGATTAGACAAGAAACTGCATGCTTTGCTTGTAGCTCACATACCTGCACTATAAAGTCAGTTGAAAAGAAGTGATCACACTCCCAGTAGTGACCTGAGAGCTGCTTTGTTAGTGCTGTGGAAGTGCAAATGCTCCCTGAACCACAGCAAAGGCAGCAGATGGAGATTGCTGACCATGTCCTGGAGCAGCATCTACAAATACCTGGTCCTTGCCATATAAAGGCTGCACTGGGACTTCTCCAATCCTTGTCAGGCATACACATTAATAAGATTACAGGCTCTAAGGGCTAGAAGGAAAGGCACAGCTTTCCTTTCTTTCATCTCTCCTTCCTTTCTTCCCAGGAAGAAGGGGAGGTTGAGGGATTAACTCTCCTTACACCATGTTTGAGGGCATTGCAAGGAGCATTCATCCAGCAATGTCGCTACCCCTCCTCTAGCTCCACTGCAGTGACAGACGGACTGAGCAGGCCTGTCTGTCTGTCTCTCATCTGCCCATCCTACTTAGCAGTTTTCAGAAGGAAGAAAACATATCAGAGTGTCAGAGATAAAACAGTTGTCCTTTAAAAAGGACTTTGAACCAAAATGGGAATGTGACGTCTCTTGACAAGAATGGAAAAAAGTTGAAAGCAAAAGTAGGATGGGAGCACCATGCTGCAGGAGTTTATTTGCTTTTGAGCAAAGAAAACATTAAGACTGAGTAAAAATATTGTTCAGGGTTTCAAATCCATTAATGTTTTAATATTATATACTTACAGATGGTGAATTTGCTTGTGTTAGTTTAGTCACACATTCTTAGCTCATTTGGGACCTAAACATGAATTTGGGATCATACATTAAAAATCCATGTAAATATTTATCTAAAAAACTGAATTATCCTGTCATGAATGTTGAGCTTCTCAAGCTTATACCCAGACTTTAACCTTGTTGTTACCTTCTTATCATGTACAAAGAGCTAGCAAGTCAGCTGAGGGAGGAACACCGGAAGAGTAAAGCAGGGCTTCTGACACAGTTTTATGGCTTTGCCCTTTTTGCCCACACAGGCTTCTGCTGTTCCACTTGTTTATCTGAAGCCAAACCTAATGAAAGTGATACCTAACTTTTCACCATCTAAATCAAATTCACCTTTAACAACCAGAAGTATAAGGGTTCGTGCTCCAGCTTTACAGTATATCCAAGCCAAGGTTTTCTGGTTTTTGGTTTGTTGTGGTTGTTCGGGGTTTTTTACTGACCGCTGAAATCAGATTGCTTAAAGCTTCTTCTTTTGAGGCGATGCTGTGATGCCGTTACCCAAATGGTTTTCTAATCAGCAGGCCTGATTTTAGCAGCAGTAATCTAATGGTGCTTGACAGGTTTCAATGTCATGCCACTTAGACGCTTGCATGTGAGTTCACAAGTCTGTTAGTTGGTAAGAGTCTTTACAGATATTGCTTAAAGTTCAGCCTCTGCTTGACATAAAATTAGTCCTGGGTAGCTCCATATTGCTCCTTTCCTCCTAGATTTTTATTTTCTTGTCACTTTCTCCCTTAAATCTAGGATTATAACTGTTCCTTGTCCCAGCACAGAGGTTCTCTTCTTTATCTGTAAGCAGGACAGCTCATGAGATTTCTAATTTATTTTTAGTTAAACAAGATATACTGTAAAAGCAAAATTTCCAAATTAATATTATTAATTTTATTCACTAGGCACTGAAAAATTTGGTCTAGACAGTAAAATATAGAATATATTTCAAATATTATGCCAGAGTTTTATTTATCCACTTTGCTTTACCCACCCTACTCTTCCCCAAAATAACCTTAAATTTTTTTGTATGTACTTCATTGTTTTTTTTTCTATTTGTCTGGCATTTTTTTAAAACTTCTGTGGCCAAAATGTAATTTTTGGCATTATTTAAATGCCAGAAATGTCATCAGATACCGCTATGTTTCACATAACATCGATTATTCAAAAAACTGAAATAAATAATTAAAGATTAACAGAATAATAACTAAAGAAATAATAATTAAAGATTAACAATGTTAAAATATTTGCAATATAAATAATAGATTGTCTCTGGTTGCAGATGGATGTTTCACTAACATTACAGTATCTTCAGTTCTGACAATATTTCATTATTTATCTAGCTGCCAATATGTCACAGGTACTACAAAGAACAGCTTTTCAATAGCTTTAATGAAGTAAGGTATTTTATTAAATAATTCTAGTAGCAGATGGGGATTTCTTCCCATGTGTTTTTTACAAAATTGCTTTTTTTACTTTTTCATATGTTTTAAGGGCAGAGACCAATTACTCTCCAATGCTTCTGAAGTCAAACAAATAGCAGTGTTCCCTTTGCTCCTGAATTGTGAGTGTGGTTCTTTGTCTCCAACCCCACATCCACATAGAAATTTGCAACGGATTATAATCAGATCTTCAAAATGCTGTCCAGACATTGTCACAGCACAGGGAAGTACACCAATTTCATCCTTACCCAAAGCAAGTCAGGCCAATTATCAACTGAGATACATTTATAAATTGGCTGCTCTCCATATAAAATTGGTAGATCAATGTCTTGGATTAACAAGAAGGAAGCTAATTATACGTTGCAAGTGATGTTTTAAACATTATGTTTAAAATACAGTAATATAAAGCATTTATTTTGCACTCACATGACCTTTGCTTAATGTCTGAATTGAACAGGTTTCCTCTCTCTTTTGTATCAGAAGGTTTTATTTTTATTTCTTTATTTAGCAAACTAGGACAAAGCAGACCAACATACAGGCAACCTTATTCTTACATGCAGCATCACAGATACGAGCAACCTGCAGCAAAGCAGCACACAGGTCCTGCAGCAGTGACCTGTCTAACTTTCTTCACTAAGACCATTTTCTCCCTTGAGTAAGCAATGAGTAAGCTTATTGTTTGGTTTCAGTTCCTGGCTCCAAGGATGCTTCCCTTCATACTGAAACATCTTCAAAAAAAGCAGGTCTAAAATCACCATCACAGGCCAAAGGCAGTGAATGTATGGATTCATGATGACTTTGTTAATCCCACCAGGAATACAAGATGTTCACCTTCCATTATATGAACCATAAATTTCTAGGATTATTATTTTCTGTGATATTTGAGTAAAAACTGCAGAAATTTCTTTCTTTTGTTTCTCCAGCACTTCTGCATCCTGCTCAATGCAATGATCCTGGGACTCTCTGTTGCTCTCTCTGGTGAGAGTGAGATAAGATCAAGGCAGAGTCCACTCCCCACAAACCGATACTCTTCCATCAGAAACAAAAGCAAATTCTAGTCTGGACAAATCTTTTATATACAACTGCATCTACTGTTTTTGAGACCCAGGTTGCTACAAAGCCAAGGCCAAGCATCCTTAGATTGTGCTGGAGGGAATGGGAGCAGCTGCATCTGGTTTCTGAAAACCAAGCACAGGAGAAATCAATCAGCAGTAAAATCTAGAAAAGGAAATTAAGGTGATCATCATCCCCATCTTTAAAGGAATCATTTGTGAGATTGGCCACTACGTATTAAACTCACAACCTGAGCAAAGTTCTCTTTGATCTTTACTGCTCCTGGATTGCTGCTGCTTTCTAGAGACTATTTGATGTCTATTGCCCTGCCTTCAGGTCTTCCTTTCTAGGCACTGAAGATAATAAGCTAAGTAAATTCAATGAGAGAAGAAGAATCTACTTAGCCTCTTTTCCTCCAAGAGGTAAAGAAAGAGGTAAAGAAAGTGAGGAAGCCTGAGACCATATCAGTAGTAAGTGAATTTTACCTTTTCAATCAAGTCTTCTTTTTTAGGACATAATAATGAATGGCAGAGGATAGCTTTGGGCTTGAAGATGGATGGGGAGGGCTATATTGTCCAAAGACTTTCTTGACTTTCCAAGATGATACTTGAAGACCTCTGAAGAAATTCTCTGATCAGCACCTCGTGTATTCTCTGGTATCACCCCCCAGATATCACCATGCCAGTGAATGTTCTATTTTACACCAAAAGTCTCTGCCCTGTCATGGCAGAGCTGCAGACTTACACAGAAAACTCAAGGGAATGGTTTGGACATGGGTCTTGGAGAGTTCGTGGGCTGTGCAGTCAGGCCCAGGAGCTGGGAAATACTCCCATGATTGTAATAGTACATTACTATCTAGTACAATCTAGATAGCAAGACTCTTTCAGTGGTGGCATTCATCATTTAGGGGGAGCTGTGGCAGTAACTCATTCAGGCATCCATATCCTGCATGTAAGCCAAGGCACTCCACTGAACTGGGCTTCAGCAGAAGATCAAACTCACTAGCTGTTCATTAAAAATAAAAGGAAAATCATACCCCATAATGGGAGAATAAGAAGGCAGCCAGGAGATGCTAATTGCTTGAAAAAAATAGCAGGTGACTGCCACTCAGGGCTCTTATAAATCCAAATATTTTTCTGTTGCTGTTGAATCCAAAGGTTTGACAGAGATGACAGGAATAATCTCAGAGTGAGCGATTCTGTGATTGCCTTTCTCTGGTCATTCTCATTTCTGCACACTTTTCCTTATATACATTTGCTAGTTTAGATGCAAGGCTGTCTTTCTGATTGTATGCCTAGTTTGCCCCACACATTTTCAGCAACTCAGAAATAACATTTTTGTCATCATGATTATTAGTATCAACAGTCTCTAGAAGCAGTAAGATGAATGAATAGGCTGCAAAAATCATCTATTCTGGGGAAACTGAAAATTGCCTTAGGCATAATCTTCCCAAAATCAAATTTTAACATTCCATTTCATTCCCAGACAGATAGGTTGGTAGTATAATGAGAGAAATTATTTTGGACTGATATATATGCTTAGCAATTTAAAATAATGTTGACAGGAGAAGCCCATAGTGCATAAAAGTTTTCCCAGCCTGCTGTGGTCCTGCTGATATTTAAGTGAGATTCCCAAAATATATCAAAACATAAGTATATGATGAAACAGAAACCCATGTATCATAAGCATTGCAAAGTGTATCTGTGTGCCTTACCTGTCAAACAAGTCCCAGGAGCTTCATCTCCATAAATGTAAAATAAGCTATATCAGAGGTGAGTCCATTGCCACTCATAAATTATCTTCAAGTGCACTAGGTGAGACAGAGTGCTGCCCCTGCTTTGCTGAGATATTTCAGGCAAGTCATTGCATCTTGCTGTGCCTTGGGTTCCTCATATTAAAACAAAAAACATATTAAATCTTACTAACATCATCACACACTGCTTTGATAGAGCACATGGCATTTTCCATTTGCCTTCTCTTTATATTACAGAAACTCTCCTTTGTAGCCTTGCATACAGGTCTGAATATAACACTGATAAAATAATTCAAATCCACATTCCTGGGTGTTTTCCAGAAAGCCAATAGTTCAGGATTTAGGCTGGATTTCTCTTTCAGAATGGAGAGAAACTCTTTCTTTGTTAACTTAAGTATGACAGATTCTCCAGGTAATTGCTGAGTAAACCTACTTCCTTTAATCAAGAGGGTAAAGCTAGAGCAGAAAAGTTTAACTGTTTCTGTTGTTGGGGTTTTTCACTTCCCACACAGGAAGGTTAATTTGAGAGTGCACTATTAGGGTGTGTATTCATTATTATCTCATGTAGATACAAGACTCTTGAGGGGGAAATTGCTCCTTGCTGACCTGGATCAAACACCTCCTCTCCAAACCCCACAACAGGGGCAGGCATGAGTCATTGTGGACTCAGTGCCAGGAGGGGTACAGGACCAAATATTTTCCTGTGAAATGTTCAGAAAGCTGACTGAAATGTGTGTATATGTACCTATTTATCTGAAAGTAGACTGCATCAAATGTGGATGAAGTAGATTTGAAATCAGCTGCAGATTTGGACTTTTGCAATCTTGGAGACTTATTTAAAAAAAAAAAAACTCAAGAACTGTGTTTTAAAAGTAACAAGACCACTGCCATAGAAAAAGGGTGCTTTCAGAAGCAGTCAAATATGTCAGCTAATTCCTGAAAAGGGGAGTCACTAGGACATGGGCTCTTAGCTGGCTCTGTAATATCTGTAGGTGACTGGTTGAATTTTCAGATGCCAAAAAATATATTTGAAAAATCTTTCCATGAAAGAAAAGTTTTAATTAACCACATTATGCACTAATTATATTTTTAATTATGTAACTCTGTTTCCAAAATGATCCATGGACCTTTTCTCTACTGTTTTGTATGATGCTAATAGCAATAAGAGGAAAAAACCATAAAAACTTTCATTTAGAATATAAAGGAGAGAAAAGCATCAAGATTACAAAATGATTGTGAGGTGAATGCCACTAGTACTGTTTTATTAACTCCAATACTCCAAAAGGGTAATGGTCAGCAGATTAGGATTTCTTCTCCAAGCTGCATCAAACTACTGTGCATTTTTCAGTCATTTTCAATTAGACAAAACTATTTTTTAAACATTTTAAATGTGCAAATTATATTTTAAATATTTATTCGGAAGTCCTATTTGAAATTTCATTACAAGTTTTCCCATCGAAGAATTGTTCTTATTTATCTTTTGTCATAAATCCATGTGAACTCTTCATAATGAGATATGGCAAAGAAAGATGCAGTGCAATAGCAGGTAATTTTGTTTTCACTTCTGCTGGGGCTATTATTGTTGTTTGAGGCATTTTACCAGCTTTTGTAGATCAAATTATCTTCTGTTATAATAATAAAATTGACTCAGCAAGAGATATTTTGGTCTGTAATAAAACATGCCTATTTTGCAGTTTCAAGAAATAACTTCTTCTATCCAGTGGTCAAAACAGAATTTCAGCATTGCCAGGAGAGGTTTTGAGTGGTACATACTGCCAGGCTTTCTTGGCTGTCAGTCTGGTATGAAAAAATAAAACATACAAAAATAATGTTTCAAATTCTGCAAACAAAAAAAGAAATCCATACAAACTGAACAACTGAAAAATCTAAAAGTAAAAATGTTTTAAAATTGAGATTTTTTTAATGCATGATTAGACAAAAGTTCTGAAATAAGATACTTGGGTTCATAAAAGAATATGCATATTTTGTACAACAATTAACTTTTTTCTTAAGCCAAAAGCAAATTTGAGATTGTTTAGAATTTCCCAGAAAAAGGAAACTGCAGGTAGAATCCATTTAACATGGCCTGTCCCGGTGTGCCTCCCTGACTCACTGGTGGGCATGCTGAGTTTGGTACCAAGGGCTGAGTGACAACTGGGGGACATGCACGACTGGCTTTGGCAGCCCCAGCCCGTCGCAAGGCAGCAAGGCAGCCGTGCTAAGTGGCAAGGAGACGCGGCGTGCTGCAAAGCTGCTTACCCAGCAGCAGCATGGGACCTCACCCTGGCAGGGCTGAGCAGCCCCAGAGGTGCTGAGCACTCTTTTCCCAGCTCATGCCCAGCCCTGGGAGATGCAGGGCTAAGCAGGCTCAGGAGCACACCGGTGGTATTGCACTTTTGGGGGTGAAGGGTGTACCCCCCTCCCAGTTTCAGTCACAGAGCAGAAGGCCACTCTAACTTCTCCTTGCCCTTTAAGGGGTGGGTCAGGTGTCCCCAAAGACATGAGGAGGCAGCTAACAAACACTGTGCTGCAGAACGGATAGTAAAGTGGAGAACCCTCTGTGATTTCTGTGAATGGCCCACACAACTGCCGTTGCCATTAAAAACGAGGCCAGAAGAGAGCTTTGCAGCACTTTCTCTCTCTCCTCCACTACCTGCTGTTTTGAGCAGCTCCCCAGTTTCTCTAACACTCTCCCTCTCCACTGTGTCAGCGAGAGCACAGCCCATTGGAAGGGAAAGGTATGGCATGAGGAGGCTTTGCAGCTCATGAAGGCAGAAAATCTTCCTCCTCTGCTTCAGATATTCTTGCAGTCTCATGAATAAAGCACTATTTTTTCCCCCAAAATTAATATGATACCTCTTTAGTGGCAGCCCCATTCTGCTCTGAGTTCTTCGTTCTGTGAACAGTGTGCATGGAACTCACTCCTTTGTGCCTGGAAGTAAACAAATGAGCTGCTAATTTAAATGAACAATTTTTTTAATTCCGTATTCTTTATCGTAATATTCATTTAGTTCTTCTATTATACAGGGTGCAGAGAGAAAACTGGAAGTTGCATCCGAAGCAAAGTTACCATTTTAATGATTCCTTATGTTGTGAGTAATTTATAAATCACCCGGTATCTTCTCAGCAAAGCTTGCCTCTGTTTTTAAAACGTACCTTTTGTATCCAACAAAGGGTTTCAGTGCAATAAGAATTAAGGTGTGTCTCTTAGCTTTTACCTGCAAGCAATAATGATGTTGTCAAGCATTTCAGGTGAGACCAGCCCAGGATTTTGGGGTGGGGAAAGACACTCTGTTATACAGCATCTTCAGTTCTTCCCTCAGAGGGAGGCAGAGACACCTTGAAGGGCTGAGTATAAGGACATGCACAGAGTGCCGTTTTAAATAGTCACCAGAGCTGGGGGGGGAGGGGAACAGGAACAGGCTGGTAACCATAACTCAGTTGGACTTGTTTCTGAGAAGTCAGATGCCATGGATTGGCTCCCTCACCGAACGGCTGCTTTTCTGTTCCTTTTGTTGGTAAGTCGGATTTTAAAACAATATTTGTAAATGCTGTGACTACGCCAGTTTCATCTTTCTCAGCAGACCACTGCGTTTTACAATATAAACTATTCCCCAAAAATATCTTGTGAAATTTACCATAAAAACCAAAGCTCTGCTCCTTTTAAACAGCACTTCTGAACATTCTATAAAATCAAATTAGCCTTTCATTAAATACTGACAAATGTTTCTTTTTATACTTTTGGCGATCTGTTGATGTTCAAGATGTGACTTTCTATGTTTACTGCATGATGTTTCAGGCAAATGTTTTCTTGGCTGCTATTTAAAGGTCACAATTATTAATAAAATGCTATCATTATAAACATTTTAATGGTTGGATATAATTTGGTTCTATGTCCTTACTTTTTTATCAGTTGAGGAAATACCTTTTTCTAAAAATTTAAAATGTCGTTTTCCTAAAACGATCAGCAAGATAGTTTCAGAGTTGACCAAATCCTACAGCTATTTTCAAGAGATAAAAAAATGACAAAATTTAGTGATCTCAGATAAGTAAAAATCAAAACTTGGCCTATTATTTCACATTGCAAAGGATTCCGGTGTTGTTGTGCCCTAGTGTCTGAGCCGCCATGTGCCGAGCAAGTGAAGGCATGATGAAAGTGTTGCTCCTTGGGTTTGTTTTTCTCACTGTAAAAGGAAAGTTGTGGCTATGGTCAAGTGGCATAGTTGTTCAATGTGTTCATCAAGGCATGGAAATTACCCAGAAGGGACTTAAAAGGGCTATGAGTGCCCTACTGCTCCTGCAATCTGATTTTTGTGTGTATTAATTTTACTCATCTGCACTGCCCCCTTGAAATTTGGTAGAGATTTAAGGCCCTGAAGATTGAGAAGAGCAGGATTTCTGCTATTGTTATGTCCTGTGGTTTTCATGAAATTTTACATTTTACTCTGTGTATTAGTATGTGTAAGTGTTTGTTAACTTCTCATTACTGACTTCACTAGAAATGCTGTAGTCAGAGAAAAAGTTTGTGTTATAGGTTAAGAAATCCTAAAACTATTATGAAAATACAATCTATTAATTTTAGGTGACAGCTCTGCAATCAGCAAAGTAGAACTAATTAACACAGAGCAGCTGCCAAGCAAACAAGGGCAAAAGTTGGCAAAAGCAAGTTATGGTTCGGATAAGTTTCAGCTTGTTCAAGGCAGCAGAGAGGTGTCTGAGAGCGGCCTGCTGCACATCACACTAACACTTCTAGATTTTCATGAAACACAAGTGACTATTCATTTCACTCAGTTACCTGGTGATGCACACTCCCAGTGTGTTGAAGTTCAAAATGCTTGACTGTTTTATGTCTAAGACCTGTCCATTCAAAAGCATTTTGCTGCTTTACTTCTCCCAACAGCTCTGGAGCCATTTTCATTCTATCAGTATATTATTGTTACAATTGTGAGTGATGGAGGGTAGGTGCTGGTTCAGAAAAAAAGAGTGATTTTGGAAAATGCCATTGTGTATGATGACTATCAAATATTCAAACTTTTACTACCCAGAGGAAACCCTTGTTCTTGTTATGTGTTCTTCTGCCCAGCAATGTTCATGATGGCCTGTATGGCTTAATAGCATCTCTCAACTCTTTAAAGAAAGGTGGCAGAAAAACTGTTGAGGTCAAATTATACATTTACTTATCCAGTTTTAGTGTATTCTGAGAAAAAATTTTGGCTTACAGCTTAACTAATCTTTCATGAAAATCACCTGTCTGAATGGTGTGTCTGGTTAGTATATTGTTAATAAGTTGCATCAAATAAAATTAACGTGGAGTTATACATATTTTAGTAAACTACTGTATTTTCAAAAAAAACAAAGGAAACTTACCAGCCCTGAAACAAATAATTTTCTCTATGGATTTCACCATTGGTGGGACTGCTTCTGCAACCTTTGCTCATGTGACTTCAAAGACATTATTCTCATGAGTAAGGGAGTTCTGTTTGTGATACTAGCACAGACACGTTTTATGGAAATAACCTGTTTGATCAGGTATGACTCTTCTCCTGCCAGCTCTCATGTGACAGCCAATAATTTTAAATTTACCACATCTCTTATGCACTTTTGTCTGGATACATTTTCCCATATGTTATCTAGGCTTATTTTTTCCCCCCCAGTCATAAGGCTATGGTTACACATCCTACTCGTAATTTGATTGCGTAAAAATAACGTAAAAATTGTCAGGAGCTACATCCTCTTTTTGTATATTCATGTGAAACATCTGCCAGAATTGAATCAGGAACCTGCAGGTTCTTCTGCCAAATAATTCTGTTGTAGAAATATAAACTAAAGCAATTCCACATCCAGGAACTATCACCTAAGATTAGGTACTTAAGCCTGCAGTTTTACATTCCTAAGTAAAATGGCCATTAAGCAAACATGCATTTGCAGCCAGAACACTCTGTCATATCAGAATTCAGGTTTTATTGAGGAGATTTATTGAGGGCACTTAGCATGACTAATTTGAAAAACTCAAATTTTAATGATAATGGCATACACCCTATATTGAAATTAATTTTCTGTTCATTTTTCTAATGGTTAAGCTCAGTTATTCTATGGAAATGTATTGTATCTGCATACAATAGAAGATACAGTAGCAGAACAGAAATAATCTCAGTGGAAACTTTCCTGAAGTTGTCAGTTCTTTCAGTAAACTTATTTTAAAATAAATAAAACTTTGAAGTAAATTCTTCAGTCTAACGTGAGCATTGTCATAATTCCTGAATTATTCCTGTCACAACTGTTGAAAGAGTAATGGATTATCCATCCTGGGTGCAACTCAAAGTATTGCTAAGATAGGAAAGACCTGACCTCCTCTGAATTAGAAAACAACATGTCAGGAAAATAATCCAGAAAATCTTTCCTCTTAAATTGGATGAAGTACATTCATAAGTGACATATGAAAAAGTGAAGTATAGAAAAAGAAAATCATGTTTCAATGTTTAAAAAGTGATAAAATGGCATATTTTTAAAATATGAGGGTTTGTGTTATATTTGAACTCTGCTTCTTATTATTTCATAGGCACTGATTTATCATTTTTGAAAAGAGATGCAGAATGAATAAAGGGGAAGGGCTCATTATTGCAACCCTTTTCTAGTCAGGGCTTTGGATGAGTAAGAAAGATGTAAAAGTCCCAAAACGCTGACAGTACCAGAGCTACCACGGCAGCCTGATGACTAACACAATACGTGTGAGCTCTCAGCACTCCTCCCATCCAGGCCAACAACAATGCCACTGTTGACTTCAAAGAGAGAGAAGCAGATCCCGTATGAATAATGCTGGGAAGATGTTAAAGGCATGTTCAGTCATTGAGATTTGAGTAGGTGGAGAAGGGAGGATTCCGTAATTACGTATGATATTGCTTGGCACTCAATTAATGATTAGTTAATTCTTGTTTGTAAATTGCTTTGAGGGTGCAAAGAACAGTAGACATCCTATGGGCCTAATTCTGTCCCCAGTTACATCAGAATAAATCCAGAATAAGTCTAGTGTGACTCTAAGGTGTCATTTTGGACACAGTGTCCAGGTATCATTACAATAAAATAGAAGCTTTCAGACAGAATACTGTGCAAATGACAGAAACCAAGATTGTTTCCAGCCTGCCCATCTCCCAACCCATAACAGAAACAGCTTGTGCAACCAGCGTCTAGATTCTCTGCAGCTTCCTTTTTTTCACAGTCTCTCAGAGACTAACAGGACAGCAAATCTTGGCATCATTCTGACCAGCTTGCCTACCCCAAGGTCCTCAGCATGCATCCCACACATTCCAGTGGCTCCTATTGCTTTAATTATTGTTTATCCTTGAGTCTTTGGAAAGTACTGTACTTCGATATGAGTTTAGAAGGGATATTTTTTTTTTAACTACCTAAAATTTGCAGGGCTTAGCTGCTAGGAGACAGAATTTATCTGCTGGAAATAGCACTAGGAAAAAAAGAGGTTTGCATCTCAGATAAATATTAGAAATAGACAACTGGGTTAGGGGAAGACATCTAACTGCTGGTGACAGCGGAGAACCAGAAAGCATTAGCTGGGGAGGAGGAGGAGTCTCTATCCCTGAATCCAGTAGGATAAATGTAATTTCAAAATTGTTCGGATTTATCTGGTGAACTAGACATTTATGTCTGATGTCTGCCTGCCCTCCTTCCTATACCACAGCTGTAACTGAGACACATACCAAACAGAGACCATCAGAGTTCATCGGATCAGCCCTTTCAAATAATAACATGAACTATACTAAGGACTCTGAATTCAAGACCTTCCATTACCAACAAGTAGCAAAATGGGGTTTTCCTTCACTATCACTGCTCAACTGTGAAAACACAGGGCCTAAATTTATAATCCCCAGCATCACCAACTAACAAATTCCTGATGTTCCCATTACTGGTGCTCAAAAACAAAGGATAAGACTCCAGTGCGAAATATAAAATTTTCACTGCTTGAAAACAGAACTCCCTATAGGCTGGAATCAAGAGATACATGAATGCTCATGTCTTTAAGTAATAGAATTCTTTACAGGTATAATTCTTATTTCAGAAAAACTCAGAATAGTTTTTCAGAATATGAGAGTGATGTGGCTGGGTGTAAGGCATTAGTCTCGCTGTTAAGTAAGGATAGGCCACATGATGCAGACAGCAGACAAGATTCACTAACACGGCATTGGGAGGTGCATACCCATACTTTGCCGGGTCAAGACAATTGTTTGCATGCCAGAAGTGATTTCAGCCTAAGGGTGGAGAGGATTTCATTGTGCTCACCAAATGAGGTGGGTTAGACTGATAAGAGACGTTCAATTAGTGTTATTTCTGGTGGACCTCATCACTCAGGTTCTCTTGTGAGGGGGTAGTCTTCCCCTTTGACTCTTCCATGTTCCCCTGGACTCCAAGGGGGATTATAAAAGAACAGGACTGAGCTCCCACTGGGGCAAACAAACCCTGCCATTCACAGGAAGTCTGATATTGTCCCTTTTCTGAGATGAGGAACAGAACAGCTGCATATGAATTTGAACCCTACTCTGAAGCTGAAAATTTAAACAGCCATAAACCCAACAAAAGTTAAAAGATTTATTGGTACTTTTAACACAACATGAACATATTGTAGTAATTCTCCTGCAGAGTACTTTTCTTAACCATTTATGTCAATAGCTGGCTCAAACAAGGAAAAAATCCTTACTCTGTGAATAGTTAAAAAAAATTCAAGCTACATATGCACATCAAATGGGCAGATCCAGTCTAAACTCCTCCATTGAGAAGCAGATTAAGGCATCCATTATAGGCCAAGGTCTCAAGGTATGTTTTGGGTAAAACCAGATCATTGGAAACACTGTTTTGTAAATGACAGATGGCTAATTCTTGCAGCATACAGGTTAAATGGGGAAGAGGGAGAGAGAGAGAGAGGAAGGAGGGTGAAGCTGCTGTTCATTAATCTGTTGCATGTAAGAAGTTGTCTTAACATGAAGTAAGTGGAAAAAATTTTGTGTCCATGTTCCAGTCTTGCCAGTACAATGCAATAAATTTGAAGTGAGGAAAGTCCCATGATGTAAGGATAAAAGATGTCAGATTTTATCCAAGTATAGCTGACATAAAACCCCATATCAGACAAAAAAACAAAGAAACCAAAACAAACCAAAAAGCTATGGGAAATTATAAGGAAGTGAAATACTCATAACTGCGGCTGTTAACATTTGTTGAGAAAAGAGAAACACTGCAAAAATGTTTGAGTCACCTGGATATTTTGTATCTTCCAATGATGAATGAAACAAGAATCCAGTTCTGAAAATCCCACAATCTTCACCCTTTATTGTCTGAAGAGAGCCAAAGCAGATCCTAAACCTGAAAGAAATGCTCTGAAGAAAGTGAACTTCATTTACACACCCTATTTTGGAATAGAGTTAATTAAATTTTGCTGTCTTTTAAATTGTGCTAATCAAGAAATTGAGGCTACTCTCATTTGAATTTTAGTTTTAAAGTAATTGAGTACTGCATCTGATCCTGTTATCTTTATTTACTCAAGATTAGTTACATAGCAGAGTCTTAAATCAATATCAACTGCACTGCAGGGAAATTTGCCTGAAAACTTCAGGTGGGTTTCCATCTTACATTGAATCTCTTCAATCTCACTGGGAAGTTCCAAAAAACCCATTTTCATTCTTTTTTGTTAAATTACAGAATTAAGTACTCCAGGGTTATTGTCAACTTTCTAAATAGGAAAGAAATTGAAAAAAAATAATGAATTATTTAGGATAAATATTTTCCTGATTTCCTAGAGTGTTTGCTAAAAACGTTTGCAAACACTTCTCTCTTCAGTCGAGGTGTTAAAATCTGTGTGAAAGCTTTCTTTTGATTAAGGTATAGTTTGAAAATTGCTCTGGCATATCCATTCAAGCTCAAAGTACTGTCTTCAAAGACAGAATGGATTTTGAAGGTTTTAACTCTCAAGGAATTTATGTGCTGGATATAGAAAAAATTGAATTTCACAAACTCATTTATGGAAATCTTGCAGCTAGGTAAGCTATTGCAATAGGCCTGCAGTATAGCAATGTCTTGCAGATCGGTTTTGCTTGCTGCATTTTGCCTTGATTTTTACATGCCAATTTTTTTATTGTTCTTGCAGGTACTCTTGGATTTCAGCACAGGATTTCATGTAGAGGTAATATTTATTTATTTAGAAACTATTTTTCTGATTAAACAAAATGTAACAAATGAAAAATTCACTTGGAAAATACTCAACTAAGACACTTCTGAACCTGAAGATTGAAAACATATTTAAATATTACACAGCTGCAGGTAATAACCTGCTAACACTCTCAAGAGAAATTCATCTAAATCTAAATGAGTATCTCAAACAAATAAGTAATTTTAAAATAAACATGTACAGTCATAGAGTTTGGGACTCACAGACATGTAAAAAAGCAAATGGTAAAAAAGCACATGGTCTACAAAAACCTTTTTTCTTCTTTTTGTTGGAAATTATAATTGTCTGTATTTGTTTAAAATGGACTGAGGTCACATGATACTGGAACTCTCTGTCAAAGGTAAAAGAATGGGATGAAAATGGAATGGCAAGATGGAAAACCTTTAGAAGACAAAAACGTGAATGGATCAAATTTGCTGCAGCTTGTAGAGAAGGAGAAGACAACTCTAAGAGGAATCCAATTGCCAAAGTAAGTAGAAAGAAAAACACAAGTATTCACTGACAAGGAAGTTTTGCCAAAGACAGGCTGATAAAAGCAGAGAGATTTAAAAATACGTGTGCTTAGAGTAGTAAAAGCACGGAATATAGAATAAAAGAAAGATGATGCAACATTCCCAGCTCTGCTGACACAGTCTCATAAGAAGAATCCATGTGGCTGCTGAGGAGTAACCAGAGGCTTCCTAGAACATTGCCATGAGTCGGATTCCCAGGCAGCTCCAACCAGTGACATTTTTCTTCTCTCTCTCTCTATACTTGGGAAACCCCTGAAAGACTATACATAACCTGTGGGAAACAGAGAAAAAGAAATATTTTCCTGGTCTCACTGTGATCATGCCCTTACTGAGTTCCAGCCACAGTGTGATACTCTTGGAATATCTCTCCATTTCCCTGACAGACACAGGAGAAATAAAAGGCCCACTCATCCCTTAAGGGAACACGGATATCTAGGTTGACATTTTGTAGAGGAGCCTTCCATTGATTCTGTCAACTGAACCTTGTAATAAGTAGTTGAGAAACTGAAGTTATATAGAATTTTTTACAGGAACTAGGAATAGAAGAAAAAACACTGTAGGTGTCCTCGGAAAACTGGCATAAATTATTATTATTATTATTATTATATTATCTGTTACTGTAGATCCGGTCTGATTGTGAAGAAGACAATCCAATCACATACAGCATCTCTGGAGTTGGAATTGATCGTGCACCCTATGGAATATTTGTTGTTAACCCAAGAACAGGAGAAATTAATATAACATCAATAGTGGATAGGGAAATAACACCAGTATTTGTTGTAAGTACTCCCCTTTTTCTTGACTTTTATAATGATAGATCCAGGGTGGGGCTGACAACAAGTTTGCTTGTTTCAGGTTGCTACTTTGCTTAGTTAACTTTTGGTTTTAAAACAAGTAAATCTCTTTATTTAGATACGTTGCTTTGCTAAACACTCAGTGACCGGTATAGATTTGGAACCACCTCTTGAACTTCGAGTCAGAGTCCTGGATATAAATGATAATCCTCCTGTATTTGCACAAACTGTATTTACAGGATCTGTTGAAGAGAGCAGCATGGACAGTGAGTACCTCTGCTATGCCTTCTGAGTACTGCTAGTGAAGCTTACAGAATACAGTTAATATAAACCTGGGGAGCTCTTTCTGCTTTTCTTAGGCAATGACATAAAATGGTCAGGGCCACTGCAGAGGAGGGAGCTGCAGATGCTTCTCCAAGTGCTATTTGAGCCAGGGCCTGGGCTAATTGCTGTAAATTAAACAGCAATGCTTCCTTCTCCCTTTCCTCCCACACACGAGTGCTGAATGTTCCAGTTTCTAACCATACCATCATGCAAATGCTTTCAGATGTGAAAATGTAAAAGAAATAATTTCATTCCTTCTCATTAGAATAAAAATATCATTACACTTATTTCCTTGGAGGGTATGTAAAATACATTTTTCCCCATTTTTCTCTTTCAAATATTTGTAGTTGTAGCCTGGGTATTTGCAATTGCAGCAGAACATTACTAAATAATTCTGTACTTAAACCATTAAAATGGTTCTTTTTACCAAAAGTGCAGTAATCAACATTAGACATGCAAATAGCACTGAGGCAATGGTGCCTAACACTCATTTTCTTCTTTCTAGAAATTCTCATTTAAAGCTGTGATTTCTTATAGTAATGTCTGCAAGCTCAGTACTTGATGTATTTGCATATTCCCTATGGTAATAGGGAATTTAACTTCTTTAAAGAAGTTCAGTGAAAACCTGCATTATTTTTTGTGACTTTGATTTTTAATTCATTTGAAGTCATTGTCAGAATCAGTACTACAAACCTAAAGTTTTGGTTTTCTCTGTAAATATCAAGGAATAGATAGCCTTCTATCATTTTCATACACTGTTTTAGCATTGTCTTGATCAGTTGTTTGCAGAAACTCAAGAGATTTTCTTGGGGTTTTTTGGTTTTTTTTTTTTTGTTTGATTGTTTGTTTTGTGGGTTTTTAATTACTATTTTTTTAATTTCTTTTTAGACACACTGGTGATGAAAATCATTGCAACAGATGCAGATGAACCTAACCATTTGAATTCTAAAATTGCCTTCAAAATAGAGAGTCAGGAACCTTCTGGTCCACCCATGTTCATTATGAATAAATACACAGGAGAACTCCATCTTGCAAATTATCTTGACAGAGAGGTAACATTTCCCCTTCCAAAGCTAAATAAAATTATGCTGTAGTGAATATGTGCTACGAGAGCGAGAAAAATATAGAAGAGAGAGAAAAGTTTTTTTTTTCCCCAATATTAATGGAGAAATGCACGGTTTTGATGTGTCGCAATAAAATGTCTAAGCAGAATTCCTGTATTAGGAAATAGTAGCAAGCATGAGTTATTTATAAGATGCACAGATGGTCTTCTAACATACTCATTTCTCTTTTTGTGACAGCAACATAGTAGCTACACTCTGGTTGTGA